>NC_090922.1:1172698160-1173001191 GCF_040938575.1 Ambystoma mexicanum
GTGTGTGAACAACGGTAAGAGCTTCATCAGCGAAGCCATGTTTCGCCAACTCCCAAAAGATCCAGCCATTCCCACATTCAAACTGATAGACAAATGGGAAATGGACCTGGAAGCGCCTAATTCCAAACATCTCCTGCCAAGCAGGTGTATGCTCAAAATCTCCATTGGCAACCAGAGCATAGTCCACAATTGTTGGGTCGTGCGAGACGTCCCTGCCGCCTTTTACTTAGGCAGTGACATTCTCAATCGCTTTGCCATTAGTTTGGACCTAATAAACTTCAAAGCTTGGTCCCGATTAGCGGATAATCCCATGGGCTTTGATGATCCAGAAAAAGCATTTAGGTCAGCTCAATTGCTACCTTATGCAGTTGAAATTCAGATTAAAGAGGAAGTCACCATCCCAGAAAGGACCCGACAATTCTCCCTGGAAGTGAAAGTTAAAAGGGGACAAGAGTTGAAAAACCCTGATGCTTACATACATCTAAATGCTTCTCTCCAACAGCAAGGGTTGGGGGTAAACCCAACTCCATTAGTCAACATAGAACATGACACCATTCTAATAGAGGTGGATAACAGCGACTTAAAGAGTATTACTCTAGCCGCAGGCACCATTATTGGAATGGCGGTTGATGACCGACATTTCTCCATTGATCTTGTAAATTAACTGTTAGGACCAATCCCCAAGGACTGTGTTGATAGTGACAGTGAGGACAATACAACACCAGACAGGATTTTCACCCGGCAGGGGGGGAACTTCCTGGTGTACACTTCCTGCCCCTATGGTAAGGAAGATGTGACGTGTGACTTCAGGAGGGATGAGGTGATTTTCCAGGTACATGAGGGCTGCCTTTCCCACCTGAAGCCTCCGGTCCAAATCAGCACTCTGACCAGGGACTTCTCCACCCAGCTGGAGGAGGCCGCGGAAATAGCCAAACCAGAAGTCTTTCCAGGCTTCAGGCAGATGGTGGAAGAGAGAGTCAACCTAGCTGATGCCTGTGTGACTCTGGAACAGAAGCAAAAGTTGAAACAAGTTTTCTTGGATTTCCAAGATCTCTTTGCGGTAGACTCATATGACTGTGGTCGCACTGACATCCACACAACAACAATCCCCACGGACCCTGGCATGACTCCTGTATTTGTGAAGCAATATCGTTTGCCTCTCGCATCAATGGAGTCCCTTACTGAAATAATTAAGAACCTTGAGTCCAGGGGAATAATCCGTCCAGTCCACAGCACCTTCAATAATCCGGTGCTGGGAATATTGAAGCCAAACGGCCAGTGGAGACTCTGTGCTGACCTCAGGGAGCTCAACAAACGGGTCCATACTTCCCGATGGCCTCTCCCCTACATTGACCAAGGGCTGGCCCAGATCCAGGGGTCACAGGTATTCACTGCAATAGACCTGACCAATGGATACTGGACCGTGCCTGTCAGTAGGGAGGACCAATACAAACTGGCTTTTACCTTTGGGGGCCAGCAGTACACATGGACCCGGACTCCTTTCGGATACCTCAACTCCGGCAATGAATTCAACATTTTCCTACATAAGGCCATGCCCGACCTGGGTGCGAGGGGTAACCTGGCTTATGTAGATGATGTCCTCATCAAAAGTTCATCTGTGGAGGAACACATAGCGGAGATCCGTTATGTTCTGACACAGTTGAGGGCCGCCGGAGCAAAACTTTCCTTTCAGAAAGCACAGTGGTGTAGAACCCGTGTTAATTTCTTGGGGCATGAGATTACTCCTCAGGGCCTCTGTCCCCAGGAAAAGAAAGTGGAAGCACTTCAGAAACTGAAAGACCCCACAACTCTGCGGGAACTAAGGAGCCTCCTTGGACTGACTAATTACAGCAGAAAGTTCATTGAGGGCTATGCAGAGATCACCAGACCCCTGATTCATCTCCTAAAGGGGGGGGTCAAGTGGGAATGGGGTCCAGAAAAATCCGAGGCAGTAAGACAACTCAAGAGAAGCCTCTCACAAGCGCCTTGCCTAGCTTACCCTGTCAGAAACAAGGAGTTCTTCCTGGAGACAGGGTTCTCTAATACGTGCTTGACGGCCGTATTATACCAAAAGCATGACAAGGTCAATAAAGTAATCTCCTATGCGAGCAAAACTTTATCCTTTGTGGAGGAAAAATTCAACGATTGTGAGAAGGCACTCCTGGCAACGGTGTGGGCATTGAAGAATTACCGCCCGTTTATCCAGGGGGAACACATCATAGTGGAGACTCCACACCAGCCTCTGCAATATCTCCAAAGTGACAGAATCCGGGCCGGAAATGTGAGTAATTCCCGAATTACTTCCTGGATTCTGTCAATGCAAGGCTTTCCTGTGGAGGTCAGATATGGCCAAAACAAGAAGAGTCCCCTCGCGCAAGGTCTGGCTGACTTGCATGATTGTGCCGGAGAAAACTGTCTCGAGGACGAAAGTCTAAAAATAAAGGACAACATGGAGGCATACCTTAATTCCCCCCACAAAGTCTTTGAAGAAGACAAGTGTGAGGGAATGCCCACTGTGTATGTGGATGGATGCTCTTACCATGTGGACAACAACGGGGAGAAAGAACTGGTGGCCGGCGTAGGGAATGCATGGGTGAATGAGTCCCCAGAACCCTCCGCTGGATACAAAATTGGTCCCCGAAGTAGTCAGGTGGCAGAATTGATGGCTGTGCATCAGGCCATCCTCACTGCTGTCCAGCATCAACTCCGCGAACTGGTCATAATCACAGATTCGGATTATGTACGGAACGCGTTCGTGGAGCACCTGATTAATTGGAAAACCAGAGGCATGTTATGTGCTAACAACAAACCCTTGAAACATGGGAAGTTGATCCAAAACATTGATGATCTGGTCACCTCGAATGAGATGACCATCTATTGGAAAAAGATCAAGGGTCATTCCAAAGTAGAGGGACCAGACAAAACTGGAAATGACTTAGCTGATCAGCTGGCCAAAACCGGGGCCATCCAAGGGGATCTAATTGAGATTGAGTCCCTGTTGGGGGAAATCCAGGTCACTGCCATCACTAGGTCCCAGACAAATGCTCACAACGACCTTTCAATTGCACAATGGAGTAAGGAGACCCCTGATGCTGATTTGATTACTGCTCAGAAGGGGGATCCAATTATTGGTAAATTTTACCAGCACCTTGAGGACCCTGAGAACTTTCCCCTGACGGATACCGATTACATTGGGAAAGAGGACCTAAGAGTGTTGATGAAATGTCCAAAAATGTTCCGAATCCAAGACGGTTTGCTGGTAAGGAAATCCAAAGCTGGCCACGATCAGTGGGTGGTTCCTACCTCATTCTGAAGCCTGATGTTAAGTCACGCCCATGATGCGGCCACTGCCGGTCATAGGGGGTTTCACACAACATTGGAAATCTTAAGAGAGGTTGCATACTGGCCACACATGGGGCAGGACCTCGACCAATACTTGAAGGGGTGTCTTGTGTGTGCATAATTTCAGCCATCATCCCTCACGCATCGTGCACCTCTCCAAAAGAGGGGGATGACACTGCCATGGTCAGATTTACAAATCGACTTTGTAGGCCCCGTGATTCGCTCTGCTAGGGGGAATAAATACATGTTGACCGTCACATGCTTGTTTACCAAGTGGGTGGAATGTCTCCCAGCCCCAAATTGCAAGGCAGAAACGGCAGCTGCCTTGATGATTAACCACATCTTTTCCCGTTTTGGTCTACCTCAAAGGATTGAGTCAGACAGAGGTAGCCACTTCACCAGTGAAGTAATGACAAAGATGTGGGAGATACTGGGGGTCAAGAGAAAGCTGCATATTGCTTATAGACCAGCTTCTTCTGGGGCTTTAGAGAGATATAACCGGACAATTGTGAGCATATTAAAGAAGTTTGTGGCAGATTCTGGGCCAAGTTGGGATATCCGATTACCTCTGGTCCTAATGGCTATCAGATCTACCCCTTCATCTGCAACCAAAATGTCACCATTTGAGTTGATGACTGGGCGCAAGATGGTGCTTCCTCAGCATTTGCTCTACAGGACCCAAGAGCAGACACTGATAAATGCCTCCACTACTCATGAGTATGTGGAGAATTTAAGGAAACACCTCCAACATGCTTTTGCTTATGCTCAGCGGAATCTAGAAAGATCAGCTGATAGCATGAAGACCCACTATGACCTGAAAACTTCCAGGAAGGAATATCAGGTGGGGGACCGGGTCTATCTATACAACTTCCAAAGGAACCAGGCCAAGCAGCGCAAATTTTTTGCCTACATGGAAGGGACCCTTTGAGATCATCGACAAGATCTCCCCTGTGGCCTACAAAATCCACATCCCCAAAGGTCCTTTGGCAGCGGGGGAAGACAAGTGGGTCCACATAAACCAGTTGAAATGTTGCCATCCCAGGCACACTCTGCAACAACTGGAGGAATCCTCTGGAATCCTAGCGGGTACTGTCTCAGACTAATTCTGTTCCAATCATAAAACATACCACATCTAGTCTCTAAAATATTGTGATTTGCATGAAACTGTCTCTTAGTTATACTGTTTTTTATCAAAATAAGAATGTAATGTTTCGTCATGATGAAATGCATATGCTGTCCCACCATCTCAACAGTGGTGGAAAAACGTCTATGAGTAGGTATTGCCGCTCTTCCTTTGTCGTCCTAGGAGAAAGAAAACCTGAAGACGGGCCAAGGAGGACGATCCGGAGACCGGGAACGAAGATCCAATGGGCCCAGTGGACCGCCCAATACTCCCATCAGGACTGGCGAGGAGAACTGATCGATCTGACCGGATGGAGGAAAAGATGCTGAACTGTGCCATCTACCGGAAGAAGATTATGCGGACAGACCGGTGCGTGGGTCAAAACCCTTGGGCACGCGACTCCCCATCGACTCAAATTCAAAGTGCAGTCGCGTGGGGGGGCTTGTTGGGTGTCCTGACCCACGTTTAAGCTATCATGCCACAACATTTGGTGCTGTGGGCTTAGAAAATTCAAGATGGCGGAAAACCCACATGTGCGCCGAAATCCAGGAAAGCTGCGCAGTTTGTGCGCACACCAAAATGGTTGCCTCACTTGCCACCCACCAGTGCGAGAATGGAAGGCCGGGTTGCCATGAGGGAAATTGGTTGCCAAAGGAAAAACAGTAGCGCCGGTTAGCCTCAAAGCGCTTTAAAATCACCATTGGACTACCCGCACAGTAGTCTGAAACCTTTGGGAATGGCAATGCTGATTGCCAAATGCAACCTAGAATTGTGGGGAATTCATTTCTTAAATCTCAAAAATGGGTGCAGTACCAGTACTCACCACTATCCAAAAGCCGGCAATTTAAAACAACACCAGATTTTACTTTTTTGTGTAAAAATGAATGAACCCAAAGCAGGCCAAAGAAAGACTTACTGAGAGGTGGATCCAATGTAAAGTTATATTCTGAAGTGACTTGAAGGTTTATAACAAGACTGGCTGCGCTATGGAGTCAGCAGTTTAAGTTGCACTGGATTTAAAGACACGAAAATGTTTAGATTAAATGAGTGACCTATGTTTGGTGTCACATGCCTTTGTAACTGTTTAAATGTCATAGTTTTAAACTTAGAATCAGCCTTCTAGCTGCATATGTGAAAATGTTTAGTTTTATTTGAATGCAGAAACTGGGGAACAGAAATGACAGCTTAAAGAGATTCCACTTTGCCTGGCAACTACCCCCATCAGGAGTGAAACTTGAGTCACAGCTGTGTTCCCAGGCCTAGCTGCCCTTTTGCTGCTCACACTAAGGATATGCCATCTATCTGATAATTGAATTACCTGTGCTCTGCAGGAGAGTGAACAATGCAACTCCCTTCACCCAGGCAGAGGGTTTATTGAGAGGATCATAAATGGCTTCCTCTTGAACAATGAGCCTCTCCTGACTCAGGCAAAGGTTTTATTACAGCAGTCGTAAAATGTAGCTTCCTCTTGGCAGAAGCTGGGAGGAGCACTGCCTGTGAGAGCAAGCTGGCTTGGCAGAACTGGATAAACCAGTATTTCTACCTTGTGCTGAGAGGAAACCACACCCCTTTGGAGCCAGAACATAACTTTAAAAAGATGGATCATTCATAGAGCGGACATGTGAAAATTTTTTAAATGATACCATAATTCTTGTGATTTTTCTGCCCACAGTTTAAGAGGTTTTTAGAACCGGTGGTATGTTCAGGGGGGTTTTAGCGGAAAAGTGGATATTACTCTAAATGTATGCATGTTAAAAATCTGAAACTTCATCAGTTAATGTCCATACTCCCTGCGCACATGTATGTAAAGTTGGGTCAATGTCAGAAAGTGAAAAATCAGTTAAAAAGTCAATTATGTGCCATTTCTGAATGCAAGGTCTTAGAAACAGCAGATTTGGACAGAGACATGGCTAAATTCAGCCACACCATGTATATGTAATTTCAAGCAACTGTGTAACTGTGAAATATGTCTTTTAATATCAAATATAGAATGTGTGCAATCTGACAGAGGAGTGTCCTATCTGCAAGCCATAAAATGACATCCCTCTGACTCACAGTTCATTCCCCAATCAAATGAGAAATGGAAGTTTGACCAATTAGAAGCTGAGAGAGAGGTAGGGTCAGTGACAGACAGGACAGATAGGGACCTTCAAATCCATCTGCCGCTGGAAGCTCTGCCGGAAAAATCCATACTTTACCTCCATCAAACCTCCAGAGAGCCAAACTAGAGACTTCAATCTATCCAGAACTAGAGACCCAGACCAGAGAACCAGAGAGAGCTGACCCAGATCACTGTGAAGTGCAGAGACCAGAGGCGAGTTTAAAACCTGACCAGATCCATGGCGAGGCCCATTTCACTCAAGAATATAGTGTGAGTACCTAGAAAACTGAAATAAAATAATATAAGTCAATCTATTTAATCTAAGTAGACTGCCTCCTAACTGTCACCTGTCATTTGTAAAGCTGTCACTTGTCATTTCCTAGTTGCAAGCTGCACTTGTCTTTTTGAACTTTAAAATTTCAAATCTGAAAAACGACCTTCACAAAATCGCTCATATCTCCGCAACCGTTTGTGCTAGAGACTTGCAATAACTTTCATCTGAAAGGTTAGATTCGTGGCTTACCTACGAACCTAGAACTCCTAGAATTCCTACCCCTTATAGTTTTACCGCAATCGCGGAACACGCATTCGCGAATTTTACCGCGATTTGCAAATTTCTTCACATGTAAAAACTGCTGCTGCTTGCCTTCCATTTGCCAGAAATTCGTTTAACCTGCTAACTATCCCTGCATCATTGCTAGTGTGAGCCTGGACTAATATTAACTAGATACCACTCACCCTGAACCTCTGAAAGGGAATTAAAAGCATTTCCAGCATATTTCTCATCCATTGCTAGCACATATCAAAGCATTTTGCCTGTGTTTTCAAAACTCCTATCTGTTTTCTGTAGTGTAAGCTTGCTGGGGTGAACTGATTTACATTGATTGCATTTCTGAGAACTGTGTGTTTTCCTTCCATTTCCTTGCCTTGCATCAAGGGGGGGAGGGGATTGCCAGAGAAAAGTGATTACATTGTTTGGTTGAAATCATATTGAGTATTTTCTGTACTGCATTCATTGAATATTGCATCCACCTGAGCTTACATAAAGCATCCTCTACCACATTATACTTTTGTTCCTATTTACCAGTGTGCTACCTTATCCATTTCATGTCAACTCATTAGTGATTATAAGAAGTGTGCTAGTGCCAGATTCTCCGTTGTTGATCTTTATCATATCAGATTAAGTGTGATATTCAATTATTAATTTATTATAAAGTGGGATATATATATCTATTGTTTAAAGTTTCAAATAAACCTTTTAACTTGCAAAACAGAACTACTTCTTGGCTCAGTGGGGTCAGGGGGATTCCAAGAGAGGGGTGTTATATAGGGGTAGTCATCCAGAACGCATGAACTGGACATAAAGATATATCAATAAGGGTTTTCATTCAGTATTATAGACTAGGCATTGACTTAGCTGTAGTGTTGAATTGAATCCTCTTACAATGGTCTGTAATAAAAAAATGTATATGTTAAATGTATACAGAATAATATTTATTAATTGGTTTATATAGTAAAGTGTGCACCATTAGGTTGACTATTTTCTAACATGTCCTCTCGTGGGAAATGCTCCTCTAGCCAGTCGAGAGTACTACACATTCTGTGAGAAAACAAAAAAGTTTTTTTTTTCTAATATAGAAAGTTTATAAATATATGAGTAAAAAGAAGTGCACTTACTATGTCTGGTGAGATATGTAATCAGTAGTGTATACGTCTGGTGTTGATGTTGGTTGTGGAGCATATGTGAGGTAATTATGGTGGAAGCCACTTTATCTTCTTTTGGTATATTCCATTTTAAAACATATTGTATTTACATGAATGGTTAGTGTGTTACATATATGGGTAACATTTTTTATGTATTACTACATATACTTTGTATGTGTGCTGCTTTGTGAATTTGTTAAATGTTCCTATGTTATGATATAACTATTACACATACCTCCCCAGAGTTTTTAGGTGGTGGTACTGTTGTCCAAACATGTCTGCGGACCATCAAATTCAGTAGAAAGGGTTCAGTATGTTCCATATTATATGTACATAAAGTCAAAGTTATTATTGTTAAGTTGTGCTACTAAAAAACTATGAAATTCAGTAACAAAACATTGTTAGAGGGACGTTATGGTTAAGTTGCGCTACTAAAAACCTATCAAATTCAGAAAAAACCTTTGTTAATGGGACGTTATGGTTAAGTTGCGCTACTAAAAACCTATGAAATTTAGTAAAAAAACTTTGTTAAAGGGACGTTATTTTTAAGTTGCGCTACTAAAAACCTATGAAATTCAGTGAAAAAACATTGTTAAAGGGACGTTATGGTTCAAAGTAAAACCGAAAAACCCCTGAAATTCGGCAGTTGTGGTAAGATAAGCAACCATAACTCGCGCCGCCACCGTGCACTGCTAAGACTAACACCCAGGACATCAAAGATGACATCACAAATGGTAACCGCTACCCCTTCTCCGGCGTTTGTCTTCATATGAAGAGTGCTGTGCACTGGGGTCCAGTGTGCATGCGTGAAGGGGTAGTGTTGCTCCCGTCAGGCATGCGCACTGGCTATTTTCAATACTAGAGATGGTTGCCATGGAGAGCCGATGCCGTCGGAGGCGCGTCAACTTCGGCGTTGCATATGCTGCAGGTCTCTACCTGGCGCCGGGTGTCTACTCACTATTGGGCATTGCCAGATGAGCACGGGCCGGCCTCTTGTGCTCAGGTAAGTCAGAGGGGCCCCCCACCTGTAGTGAGAATACCCGGGGCCACCATTAAACTCCAGTTTTACGGCATTGAGGTGGGTGTGTGAATAGGTCCTGTCATGGCTCTATATATGTGAGTCTGTATGTTCGCATCACCGTAGGTCCATGGGCATTTTTATAGACAGCCCGGGAGTAGGCTGGTGTATGGAATAAAGTAAGGAGGAGGTAGACTGGCAATTAAAGTGAAAACACGTGTTGCAGATGTGGTCGGAGTGTATCATGAGTTGTCCGTGTAGGTTTAGGTACATATGAACACGCCATCTGATTCAAACTAGAGTATTAGGGGACCAGTGAGCCACGTACGTATATATATTTTTTATATATATATATATATATATATATATATATATATGTATATATATATATATATATATATATATATATATATAAAACCCACTACGCTTCTTTGTGTTTTAATGCATTTTTTGTATTGGTGTTGCCATCCACTTTGTCGATGACCCACCAAATAAAGTTGTCAGGTCCATGGTGGTATTCCAGAAAGTGGGACACTAGGGGTGCATTGTGTACTTTGCACCGAATCCTTGAGCGATGCTTGACTGGTCTTTGCGTTTGGCCAATATACCTAAGCCCACAGGGGCATTGTATAAGATAAATGGCATTGCATGTCTTGCAATTTGAAAAGGGCTTCAGTATCCAGTCTTTTTTGCACACTTTGAAGGATTTCGTTTTTAATGTGAACTTGCATGCCACACAGTTCCCACATGGATGGTGCCCAGTTAGGTCTCTCAGGTTCCACAATTCCAGTCAGCAAACAAGAACATATATATTGTTTTATTCATTGTTATGTTTTATTGCCTTTCTTTCCCTTTCTCATTACCCAGAATACAGGATCTTGCACATTCTCTGTTCTTTCTACAGAGATGAGTTGCAGTGTTTTCTATTTAGTTATTATTGCATATGGTGTTTTTGAGTATATATATTGTTATTGAATCTTGATTGGACATTCCTTTATTTTGTACTTTGCTAGTTGGGTTGCTAGTGTTCCACATTCACACCCCTCTTGAGAGTATAGCCTTCCGATGAGGTTCACTCTTGGTTTGTAGAAGTATGCAGGCAGAGTAGGAACAGTAGCCTCTTCTCATCCTTGTACTCTTGCAGCGCAGAAGCCAATCTGTCACAGTGACACCCTGAAGGTGCACCTTAAAGTCTCCAAAGGACAACTGTACAATTCTCTCACTTCAAGAAGTGGACAGTCACTGACAGTATCGCCTGCCTCCCTGAATGTCTTTGATGTTCTCCCTCCACAAGTGTCACGTTACTGTCAACACAATAGCACAAGCTGCACCCAGAGATTCTCTGATCCTCCCTGCACACTAGTTATCCAAGGGCATGTGCACCATTTATTCTATTCAAGACAAAGACTGTCAGCTTGCTATCTAATGCCTCCCAGAGTAATTGTTACTTCCTCTAATCATGAGTATTGTGTGCGTGTGTCAACAACAGTGCCAAGTGCACTTAGGCGATTTCTGCTCCTCCCTGCAGCCAAGTGTCACCAGAAAGCAACTTCACAGTTCTGTCTTTTGAAGAAATGTTGTTTTGTGTCATAACCGCATGCATGTCTGCACGGGAGTGTCTCCCAATGGCACCTGCACCGTTCACTCAATTCAAGAGTTGAACAATGATACTAATCTCTTTTTCTCTCTACATGTCTGTAACTTTCTCCCACCACATATGTCAATGCATTATGCCAAAACAACAGCTCATGCTGAACTAAAAGATCCTCTGCTCTTCCCTGGACCTGAGTGTCACCCTATCGCATTTGCAACATGCTTGCATTCACTTCTAGACTCAGTATGTCTTGCCTTCCTGAAGATATGTCCCTTTATCTCACCAAGTGTCACAGTACTTTTCTCCAGACCCCAATAAGGGTCACACAAAATCAAATGATTTCTGTGTGTATCCCAATGACCATCCTGCTCTCACACTCAGGGATTCCCTCCATCTATAGTGATGCAACATGAGTAGTTGACTGGTGTCACATTGTGCAGTCAAAAAATATACAAAATCTGCTAATAAACTTGTTTTTAAATCTGGTTCTCCCAAACCATGAAACCGTCACTACCTGCCCCAACCCGTCCTCTCACACAGCTATTATGTCACTTTCCCACAATGACCACAAATGCTCTTACCTCTCTGAAAGTTGCCCAAGAGTCCATGAAGGTCAATGACTCGGCACCATTGTATAGCGAGCAGGCCTGAACTTTTCATACGTTTGACATTCAATCCAACATTTCAAACAACCTGAAATGTGTATGGTTCGTAGCTCAAGCTAATAGATTTGTGTACATTAACGAAGTATAAGAATATGGGTGGGGAAACAAGATCAAATGCAATATATCCACTTAAAATTGAGATTTTGTAAAAATACAAATTATGCAGCAAAGCAAAATCTGATAAACAGAGGACAGGTCTAAAATGTGCATGACAGAAGAGCAATACTAAGACGGACATATTTGTTAATATGAATACTTGCCTCTTTGCATCTCAGAGGCTGATATACATAATACATAGAACAGTATCTATCCAACATGTTGCCTACACCACTAAGCATAGACATAATAAGATTTACAGAGTGTAATACAATGGTAAGTGATACACAGACAAGTAGGTGAATACGTAATTAAATTGTATTCAATTCTTTGTTGCTCTAGCCCTGATGCAGGTTACTCTTTCCCCAACTCTTTGTACCCAGGGTGGAAACACATCAGTACCAATGTTCCCTCTAAGCTGTGCGCATGTGCGCTTGCCCAGCTTCCCTCCGGGTGCCGCTCAGAAGAGTTTTAGCAGCGCACACAAACAATTCCCACCTATTCATAAAGGTGTAATAAGAGACAAGCCACAGTAACTACCTTATATTTGCTTTCTTTCAAAATGAAGATAAATGATACTAACTATTCTTCATATTCTGGTCTAACTGATTTACATTGCCCTAATATACAATCTTGACCTTGAAAACCTAAAAACCCTAAAAACAGAATACACTGACAAGAGGTTAAAAACTATTATGAAAAAGTGACTGTATGAACAGAACATATAACTAAGATATGCATGCACACATTAACCAAATTATCTTCCCTCCCCACCGATGGCTCCTATACTTGATTCTACCACATTACTCAAACTCCACCCAAGGCCACATTTAGATATTACCAGACAACCTTGACTCTGTCTACCTTCGCTCTGCAAAAGGTTACCAGACTTAGATAATAGTCTTGTTTTATGTTTGTAATAATATGAATGACGTTCAAGCACAAGAATTTCTGTTACTCATGGTACCTTAGCAAAAGCATTGCCCACTCTATGTAACCCATGTTTCAGCTCAAGTATTGGATAAGTAAGCAGTCTACTAGGATGTGTAACCTCACCGCATGCTTCCAATGGTTTGTACATATGTCACACAAGCACTTTGAAAAGCCCCACTTGAAAGTTAACGCATTATAAAACTCAAAAATGAATTTGCCCTGTAAGGATTTTGAGTAGGCAAATGTCATGGTCAGCGTCTCCTATTTAGCATTGCTAACATTACCATATACGAGGAGAGCAACATTGCAATATAATTTACTTGGCCTGCGAGAGATCATTGGTATGGACTCTGCCTGGCATTATTCGTATTTAAAATTAGGGCAACACTATTCAGATAACTAGAATGTTTTTCACACCATCTGCAACCTTTCAAAATGTTTAGAGTTCCATGGAGCATAGACGTAACAAATTATATCTTGGTGCTATACAAAAATGGTTTCACTGATCACTTGTATAATCCTATCCAACAATTGAAATATGGGGTATGTTGCAAACAATCTAGTATGTACCAAATAGTAATTGTGCATATGCAGACTTATGACATTTTCTTAAACTCCACATAATATCATTGTGATACTTTACATTGGATTTGCTTGCAAAGTATTGTATGTATGCAAATCTCCCAGTTAGTGTTTCACTGCTACAGTCCCTCACTTTTTACAGAGTCCTGCCAACTAATATTTGAGGCTAGTACAAGAACCGGGGAGGGGAACGGGTGAAAGGGAACAGGAACACTCCTTTGGGGTGAAGAACAAATCAGCAACTTTAAAAAACCATTCAGATGTTTTGGCAGTATAGGATAGTGAAGGAAATGTTTGTTTGCTAAAAAATTAGTAAACTATATTAATAGTCTAGAAAACTGCACCTTCTCTTTCTGTCTTTGCATAACTGCTGAGGGCTTTTCAATATAATCATGGGTTTGCATGTATTGCCTTTAGCATCCCCATGCATCTTGTTCAGCTGATAACAGTGAATTTCAGAGGAGGAGTCCCTACGTAAAGAAGAAGGTACTCAGTATGTTGTACCTGTGAGCATTGCTACGGTTGACAGGGCAAAAATATTTAATGTTCTTTAACAGGGCACCAGAAGAAACCTCAGTAAGGCTCTTGATTTTGTGTCTATGCTGTGGTGGGCAAAACTATAAGCTGTATTATGTGCCCTGTAATTTCACTTCTTATGTCAGGGCTACAAGCAGGGTTCGTATATGATTTGAATCCATACTTGGAATCAAAATATTTTTCAGGGTGTAAGAAGGTAGTTGGCTTTTCCAGTAGGGAGATTCCATGCTTATTAAAATATGTTCTTTCCCCTTAAAATTCCTCTTGAGATCAGGCAGTAATATTATTTGAGTTTCTACCAATGCCACTGCTCTGTTGGTCATTGATTCAAAAAGATATTAGTGGAACTTTGTGGGTAGACACAGGGGTAGATTCTTATATGTTCATGGCTTCCTGTTTTTGTTGGGCACATTGCCTGTTTTTAGGGACTAAAATGGATGGTGTATATGCCTACTAGCTGTAAGACTGGGTTTGAGCATATAGACCAACATAATGTGGATAGTGAGGTGAGGCCCAGGAATTCTGATCATCATATTCTGTTGTGCAGTTATTCTGATGCAATTATCGTCCAATTAGCAAAAATTGCATAATGTCTGAATTCTTTAGTCGCATCACTGATTAGCTACACTTAGTTTTTTGTCATGAACATGAGTTGTTTCCCAATGGCATTAAGCACTTGTCTCTGCGCAGTGCTGACAAATGAATAGCCACGACTAAACCTATTGTTTATCCTAAGCATGCAAAGCTTTTTTTGAGCATACACGTTTTTCTCTCAGGAGTTCTTTTGTTAAGTACTATGGCATATCTTGAAGTCTTGGACTGGTTGATGAGCTCCTCTTATAATCACATATAAAATATTTTTTGTTTAGCCTATATTTTCAGAACAAGAGTTGTAAGATGCTCCTTTTACACTAATTTGTAAAGAATTACAGTGGTTCGGAATGGAAAATTGCCTTCCAAACACTTCAGAGATGGTATCTCACTAACTATGCATGCTGAAAAAGTAGGTTACATCGTTATTCAGTTGCGCACATGGAAAATAATGTGCGCACAAAGAAAAATCATGTCCGCACTTAGAGAAAAATAATTAGAGGGAACATTGATCAGTACTCTAATCAAATATTGGTGTGGAACCAATAGCCACGGGAGAATGTGAGTAAGTGCTTCAACTACAACAATATATGTGGCAAAATAGAATCTACTGTCAATTGGTTCTGACAGGTTGTATAGCCCACATTTATAAGACGTTACCTGGTTTATCTGAATTGTATTAAACTCTGTTAGTTGCAGTTCGCTGAATCTACAATGGAATTTTGCGACATGACAAATAGGATATGGCCCAGAAAGATAGCGTATCAACCAAAAAGCCCATTGTATTAAGTGGCCTAAGCTTTCATCACTTTTCATGTAGGCGAAGCATTTCTTGCACTGATTCAAAAAGAAAAACTATCAGCAATTTTCAAACAAGAATGTATACAATGTATTTCATTTAAACTCTTTAAACAACCTTTCTCCAATACAAAAAAAGTATGAACACCCACAATTCATAAGCAAATACAAATGCATACATAAGCACACAATTTGTTTGTTTATAAACCTATTAAAATCCATCGTACCCCCGTATAAATCCTTCAAACCTACACCGAACATAGAAATACAGCAATAACAACTCTCAATGCAATATTTATTTCTGAGAGTAACATTTAAAGTGCAACTAATCATCTTGAAACCATGTAGCATCAAAACAATCTATTATGTATAGACTCATTAGCCCCAACATACCTGTGTTTCGTACTCTAGTAGTAACAACTACTATGGACCATTTTTCAGGGGAAATTTGTACACGAAATGGACATCAATGTGCTTTATGCATCAGAACTCCAAAACAGCAGAAAAGTGATTAATAAAACAGACTTCAACAGTTTTAATACTAATGTAGTGCATTGCTCATACTGAGTATACAGAAAGATAGCGTATAGTTGGCCTTTTTCAAGGCACTCTTTTTAGATGGACAGGAGCCAATAGCTCTTGCTATGTCACCTGCCATACAGTTGGTGGTTCCCATAGGTGACAGTGTAATCAGCAGAAGTTAAATGTCTTATTGACCCAAAATATTTTAGAGGCCCAGGGGTCTGCAACTCCAGACCTCGTGGGCTGGAAACATGATGGGGTTTTAGGCTATCCCTCATAATTTTTCATTAGCTAAATTTGCATGCGTGTAGAATCACTGTATCTATATGTATTGTATGAATTATAATGATAAATATCCTGAAAATCTGACATGTTTCTGGCCCTCAAAGCCTGAAGTTGGAGAACCTTAGTAGACCAATGACAAAAAAGCCGACAATGCAGAATGCCTCTAGAAATGACATGTGATTTATCCCTCAATTTTGTCGAGTGAGGATTGATAATACTAACCATCATCAAGAGAAAAGTTCTGTTAAGCCTATGAAATTACTTCCCTTGTACATAAAGGAATTGGCTATGGGGCATGCAAAGAATCAATATCCCTATTGTGGGGTGGGAATGGCTCTTATCCATGACCTATCTGCAATGGTGCATCAGGAGCCACTTGGATATTTTTCAGTTAGGCTTTGACAGAAAAACTAGACCTCTTCATTCTTAGCAAGGAACACATAGAACTGGCACTCTACACCATGTTATCATAATTTCCTATTACTTATCAGGCAGTACTATTAACCATGCACATTATTGCCTTAGGGTGTCACCAGCGAATTATGATATTAAAATATATTAAGTTATGTTAAGGCAGCTTTGGTTCACTGAGCACAACCTAGATTTAGATTGGGCAGCTAAAGCAATTACCTTAAAGTGAGCATATTGTTATCATAGTACAGTGCAAATGAACATCAGATACAGGACATCAGGACATTAGTTGAGGAACTCCCAATACCTGCAGTCAAAAGGAATAAGAAAGTATTGGCTGCCGACACCACTTCAGAGTTCACAAATGGCTTTAATGAACAACATGGAAACGTTTTATTTTGATTCAGGCACATAGTATAGTACATGACCTTAAAGGGGAAGTTCTCTCAGAGTTTTTAATGGCCCAATCGATAGGGCATGTATTTTTGACAATTTATATCAATCAATCAAATATTTTGTCCAATGCATGTTACCTTCGATTTTCTGACATTTACACATGCACAACTCATGGGTTGGATAATCCTGTCTGTTAATCAATAGCCCTTAGTTCAAGTGCCCTCACAGCAATAAATGAGATCACTCACCCGTCACGCTGACACCACTAGACGCTTACGCACCTTGTCACAACGCCAGTGTGCGTCTTTGTTGAACGTCTTCTGTGAACAATCTATTGACGTTTCTCCATGGAAATTTCAAGATGCCTCTTTCCTCACTAAGTATCAATAAACCCTTTCTGATGAGAAAAAATTTGAGTTTTTGCTGCCTTAGTGTCTGCCTATTTCACTACGCGCCTCCATATTTTTGCTCCATTTAGCTACTTTACAACTATGAAGAATTAAACTGAAAAAGGTACTTACACTGGCTCAAATGAATTTTCTCTGTAAACACATTCAATTTCAATAATTATTACATAATAAACAAATATCTTTAATAAACCATATTTAAATTGCATATTTACATCAGTTCTTTCTTTCCAGCTTTGGGCCTATTTTTGTTGTCTTCGCACTATGGGTTTTTATAACATGACCGTTTCTTCTGCTCATTTTCTTTTAAATGTCATTTTAAAATAAAACCTCCATTCATTACTTTATTCAAAGTACTATTTTCCTCCCACAGTTTATTTTGTACTTCTTCAATCCTCAATAATGATGGCATCCATTCAGCCATATCTTTACGACCTGGAGTATACCGAAGATGAAATGGTTGAGAGAGAAAGTAGCCAAGAAGATGGTGAATCGAGTGAAACTCGTGACGATAGCACCCTTGATCGCAATTTGCGTGGAATGGAAAATGGTTCCACTAGGTGTACCTGCCATGTATGTGAAATACTACCTACTTTGGTTTAGAACTGTTATTGCTGAGAAAACACTGGCTGCTTGGTTTACATAGCCACCACTATGCATTAACAACTATGCATTAATCAGCTGCATGACGTCAGGGCAGCTTGCCTTACAAGATCAGTGTGTTGAATGCTGATAGTGCAGATGCATGAATTTAATGCAACTGTTCACCCTTGTACTAATAGTAATGAGTAAGTATTGTGTCTGTATTTTTTATTTGTGGCAACCTTGCTCTATAGCCTTTGATGTTGTTCTCCTAGTACGAGTGATATCGTGGGTTCACTCACAATATTTATTTAAATGTATTTGCAAATGTGCAGTTCTTTGTTCATGCCAAACTATTCCATCTTCTACGTGTTGGGCGCAAAGGGATACCGGGCACCGGTAAGGACACCGGTGCTGGTAATCCCTTTGCGCCCTATTCCGAGTTCCCTTAGCGGGTCCCTTCCTTAACGCCTGGTTTGACCAAGCGTTAAGGACGGGACTCGTTAAGGGACTTAAGAGCTAATAACGGTACCGCAATTTGCGGTACTGTTATTAGCGTCCTCCCCCTTCCCATTGAGCTCTATGGGGGCTCAAATTGGAATGGGGAATGGCTTTTTCAATGGGGACTAACCGGTCTCGCAAAGGTCGGAATAGACCGGTAAGTCCCCATTGAACGAGGGCGGACTCGGTACCAGTATTGGAGGTAGTCATGGCGCTAATAGCACCATGATTACCTCCAAACTCAGAATGAGGCCCAATAACAACATTTTAGTTACTTTAAAACTATTAAAAAATCATCTTCCTATCTTTTATTTTTGTTTGTTTGTTTATTTATTTGTAATGTGCGCCAACCCGGGGGAATCAGGGCGCAGAGGAACAGGCAGAAACATGAATACTTCAACTTATAGTTACACAGGTTACATTACAAAAGTATACACCCGTTACAACTAGATTACAGGTGGGTAGATGTGTGCCACATAGATACATACAAATGGGCATAAGAATTGTGTAATTACATAACGTACAGGGTTACAATTCACATATAAAGAACTTTGCAAAATCTATGTACAGTTAGTTCCAGGGTACAGCAGTGAGGCAATAAAAGGGAGGTACATCACAGGGAGAGTTAATGATCTTTGTCTCTAAGCCATTTGAAGATGTTATGTCTGAAGCTCCGAAAGGTTTGATCCGCCCTCAAGAAGGGAGTATGGAGTCCATAGATGAGCTGCTTTAACCGGGAAGCTGCTCCCCCCGGCTTTTGTCAGTTTAAACCTGGGTACGTCTAGACAATCAGTGTTAGTCATTCTGGTGGGTCAGCAAGAGGTTTTTCTATTGATCCTTTCCACCAGGTAGCGAGGTGCGGCATTGTTTAGTTATTTATGGGTTAGCGAAGAAGTTTTGAGCAGAATTCGGTTGCTGGTGGACAGCCATTTGATCTGTCTCCTTGCCTCTGAGATGTGCTCTTTCCTAGCAATGCCCTGTGCCGTTCTCAAGGCATTATTATGGAGAATTTGGATCTTGTTAACAATATATTTGCTAGTGCCCAGGTACAGGTAGTTGCAATAGTCCAACTTGGCCAAAATTAGGGCTCGGACCTGTATGGGGCAGCTATCCTTGGATAGAAAACGTTTACCGGTTCTGATCCCTCACCCACAAATGCTTGAACAATGCAGCACCCCGCTATCTTTGCGACAGATTCACCTTGAAGCCTATCACAAGAATCACCAGACTCTCCAACACCAACTACCTCTGGGTCCCCAGTTACAAACGTGCCAGAATCAGAGGCAGCAGCTTCCAGGTCAAGGCAGCACTCCGATGGAATTCACTACCATCCCACGTAAGAATCGATCAAAGCTATCACAAGTTCCGCCATAGCATCACGAGTTGGCTCAAAGCTGCCGACATCTAGGCACACACCCACTGACTCTGCCCACCACCCTCTACACACTGCAGGCTCCAGCAGCACCAACTACCTACCTTGTAAATCTATGCATGCCACAATGTACCTGCCTATTTATATTGTAACCTTATTGTGCAAACATGTAACCAATTGGCACTTGCACAGGAATGTATTTTCATGTTTTAACCAAGCTTTGAATATCCTTATGCCTTGCGCCTGAATACCCTCGGGTCTGGAGTGCACTACAAATAATAAACTAAACTAAACTAAACTAAACTGATCAGTTTGCATGTGAATGCAGAGGCCGAGGCCATGGCATTGACCTGTTTAGCAAAAGTGAGAGTAGAGTCTAGGTAAAAACCTATGTTTTTGTTCCTCTTTAGCAACCTTGATAAAGTTGCTGTCGATGTTAAAAGAGGTATATTTGTGGCCTAGTTTGTTGAGGTTCAATGCAGTCCCAGAATGAGCAGCTCAGTTTTGTCATCGTTCAGGCATAGACCCTGGGCAGCCATCTATTTTTTTGAAATGGGCATATTCATTATTGTATTACCCTTAGTTCAAAAGTATTGGACCATGACTACTTTACTCACAAAGTATGTTTTTGTAATTCATACCAATGCCTTGTATTTTACAAGATAGGCCAAACAATATAAATACAATTTCTGGATTCATACAGCTAAACTATGTCTCTATCTTTTACACAGATGATACAGGCTTTTGTAGCTATCAAGCGTTTATATGGTGGATTAATGGAAGACTGGGATTTCACATTCAAAATGTCATACCTGCCTGTGCGGTTCAAGACATCTGTGAACAATTTCCTAGTTTCTCCAAACAATACAAGGCATTTTCCTAAGCAGTATTATTACCAGATAATTATAATTTTTCAGTCAGTATATACCATCATCATTTATTTAAAAAATGTGCCTTTTATAAAATATATTACTTTCAATATAAAATATATGTATCCAATAATTTTGGATTGTTTATTTTCTAATTATTTATATTTACAATGTTTCATTTAAAGTTTTTAGTTTTCCTTGCAAATTTCAAGTTTTCTCATATTTTCAACAACATATAGCAAGGCACAAACCCTAAAGACAAAATACAAAGTAGTCATTACTTGCATTATAAGAGCAATTGCATTTGTTATTCTTTTTTTTGCTAGTTTCTAGATTTCATTCCATCCTATTTAGGAAAAGACAACTCTTGTTAATTGTTAACAATGATCACACCTTGACAGTCATAGGAAATAAAAGCAATCAAGTAATATGATGTCAAGTGAATGAAAGTCATGTCAACAACACCATCAAATATAATAATAAAAAAAGGTATGCTCTAACATCAAGCTCAACAATTATCACTGTTACTGCCATCAATGTATGTTCAATATAATTCTCAATTGATATTGATCATATTTGATCCAAACACTTCTCCCTTATCAATGTCCTGTAATCATTATTTCAATACCTTTTCATTCGTTTTTTGGTTTTGGGCCCACAAGTTCAAAAGAGTGTACAACTCAATGTTTTCTTGTGTTTATCGACAATTGTCCACCTGAGACCTTGTGTCTCCATACTGTCCTTTTAAGACCCTGTTCCTGTAATCAACATATCTTTGTATCTTTGATGCTGTGCCCATTGCGCTTGCTTCAACCTTATCCATCCCCCTCCCATATCAATGGCAGTTCTCATTTGGGACTATGCATTTGCAATGAGGCTGGGTGGATGGGAACGTCCAAGGTGCTGAATACCATGTACAACTCAACGGGGCCTTTCGCATGGGGACCATTGGCCACATTGGCTACCCCAGACCAAGTGTCTCCATGCTCCCCTTTGAAGATCCTATCCATTCAAGCAACATATCTCAGCATTATCCATCCCCCTCCAATATCAATGGCAGTTCTCATTTGGGACCATGCGTTTGCAATGGGGTTGGGTACATGGGAACACACAGGGTGCTGAATGTTATGTACAAATGAAAGAGGTCTGGCTTTTAGGGACCATTGACCACATGGCCACCCTATGCCCGGGGTTGTCATGCTCCCCTTTGTAGACCCTGTCCCTGCAATCAACATATCTCTGTGTCCATTGACAAGGTTCTGAACCTATTGCACTCGCTTCAACCTTATCCATCCCCGTCCTGTACCAATGGCAGTTCTCACTTGGGACATTGCACTCACAATGGGGTTGGGTGCATATGAATGCACAAGGCACGGAATACCATGTACAACTCAAAGGGGTCTGACCTCTCTGGACCATTGGTGGCATGTCTACCACAGACCTGGTCATGCATACTCCCCTTTGAGGACCCTGTCCCTGCAAACCAGATATTTACATGATCATTTACGAGGCCCTGGGCTCTTCTGCTCGCTTCATCCTTATAGACCCCCACCATTATCAAAGGCAGCTCTCACTTGGGACCATTCACTTACAATAGTTGTTTAAAGGTTCCCACATTCTTCTTTGAAATTTGACGCCATCAATCTTAACACAAACCCCAATTTGGCTATGAAACAATACTACATCACGCCCCTAAAAAACACAACCAACATAATGTAGAGGCTGCCCCTCCACTCACCAAATTCACATACAACCTCACTTTCAAAGTGTTTATAAACGCATTGAGATCCTCACAAAGAAAACATCTTTGCTATCTGCTACAGATAACATAATCACACTGCTAGTTATCTTCATTGCAGATTTGCTTAATCGATTTAGCATATTACTGGTTATTGGACTCTTGGTTATTAGTGTTCTAGTTTTCAGCTTGGTACATTTATAGTGTGTTTTACTAAATTTCATTTTCAGATATATTATATTTTGAATTCCTACAACACGTGATAGGGTAATTTTTGAATATCTAATGTTCTGTCATCCTTCTTTTCTTTTGGTGGCACAATGGAAGATCAATGTAACAGTAATATGTTTCTTCGTGTGACAGACCATTGACATAAACGTTGGTGGTTAGCCTGGCAGATCATACTAAATTACAGGGCAATATACAAACTCAAAAGAGTTTTGTCTTTGCACATTTTTTTATTGGTGAATTAATCACTATCCTACTTTAATATTTGTTATATGTTTTAATTTATTTTTACTACATCTTCCTGAGCATAAATCAATACCATCATGTGTTGTTTTTTTGGGTGCCTTAATATCAGCCATTATAAAACTCATGGCCCAGTTATGCATATTTTCCCCAAGGATATGTTGTTGATACGAACATGGTTGGTCAATTATGGATTTCCAGCATTCAAGATTGACAGCAGAGCCAAGGATGTCGTGGAGGATGTCAGGGGCAATTGATTCCACGTCTGCAGCATGTTCTTCTTGGAAGATATGTACACATCATAAAAATTCACTAAAAAGTGCCACCCCAGACTCACTTGCAAATTACTTCCCAATGCTGTTCCAACTGTAGTCCTACTGCTAATGTAATGCCTGCTCTCCTTTTTCGAGCGGTCGCCGGTGGCCCTAGGGGAACAGCAGGCCTGGGAAGCCCTGCCTGGGCCTCCGTGAGTGCTTTTAAAATAATTTTGTTTAATTTGCTTTTCGCGCTCTGAGCGCGGTGTTTGGTCTGCTCCTGCTCCCCCCTCCCACTTCCTGGTCCTCCTCTCCCTCCCCACCTCCCTGCCCGCCCACACCCCCCCTTCCTCTCCCTATGCCTATAACCTCCCCCTTCCTGGGCAGCCCTCTGCCCGGCAGCCCCCGCGGCTAAGGGCCCCAGGCCAAGGGCGACTCCTACAGTGCGGCTCCCTGTGTGTCTGCAGGTGTCCGCAGGGGACCCAGGCGCCAGTTCCACCTGTTCTCCGTTCCCCGGCCCACCCCTCCTACTCATGATTACATCCGCATGGGGCCTTGCCTCACTGTATTCACAGTTGAGGTAAACTAGGGTGTTACCCTCCCCTCGCAGGATTCTCAAACTTAGGTGGCCCGGTACCTAATACGCATTACTGTTTGCTCTTGCTCTGAACGGTGGTAAACTAGGGTGTTTTTCTCCCCTCGCAGGATTCTCAAACTTAGGTGGCCCGGTACCTAATACGCATTACTGTTTGCTCTTGCTCTGAACTGTGGTAAACTAGGGTGTTTCTCCCCTCGCAGGATTCTCAAACTTAGGTGGCCTGGTACCTAATACGCATTACTGTTTGCTCTGAACTGTGGTAAACTAGGGTGTTTTCTCCCCTCGCAGGATTCTCAAACTTAGGTGGCCCGGTACCTAATACGCATTACTGTTTGCTCTGAACTGTGGTAAACTAGGGTGTTTTTCTCCCCTCGCAGGATTCTCAAACTTAGGTGGCCCGGTACCTAATACGCATTACTGTTTGTTTGCTCTAATTGTGGTAACTTGTGCTTGCCGCTCACTTCCTGTCTGCGTGCTCTCGTTTCGTCTGTCTCCCCCCTCCCCCCTCCCTCCTACTCCATGGTGCTCTCTGTCTCGCCTATCTTCTCTAACTGCTTCTCCATTGACTATCCTGCTCTCCTCACTAAATCTGGTAGGAAAAAGTTTAAAAAGGACATCCTGGTCTCCAACCCAGGCCTCCCTATCGCTGACACCTACACTAGTGCCTGCTCTAAGGAAACTCTCACTGACATCCTCTTTTTCGTGCCTTCGCCTGACCTATGGACCCTTCATATGGTCTCTGTGCTCTCTCCTTTCTCCTCCTCTCCCATTAATGGTGGCACCCGTTGGGATGTCCTCTTGGCCCCCTTCCGCTCCTCTAAGGCCATCATCAATGTCTACGCTAATGGGACCATCTTGGTCCAAGGCCCTCAGGCCAACCTTCTCCTCTTTGATAGACGCTTCCCACACCTCATCAACTTCCTCTCCTCTCCTGCTGTCCCCCCTCCTCTATCCTTGGCTACCTTGCCTCTACCCTCCCTCCCTGCCCCCTCTCGTGCTCCTTCTTCACCTCCTTCTTCAACACCTCCGCAGGGCGTACCTCTGATCTGTACCCCTCCCCGGAAGTTCTTCAAGGAGGGCAACCTTCTCCACATTGCCACTCTAAATTCTCGCTCTGCCATCAAGCACTCCTCTGATATCTGTCACCTTCTTGAGGAACTGGACCTCGACGTCCTCTGTCTCACTGAGACATGGTTCACAGCCAGCTCTGCCACCAGCTTTGACACACTCCTACCTGACGGTTACAAGATCCTCTCCATGCCCAGGCCTAACCGTGCAGGGGGTGGTGTTGCCCTTATCTTCCCTGAGTGGATTCCTGCCACTGTCACTCCTACGCAGACCTAGTCCTCTTTTGAATGTCTTGTCTGCCGACTCTCTCTCTCTCCTAGCCATTCCCTTACCGTGGCTACTATCTATCGGCCACCTGGTCAAATTTCCTCCTTCCTCTCTGAGTGGGCTGACCTCTCCTCCTCACTCCTGTCCTCAACCACTCAACTCCTCTTTCTTGGCGACTTCAACATCCACCTTGATGCCTCCAGTCCCCCCACTGCTCTCTTTCGTGACCTCTGCGACTCTCTCTCACTCTCTATTCTCCCGTCTGGGCCTACTCACTCTGCTGGGCACACTCTTGATGCTCTGATCTCTTCTGACCTTCCCCTCTCCGTCCCTCTCTCCACTCCTCTCTCCTGGAGTGATCACTTTCTCCTATCCTCCCACCTCACTCTCCCTACCCCACAGGCAAAGCCACCCTCTTCACTGCCACCCACCTTCTCGGTCATCCGACCCATGAAGCGTGTGTCAGTTGAGGCTTTCGCTGCTACCTTCTCGCCCCCCCGCCCCTTCGGCTGACTCCCACCCTGACACAGCCCTCTCCATGCGCCACTCTGCTATATCTGTTACTCTTGATATCCTTGCCCCCGTCATGAGAATCCGCCTGAAGCCCAAAGCCAAATGTAACTCCTGGTATGACTCGGATCTCGCCACCCTAAAACGCAAGTGCAGGGTTGCAGAGAGGAAATGGCGTGCTTCATGTTCATCCTCAGACAAACTGGCCTGCCGCCTGCTCCAAAGGCAGTATCGGCTCTCCGTTCTCACCAAGAAGAGAGTCCTTATCCAAGCCCGCATCTCTGCGGCATCTAACAACTCCGCCGAACTCTTTAAAATCTGCAAGGAGCTGGCCAACCCAGCTGCAGTCTCTACCTCTCCTGTCCCCTCCCAGGCCCTCTGCACTGCATTGGCCTCTCACTTCATCTCTAAAACTCAGGACATCCTGTCCTCGCTCTCCTCCTTTCACCTCCCTCCCTTCCTTCCCGGCTCTTCCTCTGGCCCTTCTGCAGTCACCCCTCCTCCCTCTTTCTCTGCCTTTCCACTTTTCTCTGCTGACCAGGTTTCCAGACAAGTCCGATCTATGAAAGTCTCGTCTAAACAGGTTCACCCCTGTTCCTCCAAAACTATCAAGGACCACATCGACTCCCTGGCTCCTGCCCTGGCTGACTTTTGCAACCACTCCTTCGCCTCTGGAGTCTTCCCTTCCCCCCTCAAGCACTCCCTTGTGCACCCTCTTCTCAAGAAACCCTCTTCCGACCCCTCCTGCCCGGCTAACTATCGCCCTATCTCCATCACTCCCTTCCTGGGCAAGCCCCTGGAGAAACTGGCCATCTCCCAGCTTAACCTCCATGCTGAATCTGTTGGTAGTCTTCATGACCATCAATCTGGTTTCAGAGCTGCCAGAAGCACGGAAACTGCTCTCCTGAACATCCGTGAAGACCTGCTCTTGAACCTCGATTCCAACACTCCGTGTGTTCTCATTCTGCTCGATCTCTCCTCTGCCTTTGACACTGTCAACCATGCCATCCTGCTCAACCGTCTCCGTGAAAACCTGGGTATCACTGGTCAGGCTCTGGCGTGGCTGACCTCTTTCCTTTCAAATCGACCCTCCCAGGTCCAACTGGGGTCCTTCCTCTCCGACATCTTTTTCTCCACCTGCGGTGTCCCCCAGGGATCTAATCTCTCTCCCTGGCTGTTCAACCAGTATCTGGCACTCCTTGCCCACCGCATCGCCGCTCTCTGCCCTAATTTCCAGTGCTATGCGGACGATACCCAGCTCATTTTCAGGCTACCCTCAGCCTCCCCTTCTCCTTCCCTCATCCCTGACTGTCTGTCTGCTATCCAGGAATGGTGTGCCGCCAATGACCTCTGCCTTAATGCCAGGAAGACTGAGATTCTACTCATCGGTACACCCACTCCCTCCTTCCCTGCAGCTCTCTGGCCTGCCTCCCTTGGCCCCCTCCCTGCTCCTACCTGCAATGCAAAAAACCTTGGGGTCATCTTCGACTCCACACTCTCCTTCTCTCCTCATATTTCTGACGTCGCTATGAAGTCACACTACCAGCTGCACCTCCTCAGAGGTATTCTTCCCTTCCTCTCTTTCCCCCAGAAGCTCACTATCTCCCGAGCCCGGGTTCTCTCGAAGCTGGATTACTGTAACAGCCTCTATCTTAATCTGCCTGCCTCCACTCTCCGCCCTCTGCAACTCATCCAGAACAGAACTGCGAGACTTGTCCTTGGCCTCAAGCCCAGGGACCGTATCTCTCCAGGACTGAAATCTCTACACTGGCTCCCAGTGGCTGCGAGGATAAAGTTCAAAACCCTCTGCATTGTCCACAAGGCCTTCTGGGGCCTTGGTCCTAAATACCTTCAACTCTCTCTTCCCAAATATCTTCCTTCCCGAGCCCTTTGCTCATCCGCCTCCAACTCCCTCAGGGTCAGCTGCTTCTCGAAGCAACAAGCTGGGGGTAGATCTCTCTCCACGGCAGGGGCCTCCCTCTGGAACAGCCTTCCTGCCTCCCTGAAACTTGAGTAGAACCATCTCCGGTTCCGGAAGCACCTCAAAACCTTCCTCTTTGCTTCTGCTTTCTCTCTCCCTCTCCCCTGCTGAACAGCTAATATTCTTCACTGAAACTGCACTGATTCTGCAACTGGACCATTCTTAACGGCCTCGGTCCTGGGCCCAGCCACTCTCCACTTGCACTGATGCCCTGGAATCCCCTCTGCACTGCGGGACTGTCTCTGTATCCCTACAGCCCCCCCCTTTCCAGCACTTGTTCTGCACTTACCTTGCACTTGCCACTAGCTGGCCCTATTTATGTATTACTTTACGCCACTTACCTTGTACTGCACTCCCCCCCTCCCCTTCCCCTTGCACTTTTCCCCCTCTCCCACCCCTGCACTTGCGCGATCTGAATGACACCTGGCCTAGTAGGATCGTTGTCTGTCTCCCCTTGTTCCTCCCCTCCCTGCCTCGTCGCGCCTTGAAACACCTGTGTATAGGCGCGTTATAAATGCCATATCATATCATATCATATCAAGAGCATATTTCCACTTGCCCACACCTGTTGCGAGCGATGGCAATGCCTTGATCAAATTATTTCTATCCATGTGGGTCAGGGCACATACTGTGCACTTCCGGGACCTTTATGCAACAATGGACACAGTGTTCCCACCTGCTTCGTCAGTAACTTTCTCCCCCTCTCTTTACTTTGACCACCGCTGTGCGACCTGATCGTGATTTCAGCCTTGTACCCTACAATCGCTCTACTCTCGGTGTCACTCTGGGTGAAACTTTGTCCCATGCTCCTCATATGTTCACCATTCTTCCTCCTCCTCTGATACTGCTGCATCAGCATCTGATCTGATTGACTCATAATCTAAACTCCCTGCTCTTCGTAATTTTCCTAGATACTATTATTGTGACCAGTATCCTCTGTTTCAACATGTATGTACCTAATTGCAGTACTATATATCCTAAATTAAATATCCCCTGCTCACCATTCATCAGCTCCTAATGGTGCTCTTCACCCCTCTGAAAGATCTAACCTTACTTTTGTGAGCTCTGCCTGTGCCTTTCAAAGGGCTGTTTCCAAATTTCTTTGTGCCCTATTCTCTGTCTACATAACTAATGGATCACTTGTTGTATTCACTGCTGGGAGCTGCAGTATATTTTCATTTTCATTGGTTGCTGGTGCTAGCTGTCAGGGGACTGTGTGGGGTATATACTCTGGGTTAGTGTAACCTATCGCAGCTTGCATTGGGCGGTATTCCTGTGGGGGATGTGGGGCTGTGGTGGTTGTATGGATATTACTAGACTCAGGGATTACACTAGGTGTGGGGGTGACAGAGGGCACATGTATTGCAATGTCTCCTCTTTTAAGGTCCCCAGGGACATCTTCCAGATCCCCCACCATCTTCCACAACTCCAAAATACCCTTTCTATTTGCCAACTTCTTTCCCTTATACTTGGCAGCTAAATATGTTTATTTTCTATTCCATAATCAATGAGTCTTGTCTTTTATGTTGCTGCTCTTCTATCACTCCTTAGGGTTGGTATACCCTGCGGTGGGCTGTAAATAAAAGCACTCATAAGGGGTTGGAGTGGTGGATTATGCGTGTGTTCTCTACATCCTCAAACATGTTCCATATTTCCATAATTCATGTACACTCTCCCTATTTTTCAACTGTTTTCCATTAATGTTAATGTTAAAGGTACGTGTAGCTTGGGTGTGATTATCGGATCGATGTGGGTCTTCATGTGCTGTTGGTGCGGGTTATGTGTTGTTTGTTGATGTGGTGGTGAAGTATGTGGGGTTTGCTGTTCAGAGAAGTGGTTGTGTGGGTTTCTGTGTGAGAGATGTGTGCAGAAAGTTGAGCTTTTGGGTTAGTGAGTTTTTGACTCTCAATCTTTGCATTTCTTGTTTCACATCTCTGATTGCCCTATGGGTTTGGCTTTATAGTTTATCAGTCTAGTTGTTAGATGTGAAGGGGTGGCAAGTATCCAACTGAGCTATATCGCGGCTTTGTGTCCTAGGTTGAGGAACACATATCCCCCCCTCTGGTATTGGTGCTGTATGTTTTACATTCATCAGCTCCCTTCCTATCCATGTCCCATTTGGTGATCCATAGCTGCCTATGTCTGCTTCGTCTGCTTCTGCTTCGACAAGTCTTCCTTACCCTTCCTTTCCTTATTTCTCCAAATTCGCTCCTTACTGTGATCCTAACTTTCTATATTTCATTTTGGTATGGTGACA
The DNA here is from genome assembly GCF_040938575.1 of Ambystoma mexicanum. Classification (NCBI taxonomy): domain Eukaryota; kingdom Metazoa; phylum Chordata; class Amphibia; order Caudata; family Ambystomatidae; genus Ambystoma; species Ambystoma mexicanum. The sequence continues at coordinate 1,172,727,734 of NC_090922.1, forward strand.
TGCCGTAAGTTGTTCTTCCCTCCTCCCTGTGTTTATGGAAGCAAGCTTAGGGAGACAGAGAGAATCAGTTTCAGCTGTTTATGCGCCCCATGGCATTCCTTCTAGGGGAGAAGAGACAGGTTTTGTGTAGCTTCCTATATTGAAGGTGGTCTCTCGTGTGATGTATGTTCTTTGGCATCTAATTTCAGGTTTTTGGTGAAAGGTGAGAGAAAGAGGATCCTCTGAATTTTCTTTTGTCATGTGGTGTTGGTTCCAAACGGATGTCGCTGCACGATCTGAGTGGTCTTGTTGGTGGTAGACACTTATTTTCTTTCTAAGGAACTCATTAATGATAAATGCATATACATAAGTTCCAATATATTTTTGTCATGTGTTGTCTCCTCGAGCCAAGCTTTAAACCCTACTCCTCAAATCCAACCTTGTTTAAATCAAAACATTTGCCAACCACTGATCCAGTGGAATGTCACCACAACAACTCACAATACCCTAACACAACTCTTTGACCTTCACACAACAAAAAACATCCAAAAAAACAGCCCCTCCATCAAAACACCTTTAGCATTATAATCACCACACGAAAGCCTTATCCACACAATCAGTTACTACTGCCCACATAAAACCTGTCTAGCTGCACAATTACTAACATATCCAATAATAAAACACATCTACTTCTGCAATGATGTAGACCCTTCCTCGGTATCCTTCTCTCGAGATCAGGAAACTCAACCCTCCTCACGCCCCTTGACTCTAGGAATGAGGGATACAGGTTTTTTTGTTTCCATTCAGGACCGTCACTTCCACTAAAACACTGTCTTTCCTTGTCTAAGAGAAGATGCCCCACAACAATTCTTCACTTTTACTACTACTTCTGATTCCATCTTTCCCCACATTGGGGGAGATTCACCTCTCTGTTAATAAAAACTCATGCAAAATCACAATGTTGTCTTTCCTCATCTTCAAGGAGATTCCCCTTCTCTCTTTAACTTAGTCATAGACACAAAAAACAAAACTGTCAACCACACTTGTTTTTCCTGTAAGAGTGCACTCATGTTAAGTGTCCTCCAAGCTCCTCCAGTGTGTTGTCCCCTTCAATTGCCTGAACAGCTGGGCACAGTGCCACAATCCAAATATCAGGCAGGCCTTCTGGAAACACAGTGCCTGCAAACCTCCTAAGGGTGTGCACATGGACTAGTCCATGCAGATGGGCTATACAACACTGGATGCATGGTGGGGACATTGCCAGCCTCTCCCAGGAATCAGGAGATCACATTGGGGAAACCAAATTTTAATGGTAGGACCAAAAACCGATCAACAAAAAACAATCCATGAGGTCAATAAGTTGTTTACGTTTTGTAAGAAAAACAAGTTTTAATACATGCATATTTGGTTGTAAGGGTCAATCAGCTTCATAGGACTGGAAACTGAGAACTCACTAGACAGCTGTTAGTTACAGCTTTTAATAACAAGATCCACAAAAACTATACTTGCAACATGTATCTAATGCAGATTAATCCCACATTTCCTATTGGCTATCCCCAATAGAGAAATCCTAAAATCACTTATATTTTACTGCACCATTGGTTAATTACGTATCTGTGATGACATGAGTACAACACACATCGAATGACCTACTTGTATGGCCAGCAAAAAATACTTTGTTCTGATAGTTACTTTACATTCAGGTAACTTGTTCCAATAATGGACTTTCCTTATTGATCAAAACAACTTCAGATCATTTGTGATGCGCATGCCCCTCAAAAATACTAACGAGGTCATTACAACTTTGGTGGTAAGGGGTTAACGGCACCGGTAAAAGTGCTGGAGCCGCCAACCCCTTACCGCCTTATAGTTATTAATGGGCCCGTTGTTAGCATCCTCCACATTACCATTGAGCCATATAGGTGCTCAATCGGAATGGGGATGTTACGGGTCCGGGTTCCTTGAATGAGGAATTACCGGGCCTTCCGAGGTTGGAATGGCCCGGTAATTCCTCATTCAAGGAACCCAGACCCGGTACCCGGTATGGGGGTAGCCATGCTGCTAATAGAGGCATGGTTACCTCCATAGTCGGAATAACCAGGTAAGTCATTGGTGAGTGTGAACAATGAAGTCACTAACCTGTGGCAATGAAATGGACACAATACTAATTTCTCATGAGACCGGAACAACCTGGCAACACTGAACGCCTCTTCAACCTTGCAGCTGTACTCTTTAGCATCACCTCTTGCAACTCCTGTCTTGAAACATGTTGCATTCCTGGTACGTATCCTTCCCTATCTCATTTGGGAACCAGGTGGTTCATAAAAAATGCAACCAAGACACTGCTCCTGTGGATACATTTCTCTTATGCATTTCCTCTATTTAGCTTGGCACTTATAGTTCTGATGAACCTGCCACTTCTCAATGGTGGTAGTATAGCCCCAACCTAGCATAACACTGTGGTAATATCTGACCATCAGGCCTTGTTCTCAGTAACATGTGCCCTTCACATTTGTTACACTAATCTAACTGACAGGAAAAAAGGTGACATCATGCATTCTGTTCACAACTACTGTGGACTGCTCGCCCTTGCACAATTAACTACTAACTGTGCAGTGCTTTCCCCCTTGCTCCAGGGACCTTGACTGTCTGAACACATTGGGAGTAAGGATGAATACAATGTAATTAAATGAACAATACAGAAGCTCCAAGAAGTGGACTAATGCTATAACTAACAGAAGCTGCAACCTCTAAAGGGGCCTAAGGAAAATGTCAGAAATCATGCTAACGTAGCTGACAGTCCTTATGTTACTCGAAAATCAACACCTATTCTACTTACAGGGTAATTCATGGAATAAATGTGTGCCGAAAACGTGTGCTTGCGCGCAAAAATGAGCGCAAGCGCCCATTTTCGCGTGCATATGTATTCATGGAACACATTGCGTGTGGCTTACCTGACACCTGCACTGAATCCACGTGGGTCCAACATGTCACTGCGACACCACGCACGCCTTGCAGGATACGGCCAGCGAAGGCGCACTCTGTCCAGAGCACACACCTAAAAAGGGGGCGGAACACTTGAAATGGGGAACAATATGTGAAAATGTTGGCGTTACGGGGGAAGCACTGCAGTAAAATCCTCGCAACGCCCACATGTGCACTAACAACACATATTCATGGAATCTAAAAGGGCTCACCGGCGCGTGGCAAAAGATGTGCAAACCCATAAACATGTACGCCACACGACAGCAGGTGGAAGCGCCCCTGGCACCAAAGCCAATGCATAAAAGTGTGCGCAAACAACAAATGCGCATATACAGCTACAAAGAATGTACCATTCCTCGCAGCAGTGAACGTGGGAAACGGCAGGAGGAGATGGTGGATAGCCAGGCCCCATATTTATTTACCCAGGCCTGGACTTTTTGGGATGCCTGATGACCAGGTATAAGGCAAGTATAGGTTTCCAGCTTAGATCATCCTAGACCTGGTCACTGAGTAGGAGGATGACCTCACATCACCCACCCTGTGCTCCCAAGAACTAAGCCCCTTGGAAAAGGTGCTGAATGTACTGCATTATTTGGCCACTGGGTCATTTCAGCAGACAACTGCCATAGTTGGGGGCATCTCACAGCCCACACAGTCATGCTGCCTACACCATGTGGTGGCAATCATAACTGCATGCCCCTCAGTCCGCAGGAACATATACATGCCCTGAACACCAGCAAAAAGGCAATCCATGGTCCAGGACTTTTACAGGGTGGCACACTTTCCCAAAATGCTTGGTGCCATTGATTGCACCTATGTGGCCCTAAGTCCACCTAGGGCCACTAAGCACATCTATCGCAATCACAAGCACTGGCATTCCATCAACGTGCAGGTCGTTTGCGATGCCAAGGGAATCATTTCCTCTGTCAATGCCAACTATCCAGGGTCCACCCCTGATAGTTTCATATTCAGAATGTCACCCCTAAACCGGGACCTGGTAGCTGGGAGGCATGGCAACACATGGCTGATTGGTGAGTACACATGCCTGTGAGTACACATGCCTGTATGTGACATGCATGCATGCATGTCACATACAGACAAATAGACAAACCCAACTAATGACAACCACTATCACCTCCCCAGGGCACAGTGCCTACCCTCTGAGCACCTACATGATGACACCAATACAGAACCCCACCACACAATCCCAGGTGAGATACAACACAGCCATATTGCAACCAGGGCCATAGTGGAGCACACATTCGGAGTGCAAAAGTCACGCTTCCGCCCCCTTGACCGTTCCGGTGGACAGCTACCATATGCACCATCAGTAGTGTGATGGATCATTGTGGCAGCATGTGTCCTGCACAATGCTGCAACATGTCGGAGCGTACCGGTAGACATGGTGGTGCCCACACATCCCCAACCATAGGCACGCCCGCTGCCCCTGGGAGGGGAAAGGGCACGTGGCAAGGCTGCCCGTACCCAGCTTGTGGCACAGTTTTTCACCTAAAATCCCACCCCTGAGGAGTGCACACAGGCCTGGCACATACCAGGTGACAATCGATGATGACAAAGGGACAATCAAGTGTCACTACCTTACCACCCTGAGAATGTGTCCTTGGAAGTGCTACATTGTGTGCATCCCTAGCTACATAATGCAGCACAATCCCGTGTGACCAAAAGGCACACATTCAAGATGCAGTATGCCACTAACCCCATGCAAAACAGCAGATCTAAATACTGGAATGTCACCTAAATCCTCCCAAAACCCATGTTACCTGGCCGACACACCACACCATGGCATGCAATGTAAAAAGTCAAAAGAAAATGCACAACACATGACACAATGGTCACAAAGTGCACTTTGACAAATGGAAATATGTCCAAAACAATTCCCTCTGACACATCAAATGAAACCGTACACAGGAAGATCCATTTACCAGCATAACATATCATAAACACAGGACCCAACAGTGACAATGTCAGACTGTGACCAATCACAATTGCACAAGTGCCTCAATGTGACAAAGCCACCACATGGACCCTTCCATCTTAAGTGGGTCTCTTCTAGCTAAAAAGGGCAGGTTAACGCATACATCATGAAGGGTATCAATGATGGACACAGGCAAGGTAATACATGAAAATGTAACATAATACATTTACCAATCTCCAAAGCAAAATGCATGCTAAACATGCACAGGTCAAATAATCATGAATGGGGTGTATACACAGGTTGGACTTCAGACTGGCCACAGAAATGATGGAAGCCCAATGCCTCTCTGTAAGTTATGTATGTTTACTGTCACACGCTGCCCTCCTTGCAAGCCCATGGAAAGGGGAAGCAGGAGTGGCATATGTGTCTGGACCCCAAGCCACAAACACAAACATGAAAGAAGCCTGTATGGGCCCAGCTGGAACACACAGTGGATGCCTACGGGTGCCACACAAAGCAACACGCTGTTACATGAATTCCAAATAGACATACAAATATATATTTTTTTAAAATGGCCATGGTGGACCAGGGGGCAGTGGGGATCACCCAGGAGGGAGGAGGTGCATGGCACACCTCAACACCCGCATGCGTGGATGTTGAGAAAAAAATAAAAAACCCTCCATGGGTTCATGGCCTGCACGGCTAGCCTATAGTTGGAGAGCTCTCACCGCTGTCGGTACCCTCTGGTGTAACACAATGTGAGCGTGGCAAGGGAGGCTGACCACACATAGCCCTGGTATGCTCCTCAATGGCAGCAAGAAAGCAGGATTATGGCACAGAAGCCCCCATCCAGCACCTCACATTGCCCAGAGGTCCGCCTGCAAGGACTCCTGTGATGCATGGATCTCCTCCCGGGTTGCATGGAGTTCTACATGCAAGGCCTCATGTGATGCACGTATCTCCTCCCGGGTTGCACAGAGTTTAGCCGAGATGTTGTGCGTCAGCTGCCCCATCTGGTGTTCCGCCCGACTGCTGCTGGCAATTTCATGTGCAGCCAGAGTAGCTCTGAGGGAGGTGTTCTCTTACCTCAGGGCATCTCTGTGGGCCTGTGCCTCTGCAGCCACGGCTGTGCGCAGAGCCCACATTTCAGCCCGTCGGTCCCTGTTGGCGGCCAATATGTCCAGCCTGTGCGAGCTGCATGTGCACCGCACTGCCTGCTGCTGGAGCTCCATCTGCCTTCCAGGGGGGAGAATGGAATTGGCCACCCTTTCTACGCCCTGAGCCATCATCTCACATGATGCCTCCTGTTGCTGTGCAATGGCATACATGGAATTCTCCGACACAGCATTCCCGGGTGGCATATGGCCACTGCATTGCCGGACACCACCTGGCCCTTGATGTGCTGTCGCTGGCTGTGGCTGCAGGACTGCATTCCTCCCTCGCCCAGCTGCCCCAGGAACAGCAGCAAGTGGTGTGGAACATGACCCTGTATCTGTAACCACCACAGACGGATGTAACAACACTGACTGGCCCCTTGAGAGGTCTACCCCAACTGCAGGTGTGTCAGACAGAACACCATCCACAGCAGAATCACTCACCTGCGACAGCAATGAGAGGTCAATTTCCGATTCAGCGCCAGAGGCATATGGTTCTTCAGAGGTGTACTCAGACACCCCTGGCCAGGATGGTCTGTAGCACCAAGGGATGTCCATGTGCTACCACCCCACAGCCTCCACTGGTGCCTGGTAGTGGCTCTGAATACACCAACCCCTCTGCCATCTCCTCCTCCCCCGCTGCTTCCCGTGCCTCATCACCTGCACAAAATGAAAAAGAAGACATGACCGCACATGTTAACAGCATAGCCCACACACATAGGTATTACAATGTTGACAGCCAACAAATGAAGCAGCCATGTGACACATGACACAAACTCAGGCATGAACACAGTGCCAATGTAATGGAATGGGACCCTGAAAGCAAACATGGATGCCTGTCAAATGGCAAAACAAGACATGTACTGCATGGTGAATAGTACTTGCATCACACACAAGCTTGTGACTGGCATAGTCCTTCCACAAACATGACAGATGCCAACACACAGATGGCACGTAGCAATGCCATGCCCGAACTGTCAACCAGACCTAGATGGAAGCTCATTACCACTGTCCGTGAGCCATGTAGAATGCATGTCATTTGACATTTCATTGAAATCACTATGATAAAACACACGTGTCACAGGCTGCAACAATGCTAGTGTGTTCAAATACAGTGAAGGAAGACACATAGATTCATCAATGGCAGGTCACTTTGACATGACGCAAGTGAATAGGCATGTGGAAGGGGAGAACAGGGCTCAGAAGTGTGTGGGTGCAGTGCAGTACACATGTACGGTGTCAACTATCATTGAGTACACAGAGGCAGTAATGTGAATGTTGTGGACTGATGGCAGTGTAATGGCAAGTGCAGTCTTTCTGTGTAAAGTGTTGGTACCGTGTTGTAGCAGACAGTGGGCAGGTGTCAATTGCATTTTTTCAGTCATATGGGAATACAGCAGGGGTGAGGAGGACAGTAAGTACAACACATGAGGAAGCATTGGAAGTGCCCCCAGACCCAATGAAGCAACAACAGCAGTTGCATAGAGGCAGGGAGGCTGTAAGAGAGGGAGGCTTACTCTCGACACAGACGAGAACCCTAAACTAATGGCCATGAGGAGCAACTGACCCTGAGTGAGCAGGAAAGGGATGATGAAATACCATGAGAAGGAAGCAAATACTGAAGATGGAGTTGAATGGATGACTTGCCCGGGGCCCATATGGACTTTCTGGGAATGCCCAGGGTCCAGGAATGAACACTCATAGCCACTTTGAGCCTGTGCCATTCTCACAGTCCGAGTGAGATACCCTGCACCAAAGCCAAAGGACGTTCCACACAGTCCAGGTTTGGCAGAGGTGCAGAGGGGAGAGTGCATATTCACAGAAATTCGGGTACTACCTGTTGCAGTAGTCCGAAATTGAAATCACCAGTCCCATGGTGACAGTGAGCTGCTGGGGGATGGAGAGGTAAGGAAAAATCCCTCTGAGGAGGAACAGCTTGCAGGATGACCACATAGAGACGTCAGTCATGCGACGATAGAAGGTGAGTGTTGAATGGAAGATAATCACAGGCTATCTGCAACCATAGGTTGGAGCAAGAATAGGGCCGAGAGAGGCAGCACAGAGATTGTGATAGAAGGAGGGAGCAGGTGTGGTGATGACGATTGCCTCTGTGTGCAGGACATGGTGTGCATGCAGTCAGCATGACAACAAGCACGTATCAGTCCAACATCACATGGCTCACACATGGCAGTCATGTCAATGTAGCCTGAACTGACAGACAATCATAACACATCACCCAAGCAACATACACATGGCCTGGACACACATGCACGACCACTCACCGGACATTGCTTCATAATCTGGCAGCCCTCCCACACCTTGGACCTGCTCCACTGAGATGAAATCACCAGCAATCTCCTCATGTGGAGTGAGTACTTTGTCCTCAGATGGTGTCCCACTGCCAGTCACCTGAGTAGATGCGTACTTTGCAGCCAGCTGGTCTTTTGTTTGGCATCAGAGGTCAATCCAACTCTTCATCACATCATCTGCTGTGTGCCTCTCATATCCCTAGGCGCTAATATCCTCTGTGATGCGCTGCCAGTGGCCCCTACGATGAGCAGGCATATGTTTGCTCCCTGCCATCACCAGCATGTCACGGCTGTGTTCAAACATGTAGTCCACAAGTGCATCCAGTTCTGCATTATAGAAACTCTGCTTTCTTGACGTGTTTGAGGGTTGAGCCGTGTCTGGGGTACCAGCCTGTTCTGCTGGAGCACGCTCTTTCCTCTTGGGAGGTGTTGTGGACCCTGAGTGGCTTGTGCTGCTCTGGTCAGTAGAGGTTGAAGCACAGGTGGACTGGCCAATGGAAGCAGGCAATGACACAAGAATTGAAGGTCAGGCTGCAGGGATCAGCAGTTGGGTGCTGTTGCCAGGACCCTGCGCCGCACCTGCCTCAGTGCCAAGCATCGGGACCAACACAGTCCTGGCTGGGTGACTCAGAGCCGGGGTGGTGTCAGCTGCAGCTGCCCCTGCAGCTTCCACACCCTGGCTGCTGTAGGCAGTAGATGACACAGCTGCCCCAGATCTACTTGACCTGGTGACAGCAACCTTCACCACACGTGCCTTGGCCTTCCCGACTCAGAAATCAGCCTGTGAGTCATCCTTTGCCTGTTCCGGGACCAATCCTGGCTGGCTGACCCTGAGCCGGGATGGTGTCAGCTACAGCTGCCGTTGCAGCTTCCACACCATGCTTGCTCGTGACGGCAGATGGCACTGCTTTTCAGGTCTGATGGGTGCTAGGAATGGCAGCAGCAGCTGCATCTCCCTGACCCGCTTTTGGGGGGCATAGCTGTCCATGCATGTGCCTGGACATCCTGCCCTCGTAGACCAATCTGGCCACGGCACCCACCATGGCCAACTTGGCCACCCTGTCCACCCTGGCCATGTCACCCAACATGGCCACCTGCCAACCCTGGCCACCCTGGCCATGTCCCCCACTGCAGCCACCTCTGGGAGGTCACCCAGCTTTGCCTCCCTTACCGCTTGTTGCCCTCCAAGTTGTGGTACTGATGTACTAGCGCAATGCGAGGTGCAGACAACAATTGTCCTGGGCAATTGGGGTGAAGGGGGCATGGTACGTGATGGAAAAGGTACTGCTGTGCTCCTGCAAGGCTGTATGTGACCCCTGGGGAAAAATAACAGGTCATGCAATGCTCAGGCACCCCAAAAACATCCCACAGTACGCTGTGGCACCGGGGAACACAAAAAATGCATACGGCTTGAACACGAAGGCTACTATGACCTCGAAAATGAGGTAGGTGACACACGGGGTCAACCACATTGGGAAAAATATGTGCGCGACCCACCGGCTACCTGGAAAAATGAAGAAAAACACACCCCCAAAAAAAAACAGAAGTACGCACTGCCACAGTAGCGATCAATTCATGTTTGAACCCACAAAAAGAAGAATCTCACCCGTCGGTCTCCATGAAAAGCACGTACAGTGCAATGGTGTCCTACGCAGAACTTTAACCCATGCTGCATGTGAGTCCATTCAAGCGTCACCCACATCAATGGTGTCTGTGTTGCAATGCGTGATGTGCACCGGCATGTAACAAGGTGCACATGTTTGCATACCTGTGTCTGGACTGGGGCATGCTAGAGGTTTGACACATGGGTGCTTATGTCACCATCATGGACATACATGGTGTACATGTGCGTGCGTCTGAGTAGTGAGTGTGTGACTGGCCAACCCCATGGATGCATGACACATGAGCATCTCAATGCATGATTGACTAATGCAGCCCAGTTGTCCCCAAGTGCACTGTGATGGGAGTTCTACATGGCCTGATGCATGACTGTCAGGTGATGTGTGTGCATGTGATATGCATGTACCATGATGCATGTGAGGTACACCTCCTCTTCTGATATGCCCACAGTGCCTTGTACATGGATGTGAATGTTTGTTGCACATGGCATGCATGTTTGTGCATGTGTGTTGCTTGCAGTGACCTGTGTATTCTTGAGGGTGATGATGATTGTGACGTATGACAGTGCCACTCATGTGCATTTGCTTTGTGTGAAGCAGACATTTGTTTGGTACACTGATGCTTGTGTGCAATGTATCCCTATCCACAGCGGCGATGGAGAAAGAGGGTGGAGACAGCGCTGTGGAGCATCGCAGCAGGGATGCCTCCACCAGGCGGAGACGCAAGGGCCATTCATCCTCCAAGGTATCAACATCTTCTGGAAGAGAGGGGACTGGTGCCGCATCCGCAACAATGGTTGCAGCTGCTGAGGGGAAGTCCAAGAAGGTCAAGATGGTTGTGGGCTCCTCGGCAGCGGGAAGGACAGGTGAGCCCCCACAGGGGCAATCCGATGCGGAAGACGCTGGGGAGCCAGCCAGGTTAGTGGTGGACGAGAAGGAGGAGGCCACATCAGCCCAGCACATGGGGCCTGGCAGGGGTGATGAAGTAGGAGCAACTGATGCAGTCTAGGGTCAGGGGAAGGCAGCAGTTCAGGTCACCATGGAGGGGCCTGTCCCTAATCCTGTCCCTGAAACTGTGCCTGCATCAGTATGCACCTGCGGGCATGCCTCAGGCCAGACCCGTCCTCGGGTAGCAGATGTATCCACGTCAACTGATCTTCCACTACCTGCAGATGAGGCAATTCATGACAGGGTGGAACCCATGCTAGCCGGGATCTTGAGGCAGACAGGCACCCTTTGGGTTGATTTGCAGGATTCCAATCAGGGGCACGTCATCACAAAGAGGTCTGTAGCCTCATGAACGGGCTAGGTCATTGTCGTGAGTCTACCACGTGTGCTGGCCACTCATGCGATCCACCTCTTCCTCTTCCTCCACTGTGCACCAGTCGTCCTCCCTGCCGTATTCCAGCCCAGATGACACCAGGGCCCCCTGTGGACCTGTCTCAACCACGGCAGCCAGACTAGCGGAGACCACATCCCTGCCACAGTCGGGAGTCGGAGGATCAGCAGAGGTGGTCACCCCAGCAACAGGACCAGTGGCAATGGAGGTGGTGCAGGCACCTTGCAGCAGGGCACGTGCACGACTGGCCCTGGGGTTGTCATCATCCGGAGGCAGTCCTGGAGGTGCATGCACAGGGCTTATTGGCAGCAGCAGGCTCTACGTAGGAGGCAACAGGACTCAAGGCCCTCAACATCACAGGAACAGGTATCAGCCATCGGGCAGGAGGAAAATGTGGGCCTTGGCACAAGGATGTCTTCCGTGTTACAGCAAATGGGCCATCAGATCGGTGCAGAGCAGCAGCGGGCACGGGGGCACGACTCACCACTCACAGAGGTGGGTGGAGCTCCTCGAGGAGACTCGCAGGGAGTTTGTGAGGAGCATGATGGAGTCCCTGCGAGCCCTCGAGGGTAGAGCAGAGGCCCGCCTCAGGGAAATTGATGCAGAGTTCGATGATGCCCTAGTCGGAACTCTTGGGGGAAATGCTGAGTCATAGGACTAGCCCGCTGCCTTTGTAAATAGCTATTTAGTGGTAGGTTTCCTTTCTTTTTTATGATTTGGAGTTCATGGACTTTGCGCCACATCTTGTACATATTTTCTTTTTTAGTGATTTTTAGGATGTGTATTTTGCATTTGGGATCATGGAGCCTTCAGACTTGTACATAGTTGGACAAATTCATCTTTCTTATAAATGTTTTTTTTTCACCATGGAGTAATGGTTTTTTATGATCTGGATTTGCCATTGGAGGACAAACATTGGACATGGACCACTTTTTTAAGTTTCAAATGTTTTAATATCACATTTCTTTTGTTTTGGATTTTCATGTTCATTGGCATTCCTTTCATTTCCATGTTCATGGTTATGTTTCAGTTGGTGCGATTTTTGTTTCTTAATACATTTTCATTCCTTACATTCCAAGTGGTGTCTGCTCTCAATGGTTTGGTGCATGTGTCACTTTTCATTGGCCCTGTTACGTGTCCCTGCTGTTGGGCAATCTTTATCATTTTTTGTGATTCCAATGACATGGGCCACGTACTGGGGAGCAGGACCAATGGATGGGTGTTGATTTGCACAGTGGGGGGCAGCGCGTGGTTACATTATGGTGGGCATTTGATACATGATTGCATGTTGGGACAATGAGTTTGTTGGGGGCTAGGAGTCGGGCCTGCCTGCAGGTTGCCATCACTGGTGGGGGTGGAGGGGACATGAGTCTAGGCCTGCCTGCAGGTTGCCATCACTGGTGGGTGTGGCGGGGCATGAGTCTAGGCCTGCCTGCAGGTTGCCATCACTGGTGGGTGTGGGGGGGCCTGAGTTGGGGCCTGCCTGCAGGTTTATTTTTATTTTATTTATTGCATTTGTTGTACGCCCAAAATTCTAAGGTATCACAGTGTAATTATACAGAAATAGTTGGTAACAATCTTTGTGGTTAAAGGTACATAGTAGTTGTGCATAATCAGGGTTTAGTTACAGATAGAATACAATGGCTAAGATGTCAAAGTGTCATAAGCAAAAGAAACATCTAATTGGATAACTCAGTTACAATGTGCAGGTTCCGGACGCAAGCTTATTCCTTAGGTATTGATCTTAATTTGCTGCTATTGGGAAGCTGGAGTACCTGATCTTGAATTCTTGAATCTTGGGATGTGAAGGAGAGTGTTATTGTTGGATCTAAGCATTCTGCAAGTGATTTTACGGCTGATGCTTTTGTTGAAATAGTTGGGTGTGTTACCTGTGACACATTTATGTGAGAGTGTAAGGGTTTTGTGGAGAATCCTCTCTTGAATAGGGAGCCAATGTGCATCTCTTCTATGTTGAGATATGTGTTCATTCTTTTTTATGCCTATAGTTGCTCTTAGAGCTTTATTCTTCAGTAGTTGCAACTTATTTAGTTTTATTTTAGAGGTGCCTAGTAGTAGTATATTGCAGTAATCAATCTTAGCAAGTATAAGGGCTTTGGCAAGAGTGATGCACTTTTGTTGTGAAAGGAAAGGTCTACTCAGTGCAATGAGTTTGGCAGTGTATGCAGTAGATGATGATAGGGCACTGATGTGTTTACTCATAGTGAGACTAGAATCCAAGTAGACGCCTAGCGTTTTTACTTGGTTGGAGATAGGGAAGTCAGTGCCATCAATGACTATCGCTGTGTATTGAGGGTGAAGTTTGGCTAGTTTAGTTGGAGTGCCTACAATCAGAATTTCAGTTTTTCCCCATTTAAGCAGAGGCTGTTTGCTGCCATCCAATTGTGGATGATGAATTAGATTTTATTCACTAGCATAGTGGCCTGTTTGAGGTTTCCTGAGATAGGGATTAGTATTTGAGCATCATCAGCGAAGTTGGTGTATAGTACTCCCATTGTTGCCGTCACTGGTGGGGGGACATGAGTCGGGGCCTGCCTACAGGTTGCCATCACTGGTGGGGGTGGGGAGTCATGAGACAGGGCCTACCTGCAGGTTGCCATCACTGGTGGAGGGAAATGAATCAGGGCCTGCCAGCACTTTGCTGTCACTTGTTGGGGTGGGGTGACATGAGTCATGGCCTGCCTGCGGGGTATGTTGATGAGTGGGCTGCCTGCGGGCTATTTTGATGGGTGGGCTGCCTGCAGGGTATGGTCACGGGTGTTGGGGGGCTTCCTTGTGGTGTGGGCTGCCTGCGGGGTATGGCCCCAGGTGATAGGGGTTCTCTTGTGGTGTGGGCTGCCTGCAGGGTATGGTCACGGGTGATGGGGGGCTCCCTTGTGGTGTGGGCTGCCTCCGAGGTATGGTCCAATGTGGGCTGCCTGCGGGGTATGGTCATGGGTGATGGGGCTCCCTTTTTGGTGAGGGCTGCCTGCAGGTATGGTCACGGGTGATGGGGGGCTCCCTTGTGGTGTGGGCTGCCTGCAGGATATGGTCCAATGTGGGCTGCATGCGGGGTATGGTCACGGGTGATGGGGGACTCCCTTGCGGTGTGAGCTGCCTGCAGGGTATGGTCACGGGTGTTGGGGGGTCCCTTGTGGGGTGGGCTGTCTGCAGGTATGGTCACTGGTGATGGGGGGCTACCTTGTGGTATGGGCTGCCTGTGGGGTATGGTCCCATGTGGGCTGCCTTTGGGGTATGGTCACGGGTGATGGGGGCCCACTGTGGTGTGGGCTGCCTGCAGGTATGGTCATGGGTGATGGGGGCTCCCTTGTCGTGTGGGCTGCCTGTGGGGTACAGTCACAGGTGATGAGGGGCTCCCTTGTGGTTGTGGCTTCCTGCGGGGTATGGTCACAGGTGTTGGGGGGTCCCTTGTGGTGTGGACTGCCTGCGGGTACAGTCACAGGTGATAAGGGGCTCCCTTGTGGTTGTGGCTTCCTGTGGGGTATGGTCACAGGTGTTGGGGGGTCCCTTGTGGTGTGGACTGCCTGCGGGTGTTGGGGGGATCCCTTGTGGTGTGGGCTGCCTGCAGGGTATTGTCCATATGGGCTGCATGCGGGTTATGGTCACAGGTGATGGGGGAGCTCCCTAGTGGTGTGGGCTGCCTGCAGGGTACTGCCAAAGCAACATATTCTGACTTCCCTAAATACAAACAAAGCACCACTTAACTCACTGATGCTAGCTACAAAGCCCTTAAAATATCCGGAACATAACCTATAAATATAATAAGCACTATTGTTGCTGCTCCTCCGTTCACCATGTGACGCTCTCTAAAATGTGTTAAAGCTAACTACAAATAGCACGTGTGTGGAAATGCTAAACCAAACATCGAACATGAAAAGCTCTCCTTGCTAAAGAAATTCATGCAGTCCGAACCTCCTTCCATGGTTATGGAGCTGCACTTGCATTTCAGCAATGTTGATGGTAACATGCTTAATGTCAAACGGGTAGAGTGTCTTTCTGCCCCAAATTGTAAGGCAGAGACAGCTGCCGCTCTAATGATGAACCATGTCTTCCGCAAAGGAGTGGGTCAGATAGAGGGAGTCATTTTACCCGTGAGGTGATGACCAAGATGTGGGAGTTCCTAGGGGTAAAAAGAAAACTCCACATATATCACTGCCTGGAGAGATACAGTGATACCATTGTAAGCATACTGAAGAGATGTTTTGCATACTCTGGATCCAGTTGGGACATTCGATTAGCACTGGTCCTGATGGCTTTTAGGTCTACACCATCTTCTGCAATCAACATGTGTCCATTTGAACTGGTGATCAGACAAAAAATTGTGTTACCGCAGCATCTGTTCTACAGAACTCAAGAGCAGACCTTGATTAACGCACCCAACATTCATGAGTATATTGAGAATCTGAGAATGCGCCTCCAGTTTGCTTTTGCTTATGCCCAACTAAAGTCGACTTGAAAGGGTTGAAATCATACTATTACTTGAAGATTACGAAAATGGAGTATGAGGTAGGTGACAAGGCCTATTTCTATACTTTTATAGGAATAATGAAAATACAATGTAACATCTTCATATGAATCAATGGGCGGAAGAAGGGCTAAGGGCACCAAATGGCTGGCATTGCTCCTCCTATCCCTCCGAGGGTGCTAAGGCTTTTAGCATTTGTTGTGGCGTGCTTAAGAACAATAAAGCAAGAAAGAATAGATGTACAAACAAAAATCTGCTACCATCTGCATGCCGCGTTGACTGCCACATTGACTTGGTAGAGTGTGCTTGACCACGGGAGGTGGTGTGATGACAGGATGGACGCTGGGAGAGGTGACTAGCAGTGTGAGTGACAGAGTGAGGAAACCAAGGCAGTGGAGAGGGAAATCTAACTGCTCCCATGACAGAGGCTGGGGTTTGGGGTCATGCTGGGCCGCAGTACATTGGTAGAGGTGGTACTGAAGGAAGAGGAAATTCCTGGAACTATCAGAGACAAGCGCACATAATTCTGTTTTTTTTATTGGTTGTGGCACTTGCAACATTACATGGGTGCTGCACAACATGTTAGCACGCTGTGAATCTAAGTTCAACATCTTAGCAAATTACTACCTTAAACTTCTGCAAGTCTCAACATAAATGAGAAGATTGCATAGTAAGCATTTAGTCACGTGTCATGTATAACTATTAATACTAGTGGCACAAACTAAAATTGTTTCTCATGGAATAATAGGTACTAAAACCTTCGCATGTTGTATTTTCATGTCAAAGTCTGTATAATTCCATCATCTTAAGTATGAAACAATATGATTGTGCGAGATACGCACTCAGCTCTTAAGAAACAGCATTTTCTCAAGCAATGGCCAGTTTGATGTGTTTCGAAATCCACATGAAAAATGGTTCTATTCTCTAAAAGGGGCATGCCCACGTAACTATGGTAGCAGAGAGCTGAAAGGCGGACAGACGTCCAAGATATCAATTAATACACTAGAACAAATTACATACATTTTACAATCACTGAATATCTAATGAGTATTCTTGTTGTGTAACCTTGAGAGCTGAGCTGAATGCCTCCCTTTGGGACTGCTCGGAGGCATTGCTTCATATCAATGGCATGTCCAATATGGACACCTGGAACACTATCTCGCTTGCATATGACAAAGCAGCCTTTTCAAGAATCCATAAATCCGAGTACAGAATGTTTGCGTGTGCTCAGGACCGACCGCCTCATTTAAATAATATATACATTCTAGTTGGCAAGTCAGTGACTGCTGAAGTAAATGAGCTGGAGTTGTTCATAAGGCACAAATGGACCTAATTGTGAATGTTAACGATGAAAGCATATGGCATTTTAAAAAACTCGTGCTTTAAACATGCTTTTTAAGTATGATATGATAGGATATTATATTTTTATTTTATTTATATCGCACTCATACGCAAGTGTTTCAGAGCGCGACCAAGCAAAGGGAGGAGTACAGTGGAGAACAAAAACAACAATCTTACTAGGCCCAGTGACATTGACAATGCGCAACTGCATGGGAGAGGGGAAAAGAGGGAAAGTGCATAGAGGGAGAGGTGGAAAGTGCGGAAGGGAGGAGAGAACAGAATAATAAATAAGTAAACTAAATAAATAAAGGTGATAAAAACAGTGGTAGTGCATCCAGCAAGTGGCAAGTGATAGGTTAAGCAGATAGGGAATATCTGATAAGTGCAGAAGAGAAGTAGGTGGGGGACTGTATGGGTACAGATACAGAACACAGTGCAAGGGTTGGCCCGGAGGCAGTGCAGGGCAGTGGCAGGGTGAGCAGGAACCTGGGCCCGAAGGACAGGGGGTGGCCAGGTGCACGGTGCAAGAGAGAAAACAGATCAGCAGGGGAGAAGAGGGTCAAAGGCAGAAGCGAAGAGGAAGGTTTTGAGGTGCTTCTGGAACCAGAGATGATTCTCCTCATGTTTCACGGTGGCAGGGAGGCTGTTCCAAAGGGAGGCCCCAGCTCGTTTCTTTGAAAAAAAAGACTGACCCTGAAGAGGGAGTTTGAAGTAGAGGATCAAAGGGTTTGAGAGGGGTGGTATTTATGGAGGGATAGTTGAAGGTATTTTGGATTTAGCCCCCAGAAAGCCTTGTGGACAATTCAGAGTGTTTTAAATTGAATCCTTGCATGCACTGGAAGGCAGTGAAGGGATTTTAGAGCTGGAGAGATGCAATCACATGGCTTGAGGTCAATGACAAGTCTCGCAGTTCTGTTCTGGATTAGTGGTAAAGGGCGGAGAGTGGAGGCAAGTAGATTTAGAAAGAGGCTGTTACAGTAGTCCAACCTAGAAAAAATCAAAGCTTGGGAGACAGTAAGCTTCTGAAGGTAGAAGAGGAAAGGCAGAGTATCTCTGACGAGGTGCAGTAAGAAGTTAGAATTTTTAAAGATGTCAGAGATTTGTGCGGTGAAGTAAAGTGTGGAGTCAAGGATGACACCAAGCTTGGATCACTAATTTTATGGACAACATGGGGGTACATAGGCAATACTGCTTGCGATCAATATTCGATGTTGACTCCATAAAGTAGTTTCTATGTAACCCATGTTGTATATGTCCCATGCGACCCCCCTTCATATGTAGGTGATATCTTGAAAACAGGATGTGTTTGAAATTGCACATGATTTTACTGTTACTCATATTTATGCCCAAGAAGCTTTGGTTTCACTGTTCAATAGCATTTCATTCAATTCAACTAATGTGGAAACACCATTTTGCTACAATTATACCTCAAAATATGCCACATTAAATTGTTTTTTTTTCTCAAATGTTATATTATGTTATGTTATTTTGGTTTATACCTTGCACTGCTACCACCTAGGGTCAGTCTCCAGGTGCTTACGTGGCTCTGGAAGAGAAGGGGATTGGGGCAGGAGGAAGGTTAGTGAGGTTAGTGAGGATAGGATGAGAGAATATGTTCAGAACCAGGAAGAACTGGTGTCTGTGAATGTTATTTTGCATGTGGGAGTTGGTGCGGAAGGCCCCATGCATTGTAACCGAATGGGTAAGACTCAGTGTCTCCGGTATGTACTAGTTTTTGTGTTGGTGTTAGTGTGTTGTGTGTAGTTGGGGTGGGTCATGTTTGTGCGTCCTGGTTAGACAACTTCCATAAGGGATCCAGAGTGATGGGTGGTGTAGCTGTAAGACTATCTGGTGTTTAGCTGTGCACTTGCATGTTGACAATTTTATGTACTATGTGGGGTGGTTCACTCTAAGTGTGGTTCCAGAAACCAGAGATGGTGGGTGTGAACATAAAAATGATTCTTGGTTTGTTTATGTGTAGTGTGGCTAGCCCAAGATGGCGTTGGAGGAGCAGGAATGGGAAGTGGGTTAGTAATTCTGTCCGTTTGCTGTTGCTTCTGGTGTGACTCCTTGGTTGCCACTTCATGGTATCTACCAAGGTTCTTGGTTGTGGTTCATCGGCCCATCTCGCCTCCTCTATAGTTGTCTATCATTGATGTTATTGCTGCTGGTGTCCCTTTGTGGTTGCCATTTTCTGGTGAATAACAAGGTTTTGAGTCATTTCCTGAAGATAATGTGGTCTTCTGTGGTTCTAATTACTTTGGGCATGGTGTTCCAGAGGTTAGCAATTGGACGTGAGAACACTGTTTCACCGGATGTCAATTTTCTATAATGTTTTGCCTCTATTTGTAGGTTGCTGGATCTTAGGTGCCTTCTTGGGCAGAAACGGCTAATCTTGTCTTCGTGGAATTCAGCTCCTTGTTTGTGCAAGGCTTTGTGGGTGATGCAGAGTGCTTTGAATGCATTTCTTTTACTAGTGTAGGCTTTTCAGTACTGGCATGATCTGCTCTTTTCTGTTTAGTCCTAATAGGATTCTGACAGCAGCATTTTGCACCTTTTGGTGTTTCTTGTTGAGTCTTTCTGGCATTCCTAGGTAGAGGCTTTATGCATAGTCAATTCTTATGAGTATCAGGGATATGATTGTGAGGGTTCTGTGAGGGAAGGATAGGTAAAGGAATAATTCTCTGAGTAGTCTTAGGAGGAAAAAGCATTTGTTGGTGATTGCGTTGACTTCTGGTTCCAGGGATAGTCCATTGTCCATTATTATTCCTAGGTTATCTACTAAATTGGTGAAAAGTAGAGGAGAGAGGCTTGATCCCTGAAGGTAGGTTCTTTTGGTTCAGTTTGTTAGAAATGAGGTAAGCCACTTTAATGAGGATTCCGGTATGCCACATTCCATCAATCTTTTTATCAGTGTTGCGTGGTTGTTTGTGCAAAATGCTGCTGATATATGCAGTAGAATGAGGGACGATTGGGTGTTGTCATCTGCGTTTATTTTCAGGTCATCCCATATTGATAGGAGTGCTGCTTCTATTCCTCTCATTGGTCTGAAGCCAACTTATGACTGGTTGAGTATTCGCTTGTTTTGACCTATTTAAGTAGGATTTGTATACATGGTTCTTCAGGATCTTTGTTGGGTGGGGCAGGTTGGATATTAGTCTGTAGTTGCACAGGTCTTCTGTGCTTTCTGATTCCTTTTCATCAGTGGTTTGATGTATGCTGATTTGAAGGCAGACAGTACTATTCCTCTTTTGGGTGACAGATGCATTAGGTTCCGGAAGTAATGTGCTGGGGTTCTGTGGCTGAGGATTCCTTTGAAGATGTCAGGGGGCAGGATCCCTTGGGGATCCTGTAAGGTTGATGTCTTTGATCAGTGTGGCAAATGCTTCTTCTATGATTGCTTCCAGGCAGGTGAGTTTTGCTGTAGTCTGTGTTTCACACAGTGTCTGTGGTCTGGCAGTTGTGGATGTATATGCCCAGGCTATGCTGATGTTCTTCTGGATTATGCCTATTTTTTCTCTCAGGTGATTGGAGATGTTGTCACAAAGTGCCTGTGTCGGGATGATGGAATTCTTGCATGCTGTGAGGCTTTTAATCTCTTTTCCGCCGTGCCTTTTTCCACCTCGAAATGTCCACGTATAACCAATTTTGAAGAGTTATTTCTGTGGATTGTTTGCTGATTCTATTATTGTGATGTAATAGTATTTTATTGCTTTGAGGACCACTGATTTGTATAGTTTGAGCTGTCTTTAGTACTTTATTTGGTCTTGTTGGTTGTATTGTTCTCTTCATATTTTTTCCATTTTGCAGTTGTTTTTTTTTTTTTGCAGTTCTTTCAGTTCCTCTGTGAACCATTTTGCTGTACGTTTTTTGGTGTTGCTTTGAATGTTTCTGCAGTGCCAGCTGGTCTTTTCCCTTTGTGAGCCACATGTTGAGTATGTTTTATGCTGTATCTATGGTTGTTTCATGGGTTATGTTCTGCTTTGGGGGGGTTGAGTCTAGAATGTTTGTTAGGGCTTCTAGGTCGAAGTTCTTCCACTTTCTTTTCTTGCTGGCATGGAGGATATCCTTTCCGGCCAGTAAGCGGGTTTGGGTAGTGATGTAGAATGGTATCAAGCAATGGTTACTCCATACCATTGGTGTAGGTGGAACAGATACGCATAGTCCTTCTATGCAAATAATTGCATCCAGGGTATGTCCGGCATTGTGGGTGAATCCATTTACTATTTGCTTGAAATGCAAAAAGTCCAGGAGGGCACAGAGTGAGTTTGCTGTGGATTTGTTTTCTTTTTCTAACCAGATGTTGAAGTCTCCAAGTATGACTGGGTTTTCATGGTAAGTTGAAAAAATGACAGCAGCATACAATCATTTTGGTGCAAAGTTAGGGTTGTAAGGTAGTGGTCAGTAGATCAGGAGGAATACTATATTGGTTTGGTCATTGAGTTCTTGATGAGGAGGTATTCACAGTCTTAATTGTTGGTTTTGATTAGTTGGAGATGTTTGAATGTGTTCTTTATGTATGATTGCGATTCTGCCTCCTCTTCGGTTTTATCTGTTGGCATGTATTTGTTTGAAGTTGACCAGCATAGCTTTGTTTGCAATGGCTCTGTAGTTGCCTGATAATCGTGTTTCCGTAAGAAAGAGCATGTCTGTGCCTCCATCGCTTAGAAGGTCAGGGATTTCTAGTGAGTGTTTTGCTATGGATCTAATGTTGAGGAGGGTGCAATGTAGTTTGCTTGATTTTCCTTTCGGGTCATTGTTTGTATTGTTGATTCAGTTCAGTGTGTTGTTGGTAGGGTTTCTGTTGCTGGTGGTTCTTGCCTGGTTGTGTCTGTTAGGAGGTGGAGTTATTTGGTGGTTGGTCTCTTCATCGAGTAGACTGATACGGTTAATGGCAGGATTGGTTGGTTTTGTTTTGTTCCAGCTGGTGAATTGTGCTGGTACCCGTCCATTTTTCCAGACTTTGGTGATGTAGGTTGTGTAGAGGGTAATGGATTATAGTTGGTCCCTGATTCTCCTTGGGTTGTTGTCCTCGGTGCAGTGCGGGTTGGTTTGGTTTATCAATTGTCGTGTTCCATTTCATGTCCTGGAGGGATCTTTATTGGTAACCTTATCGCCTGTTGGTTTGTTGTTGCTGGTCCGTCTTTGCTTACCAAGCAATCGTATGTGGAGAGGTAGCAAGCAATGTAGTCCCTCTTTGCTCTTTTCTTTGTATGCGTCATCAGGCCGCCTGGCCTGTTCTTTACATAGATTTTCAGAGTTGTGGGACTTTGCAGGTCGGCACTTTCCCACAAGGTTGGGGTTTCCTTATTATTTCTGTTGTGCATTCTGGCTTCTTTGTCTTTCTTGTGGCAAGGCATGGTGCTTTGATTGTGAGTTGTATTCCTTTGAGGGGGCATCCTCTTTGGATTAGTGTGTTTCCTGGTCCTTGCGGTTCAGTCTTCGCTGTTTGTGGTTGGTTGTTGTTTGTTATTGGTGAGGCTGCGGTTGTTAAACCAGGGGTTGTAGACATTTACAGTTTGGTCGCTTGCTGATATTTCCTTTCTTGCTTGATTTGTTATTTTTTCCTTCCTTGTTATTTCTTTTGGTGTTTTTCTTGGGGGTCCTCCGGCTGATGTTGTAGAGGAAGGGCAGGCTGTGTAGCTACCTAGCCATTGAAGTGGTAAAGACCTGGTGGCTCACATGCAGCAGGGGGGTCGTTGGGATGGGGACACTGCTGATGGGGTGTGAACAACCTAGATTTGGTGAGTTTTACTCAGTGGGAGGGATGGTTTATGCAAAACCTGTGACGGGCGCAGGTGTCTGTGATGGAGACATAGCGATTACTCAAAAGGGCATTTGTACCTTAGCTACTAGGGGTTGTGGTGGGGCCCAAGCTGGGCCACAACAGAAGTACTTAGCTTTGGGATGCCAGGTAAGTGGGTGAAAGGTTAGGATTGTGGTTACAACCATAAAAGCCTTGATGCTTAGCTTTGGGATACCTAGCAGGTGGGTGAGAAGCTTAGATTGAGGACAGAACAACTGCGCCAGACATGGCCAGCAAACACAGTTGGCCTAGATGTCAAGTATGGCTAACTGCAATGTGGCTATCTCAAATCTATTAACACTGTGATTTATGACACCTGCACAGTGGAAGAAGGGCCCAAAATTGGGGCACAACTATAACTGCAGCAACCATAGATTCGGAACAACGGAATAGAGGGAGAATGGCCTAAAATGAGGTACTCCTCAACAAAAAAGGGAGACTTAAGGGAACATATAACACCCCAGTTGGACAACCCCTGTGCAGGTTACTAACCTAATAGAAAATAAAGTGTCACTGGGTCAGGTCGTTTCAGAGGTTTTTCGTTTACACCATTCACCACAATGTTATATAGTCACATATGAAAAGGACTAATCAATTCATTAGTGTACAAAGAAGACATTTTATTAGGTTTACATTACTATAAAATGAAAATGTAAAAACATAAGATTAACTAAAGTGATTTGTGCTTCAATGCATACAGTTAATTATACAAACCCAATCATTATCTCCCAAAAACTAAATTCACTCTCTCATACTAATCATACGTCTCACACAACATGTTTCATTCCTTCTACTCAATTAAAAACGACTGTAGGAAATTCATCAGGGCTATGCTATTTCTTGACTCCATTATTTGAAATAAATGCATCTTGTTAGTTAGTCCAATATTATCCCTTGATCTCTCTAACTCGATAGATCCGGGTTTAATCGATGGGGCCAGTTTTCTTCTGAAATGACACAAACATGTGTGTCAAATACCATGTGTATTGCATTTTGAATAATGCTATATGAGTGTTAAATACTCTTGTTAACTTCACATTTAAATTGTGTCTCTTCATTGCTCACAAGTCACTGTTGGTTAGGAGTTACCAACAGCTACTATCCACTCTAGTTTAGACTCCAAAACCTCTCAGTTCCCATTGATATACACACTTTAATTAAACATGGTGAAGTTAAGCCTGATACGGTTGCTCTTTCCAGGTTCTAGAGCAACCCTGTGTGTTAGAATGGGTGAATTCATTTGGAACAGGAAAAGCAGTTTGCACTCATGAATACCGTCCACTGTACTGCTAAGCGTTCTATTCGAGATGAAAGACAAATTGTCTATTGTAGGGTCCCAGTGGCATCATTTCTACTGTGTCCCAGGGTGTCTTTGTATGGAACTGATGAGGAGTGGAGAGGAGGCAGTAGTTACATGCCTCAGATCTTACTCCCTCTCTTTTTCCCTTTGCTTTGCAATTCTTGGGTCCCACATGCCATTTGTATCCTCACCTTGTTGGCTGTCTATGTTCACGTGCCTTCTTCGATCGTAATTTCACTGTGCAGTGTCTTGATTCTCGTCAAAGACATATGATCTGTATTGCTAGTTGCTTTAACTCTAACGGTCTGGTTCTTCAATAAATGTGGAGACAAAGAAGCCACACGTGTGAAAGGGGTTTTCTTCCGCCTATGTCTAAGTACTAACTTTTATAGATAACATTAGGATATGTATCTATTTCCTTACCTCAATCGGTATATGGTCCGGCTCTCAGTTTCCACGGAACCTGCCCAAACCACTGTAATGTGCATTAGCCGTCAAATGGGGTCTTCCCGATCGCTGTTTCTATGGGATAGTAAAAGTAGTTGCCATCTGCTGGCGGGTCATGGCCTGGTCCATTAGCTCTTTTTCCATTTGCAGATAGTCCTCTTTCTGTGTCGGCTGCAAGTCGGATGCCTAGAATTTCACTGTCAGCTAACTGCCCAGCGCACAAGTGTGTTCTCGCAGTCTTATTTACTGTGTGTAAGCTACCAATACTCAGATGTTATTGCAAAAGAAAGGTCTAATGCTATTCCATGACGCATCCATTCCATTGTTGAAAAGTAATTCTATTTCACTGTCCACCTCTTTTTAGCATTTAGGTGGAGAATCCATAGGATAATAACTCAAAATAAATCTTATGAGAATACAAATGTCCACATGGCAAGCATCTAGACATTGGAAACAGTTGAAAAACTGCAATAACTTCACATATGTTTTACAATTCCAACCATTGTCTGTGCTCATTCAGACACTTCTCTACACTTTTTGTTAAGAAGATAAGTTGTTGTTCTTTCAAAAACCGTTTCTTTATCATTATTCATATCTTTACTTGTTTTCAAGCGTAACAAGACAGTCCATTGTATTTCTTCTACAGTTTGAATTGCTTCTATCCAATGGTCAACAGGCGGTGCATTGAATACCTGATTTTGTATGCAAATTTTATGTTCTGTAATTCTGCTTTTGATCTTTCTTTCCATTTTTCCTATGTATAGTTTTCCCCATCTTTGAATTGAAATTCATGAATCTGGTTTATCTCCAGGGGTTTGCAAGTCCAATGTACACTTCTGCAGTTTTTGAAGTAAGAGTGGAACAAACACATTTGCCACTGGGAAAATGTCCCTTAACTGGCGGGATCCCCCATGTTTCTATCAGTGTTTTGACTTCCGGTATTCTGATATTTCCATCATTGTGGGTAATCTGATCCTTGAGATTCTTATTCCTCGTAAAGGCTATTAGTGGTTTATTAATTGAGCCTTTTCCTTTCTCCATGACCTTCCAATTTTTATTGATGATCTTCTTGATGGAATTCAATACATTTCTGTAGGTGTTGACAAACACTAACGTGTCTTCTTTCTTCTTGGTTGACTGTTGTTCTTTATATTCCAATAACGATTCACGGTTGTTGTTGGATGCTCTTTTAAGAGCTTTGGCTGTCAAATCTCTCTGGTACCCTCTTATGTCAGCTTAGTTCTTATTTCATTAGCTTCTTTCTTGAAATCACCTTTCTTGGTGCTGTTCCTTCTTAACCATAGGAATTGTCCCAATGGCAAGTTGTCTAGTAAATGTGGTGGGTGGAAACTGTCATAGTGAAGTAGTGTGTTACGGTCTGTTGGTTTATGGAAAGGCTTCACAAACAGTACATTCTTTCCTTCTTCAACTGTGATGGCAATATCCAGGAAGTTCCATTGTTTATTCCTATAGTTATGTGTGAATTGGAGAAACCTGTCTTGATGGTTTATCCATTCACAAAAAGCATCTGCCTCAGACTCGCTCCCCTTCCACAACACTAGAACATCATCTATATAGCATCTCCACAGCTGTGCATGTTTCTGGTATGTATTTTCTACCCTAAAGATTTTATTTAGTTCAAATGCCTCCATGTATGGGTTAGCTACACTTGGTGCTAGTATGGCACACATGGCTGTCCCATGTATCTGTCTGTAGAGGGATCCATTACAAGGGAAGACATTCTCAGTTAGTGCCATTTCTGCACACCATAGAATGAAGGAAACTTGTGTCAACAATGTACCTTGTTCTGATAAAAGTCGTTCTTCCAGCATATTTAATGAGGCTATTTGGGGAATGATCGTAAAAAAAAGGCTACTGCATCCAAACCCTCTATTTCCTTGAGAGTCTGTGTCATATCTCGTATATACAATGCCATGCTATGTACCAGAGATTGAAGAAATACATCTGCAAATTTAGACAGAGATTCCAACACTGAGTTCACTCCCGAGACTATCGGCCAACCTGGCAGGTTTATTCAACCTTCATGAATCTTTGGGAGTGTGTACATTTGTGAGGGCCTCGGTTTATTCATTACGAGGAAATCTGTGCCTTTTTGTGTCATCCAGTCTCTTTGTCTTGCTTTTTCAACTTTTTGTATTATAGCTAGTTTCAGTCTGTCTGTTGGATCACTGGTAACATCTAGAAATTGTCCTTCGCATTCCTCTATATAGGTAAACGTATTCTGAAGTACAAGTGCTCTGCCCTTGTCCGACTTCCGGATTACAATTCTTGTGTTGTCTAATACATTTTTAAAAGCCTGTTGTTCCTTCTTATTCATCTTCTGGTAACCAGTTAGACCCGTACCCTTTTGTTCAGAGTCTCTATGTCTGTTAATACTCTTTTTTCAAAAACTCTGGCCTCTGCACTCTGTGCTTGAGTGGGTACACAGAAGGTGGATTATCTGTGTAGGCCCGTATCATTTGTCGACTCTACCAATTCCTTATCTTGAAAGAATTGTTTGAAGTGGATTTTCTTCATAAATTCAAATAATTATTATTGGAATAGAAACAAATGAAGCAGATTAGTTGTCACAAAACCCATACCTTTTTCAAAAGCCTTGTTTTCTTCAATAGTTGGTATATATGTTGACAGATTTACCAGAAGGCTCTCATGCTGCAAGCTATTCTCGGTTCCATGTCACATGCCTGGTTGCCCCTCACAAAAACATGGTCATCATTCCCTCTTCTTCCTCGATTGGGCCAATTACCACTCCTACCACTTCCTCTGGATAGAGGGATAATGGCCTAAAATGGGGTGCAACAGTAAATTCAGTCACACTTAAAGCTAATGGCTTACCAAGACAATCCGACTGAATCAGAGATATGGCCGACTAACACATTCTGGCTAAATGCAAGGTATGGCTAACTGATAAAATCTGGCTAAATGTGAGTTATGGCTGACTAACACAATGTGGCTAAATACGAGATATGTCTGACTGATACGATCTGGCTAAATGCGAGTTGTGGCTAACACAATCTGGCTAAATGCAAGATGTGTCTGACTGATACAATCTGGCTAAATGCGTATTATGGCTAACTAACCCAATCTGGCTACATGCGAGATAAGACTACAAATGCAAACATTGGGCTGTACGCATCAGACTATAAGCTAATAGAGCAAAAGATACGATAAGATTGGGTTGGTCAGTTTAGTTGAGGGCAGTAATGGCTGCACCCCTTGCACAAATCAAACTTACCTCGTCAGTAACTGCTGGTTGATGGCTGAAGGCCACACAGGCTAACATAGGCCAACATGGTTTGGAGATGCTTCTGCGGGAGCTGCCCTTTGCCTGAGGGCTCTTAGCTGAGGGCTACCTGGGCAAGAGGGCTGGAAGAACATAGGGATGCAGGAAGTGGGCTCAAGAGGGACAGGAGGAAGCCCACAGAGAAGGTCACAAGAAAGTGCTGAACAAGTGGACAAAAAGCACAAGGGGAATCTAAATGAGCACAGCTGCAGGATAACAGTCAGTGAAGTTGTGGACCATGAAGTTACCAAGGTAAAGTTGTCCTATTTCCTTAATAAGGAAGACAGCTTTCAGAAAGACACATTTTTTTAATTTCCTTCCTTCTGATTTATTGTCCTGTGTTCGTTTATGCTCTTAGCCTCTAAAACAGCTTTAGGATGGGTATACATCAGTTGTTTCTATGCATTTATATTTATATGTATGTGTTTATTCATGTATGGGATTCATAAAGGGACACATAGCTGGGAAACACCAGAGCTCTGTCTATAGATGAAGCACACAGTTGGTTACAAGTAGGGTGTGTGATTACAAACATAAATCCATCCATACATATGATATAGATTTGATATATATTTGTTCTCATTTGCCTTTTACCCATATCTCAAAAGAGATCTCCTCACTTTTTATTGTAGGTTGGAAAAGAACAATGACTGGATTCTGAGAGTAGAATCTGAGGGCTTGGTTCACTGAAAAGCTACCTGGCACAATATGAGGTGCATTTCAAACACAAATGTCAGTCTGCAGTTTAGCACCTCGCAAGTCTTAGATCTGTGACAAAGACTTGAAGGTGGCAGAGGGGATATCTGCAGGCACAAGGGACCCAGACTAAAGACTCCATGCATAACTAAGTGTTGGACATGTTCCCCAGACCTCCAAATGTTAGTGTACGGCTAGTGAATGCTCATTACTCTCTTAATCGACCACATGCGATAGGCTTGTGGTTGGGAACTGGGAGATTAAGGGATCCACATTCCATCCCTAGGCTAATGTATGTGTGTCCAATTTCATATACAACGTTGAGGAAATTGTGGTGGACCATGAAGTTACCAAAGCTCTTGAAAAAAGAAACATAAAGAATGTACAGAGAGCTACTAGTGGCTGATGCAGGGAACAGGTAAACAAATGTGACTGACGCTCAAATCAAACTGAAGTTGGATAAATGTCAACTTTAAAAACACAGAATGTTGGCAGACAGCCCTAGTGATTCCACAAATCTGGCGGACAGAAAGGTTTTTTTAATGTTGGTGCATGGGAATGCACAGTGGGACACAGTACAGGCAAGCTCACCTGAGAAAATGGTAGTCTGTCCATGCCTACGCCAAACACAAATGACACTACAGAGACACATGCAGCTTGCATGCATTTCAAACTCACACAGCCAATTTCGATCTCAGCCTACATGTAAAAACGAAATAATTCAGAGCGGCATCATGGGAATTAGGAGAAGGTTGGAGAGCAAGCAGGAGAGCAAAGGAGAGGTGACAGAAAGAAGGAGGAGGGAGAGAACAGAACAAGGACAAGGAATAATTTGAGAAAGGAAACAGTAGAAAGAATGAACAAGCCAAAGTTGTAAGGCTGTTTGGTGACTTGTGTGTGAGGAACTTTTTTTAAATTACCAAACGGGGACTAGCTAAATCATTTAGGGGAAATTCATCACTAACATGGGAATGGGATTGCTTTTTGGTGTCACCAAATCCCAGCTCAGTCTAAAGACAGACTTCAGGGCCTAGTTTAATCATGAGCCTCACATCATGGATAAAAACACAAGCTATTTTCTGATTCATTTAATTTGTTTAAGTTCATTCTTTCAATCAGAGCCCCATATTTGTATTTATTGCCCCTAGCCAGGAGGGTCTTGGAGCACCTTACTCAGTTCAAAGAATACAAAAGAAGTTATAATATTTTCAGACTCGGATAGGAAGATTAGGATAGAAAAAAGATAGATATTCTTCTTAAAGATATCTCTATATAAGACCCAACTCACTTCCTGTTCCTTTGTATTATTTGCTAGGCTGTTTGGGAAGGGCTACACAGAGAAGGGTTACACTTTGAGATTTTTTATAGGGATTTTAGTTATTTTAGTTATTTGGTTCAGGATTTTGTGTCATTTTTAGGATTTGTAGCAGTTTGTTGATTGAGTTTATTTGTCATTGTGTTTTTTTGTAGGATTGTCTTGATAGGTGCTGATAATCTTTTATCAAGTTCCCATGTAAAAAAGGAAGAAACAATGTGTTTACCTTTTTGCTTGTCTGTTCTACAGTACATCTGGAAATATACCCTAGCCTATCGTCTTACAAATCCTGGACCTAAAAGCTAAGAGAATAAAACATTTGCTACAGATTTCACAGGCAAACAAAAAGTGCAAATATTTGCATCTCAAGTGAGCCCCAGCTTACTACATTGTCGCTACTCTGTGTGCTTGTGTGAAGGATTTATTCCTGAGAAGTCAAGTCCCTAAAAGTTAATGTTGGTTGACCATTTTTTATTGATTTTATTATCTTTCAAACAGACTGTTAAAGAACACTATTATGGGACACTGCTTCATAAAAGGAGATGGTAAAGCACTTTAATGACCACACTACATTTCAAACACTAGATCTGCAGACGGAAATGGGTGTTACAAATCACATTAACATGATAGGAAATTTGATAACACAGAGAATCAGCTATTGATTATTTGACTTGTGTTTAGGTCAAGATCTAATGCTCTCCACATGCTGAACAAAGTGTCCCCTTCTAGATAATCCTACTAGAAAGCTATGACCCCTTAATACCATTGACTTTCAACATCTTTTCCAGGCATACAAGCTTTGATGGAACAGTCCTTCATTGGTTTGCCTGCAGTCTTTCCAACAGACACCAACTGATCCAGCTAGGCCTCAATGGATGCCAGCACTGCCCATTAAGACGTTGATTTCTGCATGGGTCAATCCTATCCCTTCCACCTTTAAACACTACATCAAACAGCTGGGCGGACCCTTCACCAACACTGACATCAGGATACAGCTGCTGATGACAAACATCTTTACCTAAAGATCAATTGCATAAATGGTATTCATCTACACAACCACATTCCTTCTTTGAAGAAAGCCCACCAAACATGTATGCCCAGAACTGGGTGACAGACTTGAAGATCGATAGATACATGGCTAAACTCTCACCCTTTGAAACATGCCTGGGCATTAGTATTGTATGTGCCTCAAAATCAAAGCAGACACAAAGAACATGGTACCAGCTCTTGCTTCTCTACAAAGTTGACCCTTTCCTTCGTGCTACAAGTGTCAGGTCAGGACAATTTCCAAAGTGCTGGACATCTCCAGCCTGGACAGTGGCATTCATCTACTCACAGGATTCTTAGATGTCTAATTGGCCCCTCTGAAAGTCTCTCAACACGTTGCACAATGACTCATCACAGGACTAAGAAAATGTGACCACATCACCCCCATACCACACGTCTAGGAGTTTCACTGGCTAACCCACCAAACACACACCAATTTCAATACAGCCCACATCACCTACAAAACACTAAGAAACAAAGCAACATTATACCTGGCTGAGAAATTTACAAAAAGCCACAATATCACTGTTTTGAAAACAAAGAGTTGCATGAGAAAAACGCTAAGAAATACATTTTCCTGGTCTGCACCCTGACTCTAGAGCAAGTTAGTAACACATATACAACATCCTGTGATATTTTACAATCCAAGAAGTCCCAGATGGCCCTACTGTTCAAAGAACATCCCAACAATTGCCCCAATCAGTCATACATCATCCTTTTTGGAGCTCATCCCTTCCCCTGCTTCCCTAACCATTCCATCACCTCTGTGGCCCCTGCGACTAGCCTGTACCCCCCACAACCATTTTGGCATCTCATATGGATAGCAATCTTGATTCCAAATTAGAATTCTTCTTTAGAAATCTCAGCATACATGCATGCAATTTATCTATTTTGGCGGCTGCATAGCTGTCACTGATGTTACTGCTTTTGACCAATTCTAAAACAAAAAAAGTGAAATGGTTTCATTGCTAATACGCGGTTTATAGTATATGTTAAATTAACAAATTCCTTGATATTCCCAACAGCAATGTATTGGAAACATGGATGGTGTAGGTGTTGTTGGGCCATATTGTTTTATGCATATTTGATGCTGCTCAAAATGACCCAACAATTGCCCAAAAGTGGCCAGAGTGTTTATAAAAGGGGGAATTGAATATGTGTTGATTGTTAGACACACATGAATATAGCATTTAATAGCAGATAACATTGCATAGCATACATAACATGGAATTTTATATGGTCAGATTCTCATACACCCTCATTGCATAGTAATTTCTGAAAGTCACCCTAAGTTTCCTAGGGTCATCCAGATGTCATTGATTGATTGATATTTTATTTCTATCGCGCTCGTACACAAGTGTTTCAGAGCGCAACAAGGCAAGGGGGGGAACAGGGGAGAACAAAACAGCGATCTTACTAGGCCCAGTGACATTGAGAACGCGCAAGTGCATGGGAAAGGGGGAGGGGAAAAGTGCATGGAAGGAGGGAGAAGTGGAAAGTGCTAAGCAGAGGAGGAACAGATAAATAACAATAAATAAATAATAAAGGCAACAAACAGTCGTAATGCAGCCAGCAATTTGCAAGTGCTACGTTTAAGGCAGCAGACAGGGTAGGTCTGATAAGTGCAGGAAGAAAAGGGGGGGCTGTATGGGTACAGATACAGAACCCAGTGCAAGGGATGGCCCAGAGGCAGTGCGGGAGGGTGGCAGGGTGAGCAGGTACCTGGGCTCGGAGGACAGAGGGTGGCCAGGTGCACAGTACCAAGAGAGAACAGATCAGCAGGGGAGAGGGGGATAGGTGGAGCAAAGGCAGAAGAAAAGAGGAAGGTCTTGAGGTGCTTCCGGAAACAGAGATGGTTCTCCTCATGTTTTAGAGTGGCAGGGAGGCTGTTCCAGAGGGAGGCCCCAGCCGAAGACAGAGATCTAACCCCAGCTTGTTTCTTTGAAAAATGACTGACCCTGAGGGAGTTGGAGGTAGAGGAGCGAAGAGCTCGAGAGGGGAGGTATTTGCAGAGGGATAGCGGAAGGTATTTTGGACCCAGGCCCCAGAAAGCCTTGGGGACAATGCAGGGGGTTTTGAATTTAATCCTTGCATCCACTGGGAGCCAGTGGAGAGATTTCAGAGCTGGAGAGATACGATCCCAGGGCTTGAGGCCAATGACAAGTCTCGCAGTCTTGTTCTGGATTAGTTGCAGAGGGCGGAGAGTAGAGGCAGGTAGATTTAGAAAGAGGCTGTTACAATAGTCCGAGCTAGAGAGAACCAGAGCTTGGGATACCATGAGGTTCTAGGGGAAGGAGAGGAAAGGCAGAGTACCTCTGAGGAGGTGCAGTCAGAAATTTAGAGACCTCAGAGATGTGGGCGCAGAAGGAAAGGTTGGAGTCAAAGATGACAACGAGGTTCTTAGCCTCGCAGGAGGGGGTAGGAGGAGGGCCAAGGGAGGCCGGCCAGAGAGTGAGGGGAAATGATGGTGAAGGTGTGCCAATGAGGAGGAACTCCGTCTTGCTGGCATTCAGACAAAGATCATTGGCAGAACACCAATCTTGAATGGCAGTTAGGCAGTTAGACAATCAAAGATGAGAGAGGATGTGACAGAGGGCAGCCTGAAAATGAGTTGAGTGTCATCAGCGTAGCACTGGAAATTTGAGCAGAAAGTGGCAATGCAGTGGGCAAGAGTTGCCAGGTATTGGTTGAAAAGGCAGGGCAAGAGGTTAGAGCCCTGGGGAACACCACGGGTAGAGAAGAAGATAGATGAAAGGAAGGACCCAAGTTGGACCTGGGAGGGTCGAACTGAGAAGAAAGAGGTCAGCCAGGCCAGAGCCTGATCAGTGATACCCAGGTTTTCACAGAGACGGTTGAGCATGATTGTATGGTTGACCGTGTCGAAGGCAGAAGAGAGATCGAAGAGGATGAGGAAAGAGGGAATGTTAGAGTCAAGGTTGGAGAGCAGATCTTCACGGAGCCCTCTCAGCCCAGCAGAGGATCCAGACGAGGAACGAGGATCCAGGCACAGAGCAAGCGTGCCATCGGAACAGGGCCTGCCTGACCCTGTCCCCACAAAGTGCCTGACTTGCCCATGCCGGGCGCATCGCGGCACGAAATCGAGGCTGAACCTCGATTTCACTAGAAGGAACCGCCGGCAGGCGGATCGCCGGCCAATCCGAAGGCCATACTAAGGCCTGTTGTGTGCTTGTTTGGAGCCACAGGAGCCAGGGGCCATAAACTCTGCCCGTGCTGCTCCAGGTAAGCCAGTGTTGCCACATGTATAACACCACCTGCTGTCTAGAAGCGTCTAATTCACAACGCATTACTTACGCTCTTATCTACTAATGCTGCCACCCCACCCGGCTGCACATGTCTATGCTGTCCTTGCCTATAATGTGCCACTTGGATACGTCGCATTTCATCTCCTGACACAGACTGCAATGCCCGCCCAATTGCCATTTTGTACCTAGAAGACTTTATACTGTGCCTAGTAAATTGTGTTGCACTACTGTTGGTTGCCTAATTGTGCCATTTCGCATCTAGATGCCCAGGTACTGCACCTATCCTCTTGCTAAATTCGATTCTAGGTACCCATGAACCTATGCATTTAAATTTGCGTCCCATTGCGTTGCTAATGTATCGATTCATGTTTGCATGATCTGATCTACACCCGTACCCACTATAACTACCATAGCTATGTCCACGCACTTAGACCCTAGTTTTCTTGGTGCTACTTATACCCAGGTGCTCATGGTTCACCTCAGTGCGTTGTGCCTTATGGTCGCTAACGGACCACTTTAACTGTGTTGTGCCCTATGGTCGCTAACGGACCACTTTAACTGTGTTGTGCCTTATGGTCGCTAACGGACCACTTTAACTGTGTTGTGCCTTATGGTCGCTAACGGACCACTTTAACTGTGTTGTGCCTCATGGTCGCTAACGGACCACTTTAACTGTGTTGTGCCTTATGGTCGCTAACGGACCACTTTAACTGTGTTGTGCCTTATGGTCGCTAACGGACCACTTTAACTGTACTGTGCCTTATGGTCGCTAATCGGACCACCTTGATTGTGTTGTGCCCTATCATCATTAACAGACCATGCACTCTAGCCCATACTGTGCTTCGTGAATATCACGCCCTTTATCACTAGGCGCAGCCCCAGCTTCAACTAGCCACCTGCACTACACTTTTGCGCCACCCTAGCCAGACATCTTAGCCAAACAAGGGAAGTAAAGTGCATCAGCGGACCACACCAACTACCATGTGCAGTAACTTGACCTCCCTGACCCTCCTAGCTACAATCATGACCTTTGCTACCCTCAGCTCTCGTCCCCCCATTGATAGAAACTTGAGACTCAGGGCAAGGCTACCTTGCATTTACGAACCTAAAAGAAACAGTACCAACAATACTGCTAGATTCCCTTCTATACAGACACACATGGATAAGCAAACTCTAGCTACGACACCTTTAACTCCAACCCTAACTCCTACTCACCTCTACCAAAAGATACGCCAGAGTCAAAATAAGCATACAAAAAGACTTGCAAGTCTTCCTATTCCCAACAACACCCTAACTCTTACTGGATCCCTTATCAATGCCAGATCCATGGTAGCACATGCAATTGAAATTGCTGACATACTGAACAACAGTAGCATTGACTTCCTTGCCGTAACTGAAACCTGGCTCCATGAGGCAGCAGGACCCTCACTGATGTTAGCCATACCTGACAATTACCAGATCCACAGAGTAGACAGACCCAATGCTAAAGGCGGTGGCCTAGCAATCATCGCGAAAACCACCTTGCCTATCCGACTCACCACCTCACACCCCTGCACTTCCTGCGAAGTACTCTCAGCAAAAATGCAACTCTCCAATAACCGCACGCTAGCCATTCACCTGATCTACAGGCCCCCAGGTCCCCTGGGAACCTTTGAAGATGACCTTACTACCCTCATAGCGAACAATACCCAAAAACACTCGCAAACGCTGCTGATGGGCGACTTCAACATCGGCTTCAATGAGCCAGGCAATAAAAATGCCCTTTCTATAACAGCTATCCTAAATGACCAAGGCCTTACCCAACAAAATTCTCTCCCCCACACATGCCAAAGGCAGAACCCTTGACTGGGTCTCAGAACTCAACTGTAACATAGTCATCACCTCCATCACCCCTCAACTATGGACTGACCACTTTCTAATAAATTTCACTGCCACACTTGACCTCCCCAGCCCCAAGACTATCAAAATGATACCACCACTCCCTACCAGAAGTAAAAAAGATATTACTACAGAAAAACTTATCCCCCTCCTCCTGCCCACTATCAACGGTCTAAAGGACAACACCGACCCAGACACACTAGTAGACACCTTTAACAAAGCTATGTCTCACGCACTAGACACCATTGCACCTGCAAAACTACGCAAAGCTAAGCAAGAAGCCCACCTCAACGCCTGGTTCACCCCCCAGTTTAAGGACCTTAGAAAGCAGAAACGAAAACTCCAAACCATCTGGCGTAATTCGCCCACTAACGACAACAAAGCCAAGCTAACCCAAGCTACAAAACATTACAAGTCTGAAATTATCAACACCAAAAAAAACGTATTCAATGACAGAATTACCAATGCCAAATCGAATACCAAGGAACTATTTGCCATCCTCCGGGAAATGGAATCCCCTATCCAACCCTCTGACACGGTCCCAAAGGACAAGATATGGTGCACTAATATACAGAATGCCCTATCAAACAAAATCTCCACCCTCCAACCTAAAATAATGAACAAAAAAGACACCCTCTCTCTTACTGATCAACAACTGCCTCCAGTAACTGAACCTACCACTATCCCCCCTTTTAGCTTTAAACCCATCTCCATCATCGACACTGAAAAGGCCATCCTCTCACTGAAGCCCTCTAACTGTAAGGGCGACAGCTGCCCAGCTCAAATAATAAAGGACGCTGCCAGAGACTTAGCCCCTTTCATCTCAAAGCTTATTAACTCATCCTTCAAATCTAACACAGTGCCAGCCAACTTAAAAGAATCCTGGGTCCTCCCCCTTCTCAAAAAACAAACCCTCGATCCTTCTATCCCGACTAACTATAGGCCCATTACCACGGTACCCTTCCTACTCAAAATTATCGACAGAGTAGCCTATCTCCAAATTCAAGAGTACCTAGAAGCTAATCATCTACTAGGCTCGCGCCAATCGGGCTTCCGCCCTCTCCATGGCACGGAAACTGCCCTGATAGATCTCAAAACCAAAATGGAGGAATTTAAGGATAATGGGAAAACAGCGCTGCTACTCTTACTGGACTTGTCAGCAGCTTTTGATCTGGTGGACCATGCAGTCTTATGCAACCACCTCAAGCTGGCTGCCAACTTCACAGGAGATGCTATAGCATGGGTCCAATCCTTTCTAGCCAACCGGACTATGAGAGTGTTCTCCTCCACCACCTCTGCTGACCCCATCCAAATCACATGTGGAGTCCCACAGGGCTCCTGTGTCTCACCCACTATGTACAATATCTTCACCAAGCCATTGTTCGACAAGTTGGACAGACTGGGCGTCACCTACACTAACTACGCAGATGACACCCAGATCCTCATACCCCTTTCGGGCAACTATGAAGTGGACTTGGCTCTGGTGAATAAAATTTACATCCTCATTCAAGCATGGATGGCCACACATGGCCTCTGCCTGAACAACGATAAAACTGAAATCCTGCTCCTCGGTTCAGACCACAAACTATCCAAACTCACCCCGGACTACACCTCATTTAACATTGATAACAATACTATTAAGGTTATGCGCGAGGTCAAAACGCTGGGTTTTTACCTCGACTCAGCCCTCACCCTCAAAAAGCAAGTGAATTCCCTCGCCTCCTCAACCACCTACACGTGTAAACTCATCCGTGCTGCCAGACCCTTCCTGTCCAGTGCTAGCTGCCTCACCTTGGCCAATGCCCTTGTCATGTCCAGACTCGACTATTGCAACGCCTTATACTCAGGTGCCAACAAGTCGGTCACTGATAAACTCCAGAGATTGCAAAATAACGCTCTTAGAGCAGCTCTGAACATCCCACGCAGAGAACATATCTCCAAACACCGGTTAGAAGCCCATTGGCTAAAGATAAAGGACACAATTCTACTTAAAACTATTTCCCTCACTTCTAAATGCCTCAACAATCAAGCACCCCCCTACCTAGCAGAAAGAATCAACTGGAGACCCTCTAACCGACTGACGAGATCTGCCAACACCTTCCTACTGGAAGTCCCCAGATTCAAACTTACCACAGCGGGCGGTGCTAGTTTCCCAGTTAGAGCTGCACAATCATGGAACACACTCCCACCCGACCTTAGATGCCCTTTACCCTACACAAGATTCAGAGCCTACGCTCTCAAGTGGCTGCACAACAACGACATGCAACGACCCTCACCCTAGTGGAAACGGCACAACCTGTTAAAATGTTGCTCTTATGCGCTTAAACTTGATATTTTATATGCATTGTATCACCTACTGTAAGCAATCATTGTTTTTCTGTAATAGCCTGTGTCAGGCACTGTAACTAAGTTTCGAGTCCTCTTGTACTGCTGCGCCCAGATGCCCACGGGCTCGGAGCGCATTACCAAATAAACAAACAAACAAACAAACAAACAAACAAACGGATGTTCAGGAGAGCAGTTTCCATGCTTCTGGCAGCTCTGAAGCCAGACTGGTGGTCATGGAGACAGCCAACAGAATTGGAATCAAGGTTAAGCTGAGAGATGGCTAACTTTTCCAGGAGTTTGCCAAGAAAGGGAGTAATGGAAATTGGATGGTAGTTAGCTGGACAAGAAGGATCAGCTGTGGGTTTCTTGAGAAGAGGATGCACAAAGGAGTGCTTCAGAGGGGAGGGGAAGGACCCCAAGACAATGGAGTGGTTGCAAAAATCAACAAGGGCTAGAGCAAGGGTGTCAATGTGGTCCTTGATGGTTTTACAGGAACAGGGATGAACTTGTTTTGACAAGGCTTTCATAGATCGGACTTGTCTGGTGACCTTGTCAGGGGTGAAAAGAGGAAAGGACAAGAAGGATGGTGTGAGGGTGGCTAAAGGAGGGTCAGCAAGCACAGATGGAGAGCGGAGAGAATGGGTGGACAGGATGTCTGGGTTTTTTTAAATGAAGAGAGGCAAGGGCATTGCAAAGAGCCTGGGAGGCAACAGGAGGGGTAGAGACTGCAGCAGGGTTGGCCAGATCCTTGCAGATTTTAAAGAGTTTGGCCGAGTTGTTAGATGCCGCAGAGACACAAGCTTGAATGTTGACTCTCTTCTTGGTGAGGGCAGAGAGTCGGTATTGCCTTTGTAGCAGGCAACAGGAAAGTTTGTCAGTGGATGAACAGGAACTCCTCCATTTCCTCTCAGCTGCCCTACACTTACGTTTAAGTGTAGCTAGATCAGAGTCATACCAGGAATTGCACTTGGCTTTGGACTTCAAACGGATCCTCATGACAGGGGCAAGAACATCAAGCGTATCAGAAATTGAAGAGTGGAGCAGAGACAGGGCTGTGTCAGGATGTGAGACAGCCAAAGGTTGAGGGGGGGGAAGAGAAAGTGGAGGCAAAAGCCTCAACTGACACACGCTTCATGGGCCGGATTTCTGAGAAGGTAGGTGGCAGTGATGGGGTAGGCTTGGCTTGGGGGGAAGACAGGGAGAGATGAGATGAGAGGAGGGAGTGATCACTCCAGGAGAGAGGAGTGGTCAGAGGGATGGAGAGGGGGAGGTCAGAGGAGATCAAGACATCGAGTGTGTGTCCTGCAGAGTGAGTCGGGCTAGAGGGGAGGATGGACAGGGAGAGGGAGTCACAGAGGTCACGGAAGAGCTCACTGTGCTCAGAAAGGCACAGCTCCACCTCACTGATGCGGACCAAAAAGGCTGAAACACGTGTATGGGGTTGCTGTTGGTACTCTTGTTCGGAAGAGAATTGCCATTGCATTTCGGTGCGGGACAAAGAGTGATATGCGAATGGGGTTTTTCCCTTCTGTGAAAGGTACAGTGTGCTAAAGTGTGGCTGCAGACTCTCAGGTGAGTACCTTCCCAAAGAACAGGTAATTTAGCCATGTTCGTTCACCCTTTCCTCTCATCCATCTTTTTTCGCAGCTCCTCCAGTATGCAATTGGTTTCTTTTGTCCTCTGCAACCAATGAGGCAATCCTCTGGAATTGCAGTTCCTGCACTTCATCATCTCAAACGGACTGATCCCTGTGGCAGCATGTGGAGACATCCGGAAGGCATATAATATTACCTTCTTTTCTTTTCCACACGCTTCCACCATCCGTATAGCCTCCATAATGCAACTATTAACCCTCCCACCATCCCATTACACTCAAATGATACAGCACTGTCCTTTTGTACACCACGCCACACCTCTTCAAATTCTCCTTGAAACACACATCCACAAACTGTCTCCCATTTTCAGTAAGCAAACTATCAGGCATCTCTTCTCTATCAAACACCTCCTGTAAAAACGAAACTTCACCTTTGGCTGCCCTCACCACTTAATATTCAGTCCACGTTGACCTCAAGCCCACCAGTACCAAAATAAACTTTCCACAACCATTTCCCATATCCACAGGACCAAGATAATCCCACACCTACCTGGGATCATCCACTTTAACCATGGGTCGGACATGGGCTAACTCCCCCTTACCAGCTCATTCACACTCTGTGCACACTCCCAATCGTCTTTCAATTTCCCCATCGACCCCAAGCCACCAATACTCTCCCCTAAAACCACCTTGGTTCTCGATATGCCCAGATGCCACTCATCATTTTCTATGAGTCGTTCGCACATGAAATCTGGGATCACTGCACAACCACACCAGTACAACAGACCACTCTCACTACTCAGCTCGTCCTTCAACTCCCAATACATTGTTTTTGCCATGGTAAGGATCATCTTGTCTGACCACTCAGATTCAACATACCCCATGACACGCATCATGGTCTCATCTGCAATCATAGCTGCCATCCACTCCTCCTTCTCTAGAATACCGTCATGCTTAACATGGACCAATTCCATCACTTCCACTTTGCCATCCTCTTCCTGTCCACTTAGTCCTGATAAATGGTCTGCTAACACATTTGCCCGACCAGAAATCATCTCCTTCTCAAACATATGCCCCTGCATCCTACCGCTCAACCTGCCACATATCTAGAAACTCTGTCCAGACCTTTTGATTCGGAAATCACCTTTGGTCGGTCTGTATCATAAGTTTAGCTCCCCAAAAAAATTCTCAATTTTTTTCTCAGCCCAATGGCAGAGCACTGATTACTTCTCCAAAACTGAATAGTTCTCAGCACCCTGTAGCACCCTGGAGGCATGCACAATTATGTGCTCTGAGTCCTTACCATCACAGCATTGCTATTCCAACCTCATTTACATCCATGGTAATCACTAACTTCTGCCTCATCTCAAACTGACATAGATCCTTTGACTTTTCAATGTCCTTCTCTATCGACTGCTTTTACACTGGTCATTCCACAGAAAATCTACTCCTTTCTTAAGAGGTTTCCTCATCTTGCCTACCTTGTCAGCGATATTATTTCTGATAGAATTCTTTCATCCTCAAATATTACCGTAATTCACTCTAGGTCTTGGGCACCTCCACTTTCTAAATCGTGAATACCATATGACCAGGGTCGGACTGGGACAAGAAATGGGCCCGCTCACCAAAAAAAAATTGGCCCACCGCTTGCCTCAAAAAAGTGGCCCTCAAACCATCATTCATGAATCGCATCAATTCACGACTTTACAGAAAATGCTACGTAAGGAGTGTTAATGGTGTTTGTTGCATGTTATGTTTTGTGTAAACACTTGAGAAAGTGATACCATTCCTTTTGTTCTTTTTTTTAAAAACAATGTCATCATCCAATAGCTAAATACTACACTTATTTTGCAGAGCCAGACTCAAGGCATGTCTACTAGTTGCGACCAGTAATGCAAATAGTGTTGCATTTAATAAACGGTACAGCCAAATGATGACACCGGAAAGTACCTTGCCAGTTATATTTATGCTAAAATATTACATTACAACACAACTCAGAAAATAACATAACTTTGCACACAATTCTGTGACAGGGTCCACAGCTCTGACGCGCAGGAGTGGCATGAACCAACCACCCGCACTGCGGTTTTTGGTTTTGGGACCTTCAAGTCAATGCTTTTACATTGCTCCAAAACCCCAGCAGGGACGGAGGGTTACGATGATGATGGTTGAATAGGAAGGGAAAGTAGGAAAACCTGAATGAGGTTTAGGGAGAGGTTATGGATAGGTTGGGGATGTTAGGGTAGGGTTTTGACCACTGCAATGATGTTGGCCAGGAGGGTAGCAGTGTGGGAGGGAGCAACGTGAGGCAGGGGCGTATTCTGTTGTTTCTCCCAGGGCAATATAGTCTAGAAACTTCCCTGGAAAGATCAACAACGCTTTTACCAGAAGATTTGTTGTGGGCCTGTGGAACCCGGAGTTAAGTATTCAGTACCATGTGATCATGAAGATGAGTTTGAGGGACATAATTCTTTCAAGGGACAGCATTAGAATCTGATTTTGGTGAAGTGTTTCAGCTGTGAAACAAAGGTTTGAGTGCACAAAGCTTGAAGCAATAGCACTCGCTAAATGTTGTAAGTGACTCCAATCAAGCAATCCCACTATGTCAGTGCCTTGTCTGGGATGCCCAAGGGAAGCCCTTATTTATGTATTTTTATGGCAAGTTATAATCTGGATGATGAACCCTTGTATAACACCCCTCTCTTAGAATCCCCCTTGACCCCACTAAGCCAAGAAGTAGGCTTGTTTTGCACATTTAAAAGGTTTATTTGAAAAATTAAACAATATATATATATATATATATATATATATATATATATATATATATATATATATATATATATCACACTACTATAAATAAATTGATAATGGATAGTACACTTGTGAATATGAGCAGTAATCAGCAAGAGGTAATCCTACAGTAGCACAGTTCTTGGTTACTTATGAATAGGAACAGAAGAATGAGGTGGGAAAGAATGCTTTATATGGTTCAAGGAAACGCAATGATGAATGAAATGCAGTACAGAAAATAACTTGATGTGGCTTCAACAAAAGACAATGTAATCACTTTTCCTTGACAATTCACTCCCCCCCTTTATGCAATATAAGGAGATGGAAGGAAGACACACAGTTCTCAGGAATGCAATCAAATATAATTCAGTTCCCCCCTAGCAAGCTTAAAGGAAAACAGGTATGAGTTTTAACACAGGCAAGATACTTTAATGTGGTTGCAATTAAGTGAAAAATATGCTAAAAAGGCTTGTAATTCCCTATAGAGGTTCAGGGTGGGTGATATCTAGTTTATATTAGTTCAGGCTCACTTTAGTAATGCTCTATGAGTAACTAGCAGGTTAAAACGAATTTTAGCAAAGGAAAGCAAGGAGCTGCTGATTTTTACACGTGGCTGAAATTGTGCAAAATGTCAAATCGCAGCAAATTTAATCGCGTGAGTCGAGCATAATTACGGAGGCCCTATAAGGAGTAAGTTAAATTTCGCTCCTAGCACAAACGGTTCCGGAGATACAGACGATTTTGTGAAGGTAGTTTTTCGGATTTGAAATTTAAAAGTTCAAAATGACAGGTGA
Organism: Ambystoma mexicanum; assembly: GCF_040938575.1. Classification (NCBI taxonomy): domain Eukaryota; kingdom Metazoa; phylum Chordata; class Amphibia; order Caudata; family Ambystomatidae; genus Ambystoma; species Ambystoma mexicanum. The sequence goes on from NC_090922.1 coordinate 1,172,771,441, forward strand.
CAGTTTTCAGCTTTAAAAAGGACAGGATGACACAACGGATTCCTATGAGGTAGTTCTAAATAGGTTAAAATAGTTTTAATTAGATTGTTTTAAACTAAGAGATTGGTTTTGCACAGTGAGTACTCACACTATATTTTTGAAATAAGCCGTCAAGGTCTGGTCAGGTTGGACGGGACTTCCGGCGGGTGGTTCTGGAGTCCCGGCTATCTGGGTCAGCTCTGTTCTCTGGGTCTGTCAAGCACCGGTTCTGGTCACAACGGTCTGGTTTGTGGTTCTCTCTGGTTCCGGATACAGCACTGCTTTCTAGATACTGCTACAGGTTCTTGCAAAAGTTCTTGGCAAAAAATTCAAACAGCTCGCCTGGCTGTTGAATAGTTTGGTTGGTTTTGAGGCCTGCTGAAGAGGATTCCGCTTGTGGATTCAGGCCTCTCTGCTACAAATTCTGGAGTTAATTTCTGCTACAGGTTCTGGAGATTGATGGATTTGAAGTCTGGATCTCTGGATGTGAAGTCTGAAGTCTCCCGGCAAAGCGTCCCGCAAGAAAGGGGAAAGTGAATGTGCCCACCTGTCCTGCACTGTCTGCTATTATGTGTTTAGAAAGTGGGTGTGTGAGTGGCATAACTGAGCCTGCACCTCTCTACTTGTCATTGGCCCAATTCTCCCCTCTGCCATGATTGGGGGAAGGAAATGGATTGTCATCATGATGAGGTCTGTTTATGGGTCAGAGGATCCTCCCCTGGTCAATTTGCCCACAAATCTTTATTTGATTCAAATACATATTTCCCAGATACACAAGTGGTTGACATTACATGTACATATTACAGATGAATTAAGACAGGTCTCTGTTCAAGCCCCATGTTCCTGAGAGCTGGGAATTCAGAAATGACCACATTTTGCGCTTTTCGGTCGGTTTACCAATATCGGACATTTACCAAAAAAATTACACAAATGTGCGCAAGGAATATGGACATTAATTGATGAAGTGTCAGATTTTTAACATGCAGACATTTGGAGCAAGACCCTATTTTCTGCTAGCAACCCCCCAGAATACACCACAGGGTCCTAACACCTCTTAAAACATGCACAGAAAAATCACAAGAATAATGATATTACTTATATAATTCTGACAAGTCCGTACTAGGAATTATACATCTTTTTTTAAAATTATGCCCTGGCCCAAAGGGGTGTAGTTTCCCCCAAGCACATGGTGGAGTTTCTGGTTTGTCCACTTCCCCCAAGCTCAGCTTGCTAGCAGAGGCACTGCCCCTCCCAGTTTCTCCCAAGTGAAAGCCATTTTACGACCCCCCCAATATAACATTTGCCTGAGTCCAGGACAGGGCTTTGTTCAACTTCCTGCAGTCCCCAGGTGCTCCTCCCCTAACCCAATCAGAGAGGTGTCATCTCTTTTTGGCAGGGGCAGCAGGATGCAGCTAGGCCTGAGAAGAGTGGCTGAGCCATTTTCTCCTGTCGGGGGTAGTTGTCAGGCAGAATTCAGCTAAATGTCACTTTAGTTCCCAGTTTTCTACATTCAAATCCAACTTACATGCAGCTATTTTTTATATATACATTAAATAATGACTTCCTTCAAGTCATTTCAGAATATAGTTTTACATTGTATCCACTTCTTAGCAAGTCTTTCCTTGGCCTAGTTTGGGTTCATTTGTTCAGTTTTACACCAAAGTCTGGTGGTTTTAAAACGCTGGCTTTCTGATAGTGGTGAGCACCAGTATTGCATCCATTTTGACATTAAGAAAATTAATTCCCCACAGTTCGGGGTTGCTTTTGGCAATCAGCATTGCCATTCCCAATGGTTTCAGGCTACTGTGTTGTAACCCAATGGTGGTTTTAGACAGTGCCCTCCTGTGCTCACAACATAGGCAAAAATGGGTGGCAGCCTATTCTTCATGTTTTCCCTGTGCACTCTCTGGGGAGTTCTGGCCATCATGATGTTGTCAATGCCAGTAATGCACAGTGTTATTGTAGGGCTTGGATGCATGGGTAAAAACATCCCACAAGCCCCCCTTCTTGCGATGGCCATTCTGACTTTCACTGATGGAACTCGCAAGATCTGGGATGTTAGCCTCATCTTCTTTCAATTCCATAGATGGCACAGTTCAGCATCTTTTCCTCCCTCCAGTCGATCAATCAGTTCTCCTTGCTGGTCCTGATGGGAGGATTGGGCGGTACCCCGGGCCCCTCGGATCTTTGCTCCCGGTCCCCGGTTGTCCTCCTTGGCCAGTCTCCAGGTTTTCTTTCTCCTAGGACGACAAAGCAAAAGCGGCAATACCTATTCATAGACATTTTTCCACCACTATTGATATAGTGGGGCGACATATACATTTTATAAATCATGAGATTAGATCATAGCATTCTTATTTTGATAAACAAGATATCATCATGAAACACATTTTTTTTTCCAATCATAATATTTTAGAGACTATATGTGGGATATTTTAAGATGGGAACTGATTTAATCTGGAGCGGTCCCCTCTGGTATCGCAGAGGACTCCTCCAGTTGCTGCAGATTGTGCCTGGGATGGCAACACTTTAGCTGATTTATATGGACCCACTTGTCTTCCCCTTCCGCCAGACTACCTTTGGGGATGCGGATCTTATAGGCTACAGGGGAGATTTTGTCAATAATTTCAAACGGTCCCTTGCACGTAGGCAAACATTTTCGCTGTTTGGCCTGGTTTCTTTGGAAATTGTATAGATAGACCCAGTCCCCCACCTTGTATTCTTTCCTGGTGGTTTTCAGGTCATAGTGGGTCTTCATGCTATCAGCTGATCTTTCTAGATTCTGCTGAGCATAGGCAAAAGTATGTTGGAGGTGTTTCCTTAAATTCTCCACATACTCATGAGTTGTGGAGGCATTTATCAGCGTTTGCTCTTGGGTTCTGTAGAGCAAATGCTGGGGAAGCACCATCTTGCGTCCAGTCATCAACTCAAATGGTGACATTTTAGTTGCAGATGAAGGGGTAGATCTGATGGCCATTAGGACCAGAGGTAGTCGGATATCCCAACTTGGCCCAGAATCTGCCACAAACTTTTTTAAGATGCTCACAATGGTTCGGTTGTAGCGTTCTACTGCCCCAGAGGAAGCTGGCCGGTAAACAATATGTAACTTCCTTTTGACCCCCAGTATCTCCCACATCTTTGTCATTACCTCGCTGGTGAAATGGCTACCTCTGTCTGACTCAATCCTTTAAGGTAGACCAAAATGGGAAAAGATGTGGTTAATCATCAGGGCAGCTGCTGTTTCTGCCTTGCAGTTTGGGGCCGGGAGACATTCCACCCACTTGGTAAACAATCATGTAACGATCAACATGTACTTGTTTCCTCTAGACGAGCGAATTACAGGGCCTACAAAGTCGATTTGCAAATCTGACCATGGCAGTGTCATCCCCCTCTTTTGGAGAGGCGCACAGTGTGTGAGGGATGCTGGCTGAAATTGTGCACACACAAGACACCCCTTCAAGTATTGGTCGAGGTCCTGCCCCATGTGTGGCCAGTATGCAACCTCTCTTAAGATTTCAATTGTTGTATGAAACCCCCTATGACCGGCGGTGGCCGCATCATGGGCGTGACTTAACATCAGGCTTCGGAATGAGGTAGGAACCACCCACTGATCATGGCCAGCTTGGGATTTCCTTACCAACTAACCGTCTTGGATTCGGAACCTTTTTGGACATTTCATCAACACTCGTAGGTCCTCTTTCCAAATGTAATCGGTATCCGTCAGGGGAAAGTTCTCAGGGTCCTAAATGTGTTGGTAAAACTTACCAATTATTGGATCCCCCTTCTGAGCTGTAATCAAGTCAGCATCAGGGGTCTCCTTACTCCATTGTGCAGTTGAAAGATCATTGTGAGCATTTGTCTGGGACCTAGTGATAGCAGCGACCTTGATTTCCCCCAACAAGAACTCTATTTCTATTAGATCCCCTTGGATGGCCGCGGTTTTGACCAGCTGATCAGCTAAATCATTTCCAGTTTTGTCTGGTCCCTCTACTTTGGAATGACCCTTGATCTTTTTCCAGTAGATGGTCATCCCATTCGATGGGACCAGATCATCAATATTTTGGATTAACTTCCCATGTTTCAGGGGTTTGTTATTAGCACATAACATGCCTCTGGTTTTCCAATTAACCAGGTGCTCCACAAACCGGTTCCGTACATAATCCAAATCTGTGATTATGACCAGTTTGTGGAGTTGATGTTGGACAGCAGTGAGGATGGCCTGATGCACAGCCATCAACTCTGCCACCTGACTACTTTGGGGACCAAATTTGTATCTAGCGGAGGGTTCTGGAAACTCCTTCACCCATGCATTCCCTAAGCCGGCCACTAGTTCTTTCTCCCCGTTGTTGTCAACATGGTAAGAGCATCCATCCACATAGATAGTGGGCATTCCCTCACACTTGTCTTCTTCAAAGACTTTGTGTGGGGAATTAAGGTATGCCTTCACGTTGTCCTTGATTTTTAGACTTTCGTCCTCGAGACAGTTTTCTCTGGCACAATCATGCAAGTCAGCCAGACCTTGCGCGAGGGGACTCTTCTTGTTTTGGCCATATCTGACGTCCACAGGAAAGCCTTGCATTGACAGAATCCAGGAAGTCATTCGGGAATTACTCACATTCCCAGCCCGGATTCTGTCACTTTGGAGATATTGCAGAGGCTGGTGTGGAGTCTCCACTATGATGTGTTCCCCCTGGATGAACGGGCGGTAATTCTTCAATGCCCACACTGTTGCCAGGAGTGCCTTTTCACAATCGTTGAATTTTTCCTCCACAGAGGATAAAGTTTTGCTCGCATAGGAGATTACTTTATTGACCTTGTCATGCTTTTGGTATAATACTGCCGTCAAGCACGTATTAGCGAACCCTGTCTCCAGGAAAAACTCCTTGTTTCTGACAGGGAAATCTAGGCAAGGCGCTTGTGAGAGGCTTCTCTTGAGTTGTTTTACTGCCTCAGTTTGTTCTGTACCCCATTCCCACTTGACCCCCCCTTCAAGAGATGAATCAGGGGTCTAGTGATCTCTGCGTAGCCCTCAATGAACTTTCTGCTGTAATTAGTCAGTCCAAGGAGGCTCCTTAGTTCCCGCAGAGTTGTGGGATCCTTCAGTTTCTGGAGTGCTTCCACTTTCTTTTCCTGGGGACAGAGACCCTGAGGAGTAATCTCATGCCCCAAGAAATTAACGTGGGTTCTACACCACTGTGCTTTCTGAAAGGAAAGTTTTGCTCCGGCGGCCCTCAACTGTGTCAGAACATAACGGATCTCTGCTATGTGTTCTTCCACAGATGAACTTTTGATGAGGACATCATCTACATAAACCAGATTACCCCTCGCACCCAGGTCGGGCATGGCCTTATGTAGGAAAATGTTGAATTCATTGCCGGAGTTTAGGTATCCGAAGGGAGTCCGGGTCCATGTGTACTGCTGGCCCCCAAAGGTAAAAGCCAGTTTGTATTGGTCCTCCCTACTGACAGGCACGGTCCAGTATCCATTGGTCAGGTCTATTGCAGTGAATACCTGTGACTCCTGGATCGGGGCCAGCCCTTGGTCAATGTAGGGCAGACGCCATCGGGAAGTATGGACCCGTTTGTTAAGCTCCCTAAGGTCGGCGCAGAGTCTCCACTGGCCGTTTGGCTTCAATATTCCCAGCACCGGATTATTGAACGTGCTGTGGATTGGACGGATTATTCCCCGGGACTCAAGGTTCTTAATTATTTCAGTAAGCGAATCCATGGATGCGAGAGGCAGACGATATTGCTTCACAAACACTGGAGTCATTCCAGGGTCCGTGGGAATTGTTGTTGTGTGGATGGCGGTGCGACCACAGTCATATGAGTCTACCACAAAGAGATCTTGGAAATCCAAGAAAACTTGTTTCAACTTTTGCTTCTGTTCCAGAGTCACACAGGCATCAGCTAGGTTGACTCTCTCTTCCACCACCTGCCTGAAGCCTGGAAAGATTTCTGGTTTGGCTATCTCAGGGGCCTCCTCCAGCTGGGTGGAGAAGTCCCTGGTCAGAGTGCTGATTTGGACTGGAGGCTTCAGGTGGGAAAGGCAGCCCTCATGGAGCTGGAAAATCACCTCGTCCCCTATGAAGTCACAAGTCACATCTTCCTTACCATAAGGGCAAGAAGTGTACACCAGGAAATTCCCCACATGCCGGGTGAAAATCCTGTCTGGTGTTGTATTGTCCTCACTGTCACTGTCAAAACAGTCCTTGGGGATCGGTCCTAACAGTTAATTTCCTAAATCAATGGAGAAATGTCGGTCATCAACCGCAATTGCAATAATAGTGCCTGCAGCAAGAGTAATACTCTTTAAGTCGCTGTTATCCACCTCTATTGGAATGTTGTCATGTTCTATGTTGACTAATGGTGTTGGGTTTACCCCCAACTCTTGCTGTTGGAGAGAAGCATTTAGATGAATATAAGAATCAGGGTTTTTCAATTTTTTTCCTCTTTTAACTTTCACTTCCAGGGAGAATTGTCGGGTCCTTTCTGGGATGGTGGCTTCCTCTTTAATCTGAATTTCAACTGCATAAGGTAGCAATTGAGCTGACCTAAATGTGTTTTCTGAATCATCAAAGCCCATGGGATTATCCGCTAATCGGGACCAAGCTTTGAAGTTTATTAGGTCCAAACTAATGGCAAAGCGATTGAGAATGTCACTGCCTAAGTAAACGGCTGCAGTGACGTCTCGCACGACCCAACAATTATGGACTATGCTCTTGTTGCCAATGGAGATTTTGAGCATACACCTGCTTGGCAGGAGATGTTTGGAATTGGGTGCTTCCAGGTCCATTTCCCATTTATCTATCAGTTTGAATGTGGGAATGGCTGGATCTTTTGGGAGTTGGCGGAACATGGCTTCGCTGATGAAGCTCTTACCGTTGTTCACACACACGCGAGCGAGAACAGAGTCCTTCCCATCATTTAACTGAACAGGGATGAACAACTGATCTCCAATTTGCTGAACATCAGCCAGGCTCTGAGCTGATTTCACATCTTTCTGGACTATAGGAATGGGAGTGTCTGATTGTGGATTGGTAAAGAATTTCAGAGTGTTTCCTTCCAGTGTGGAATACCACCTTAAACTGGAAGGAAGGTTGATTTTCAGAAATAGAGAGCACCCCCCACCACCAGTCTGTTGTCCTACTGTTATTACTGTCACGTCTGGAATTTGGTTGTTCTGGAAGTGAAATTCTACTTGGTCAGATTTTTGTTCAACCATGTGGCAGGTGCCGTTTAAACTAACATGATTGACACTCTGTTTTAATTTTATTGGTCGGCTAGTCTGGGTCCAGAGGACCTTGTTTACACAATCTATTAGGGGTGACAACCTTCTCAGGAGGTCGTTCCCTAGTAAACAAGGGGTGCCCTCTGGAGTCACTACTATGACCGGGTGTTTCACCTTGTGTCACCCAATTTTAATGTCCAAGTCTGCAGTCCCCTCGACAGGAATTTCCTTCCCGTCAAAGTTCTGCAGTTGTCCAGGAAGAGAGGTGAGAGGAATACAGTAAATCTCCCCCCTTCCTGCATTTAGTTCATCAAAGGCCCTTTTGGACAGAAGGATAGCTTGGGATCCAGTGTCCACCAGTGCCAAAATTGTACCCTGCCCCCGTACTTGTACCGGGGCATAGTATCTTCCCTCCTTCTCCTCAAGGGGGCACAGATAATGCACATTTTTGGACAACTGGTGGGCTAATTTTCTGGTTTTGGACATTGCAAAAGAAGATATTTGGGCAGAATTCTGTGGAGAGCCTGGGGAATCTGAAAGAAAAAGTTGGCAGCTGGAAATGATTTTGGGTTCTGGGCCGCCCCCCCATTTTTGGAGGCAGTCATCAGGATGGGTTTGACCCATGGGATTTTAGAATTGTTGGTTCTGGGATAGAATGATGGGCGGCGACAGCTCAATCCCCATATCTCCCCAGTCCGTTGATTCGGTTTTAGGTCCCCTGGTTCTGGTTCTGGGCTGCCCCTGCCTTTTGGGAGGCAGTCACCAGGATGGGTTTGAACCAGGGGTTTTTGGTTTTGTTGGTTCTGGGATAGGATGATGGGCGGCGACAGCTCAATCCCCACATCTACCCAGTCTGGATTGGAATCTCTTGGGACCCATTTTTCCTTGGGAGGAGTTCCCCCATCTCTGAAGGAGAAGATCCTTTCCCCAGGATCCTCTGAGGATCCCTCTCCCTCAAATTAGAAGACCTGTACCTCTTCCAAAAAATGGGTCTGTTTGGGTCCTTTGTTTCTCCTACCTCCTCTCTGCTCCTTGGGTGGCAGACTTTCAGGGGTAGGAGATTTTGCTTCCGGTTCCTGGTTTTCCAGGGGCTGTCTACAAGTGAGGAAGGAAGCTTCCTCCAAGGCTTTACAGCCCCCTTCCCTTTGTGCCTCCTCCCTTGGAACCGGTGGGTTATCGGGGTGCTGCCCCATTGTTCTGGAGCACCAGGTCCAGAGTTTGGGGTGTCGGGGGGGAAATTCTGCCGGGGTCGGCCGGGCCGTCCGCAGACCTCCGGGCAGGGAGGCCCCAACTCCTCCCGTATATCCCAAAAGAGATAGAGTATGAGACACACGCAAGAAGCAAGGTGACTCTGCTGTTTATTAGACAAAAACGGCAGGGATGGGTCAAGGATCGTACGCGTCCGTCCTGACACACACACAATCGTGGGGCTCGCAGGCCCTTTTTACCTTAGTATGACGCGCTACTTGCGTCACCTTGGAAAGTTAGCAAAAAACCTATCGCCACTCTTAATTGGTTGCTCGAGTGGTAGGGTTAGTATAGCATACGTATAGAGAACAATATTAGTGGTCAAGGGTTAGTCAGGTGATATATCTGGGTTGTCCCTACAATTAGATACATGAGAATTGTTACATGAAGACCCCTGATGATTGGTTAATGTTAATGGCGTCAGTGATAAGAGCCCCATGTTCTGATTGGTGCGCCCGCGAGCTTCCCAGTCTGGGACCATCGCTGTTCCCAGCTCTCGGTGTACCTGTCATTTGCAACAATGTTTCACTATGAGTACGTGCAGACAATGTGAGGACTTATTCATAAGCTGGAAGGCCGACTACTCCCACTGTCGCAGATGTCCATTGAGCCTTTTAATTGTATCTGCCTGTGTCTTGTAACGAGGGATCCAGAAGCCTTCTTCCTCCTGGGCTTGGCATCCTGTCAGGTTCGGCTTGGTCACGTGAGGTGGGACCGTGTTTGAGGCAGAATTCTGCACAATTAATATTGTTTTTCCACTGTGTGCCTGGTTTAATTTGCAGGTGTGACTTTGACGTTGGTGTGTGGCGTGCGAGGTTGCAACATCGTGCCCTTGATTGTCTGCTTTCGGAATGTGGGTTTGCAACATTGCGACCTTGGCTGTCTGCTTTCGCCGGGCTCATTCTGCAGGATCAGCAACCTGACTCTTGTTCTTTTAACGTCCATGGAAGCTCTTGCTTGCGGCCTACTTAGACCTGGTGTATAGGTGGAACCGTTTGGTGCACAGGCGCTTTAGGTTATAGTATCTTCGTTATATTTCTCATTATGTCACCTGGTTTTAGGAGAAGCGTAAGCAAGCTCTTTAGATGAGTTCATGATGCGTCTTGCGTTTCTGCATTTTGAGAGCCTATGTGGAAAATAATAAAGATGCACGTCCGTGAGTATGTCTGTCGCCTACGTCATAGCACTGAGTATATTCTTCGTGTAGATTGGTGCGGGAGTGTCCGGTGTGTATATTTGCACAGGTGTGCTGACCGTTGGCTAGGTCGTCATGGCATCTCTAACGACGTGTAGGTTTTAGTCTAGTTGATCCGTGCCGCAGGTGTCGGCATGGCCAGGGCGGGCTGCTGGGCAGGCAGATGGACACATCTGTATGTTCCTGTACCAGGGTATTTGGTCGTCTGGTAGATGGGCAAACTCTTCTCTTGGCGGGTGCCTGGGCCGTGATCCTTTAGGCCAGGCGCGAGAGGGGAAGGACGGGAGCCTGGTCTTCCATTCTCCCACTTCAGTCCCCCCTCTGGTCGACTTGTCGACCACAAACATATCCTTTTCGTTATCTCCTCTTACTCTCCATATCTTAGTTATTCCTCCTAAATGTCCATAGTGGTTCACATGATCTTCAAATGACCAATACATATATTCACAGGTTCCTTCAGGAGTACAGTATACCCATTTCCCTATGTAACTCCTGGGGTTTCTTGGGTTCTCGATCTTCACAGATGGTGGGTCCAGGTGGTTGGTGATGATCTGGTTGCGCAACTTCTCTCTCTCTTGTATGATTATGCCTGTGTGTTGGCCGTCATCTGCTGGCATCAAGGGGTGCATACCGACCATTTCAAGCAACTCGTCAGTAGTGCGTGCCTTCCGGGCCTTCCAAAATCTTATTATGATCAGTGTAGCTCCAGCCAAAATAGTACAACCAACTATAATTTTCAGTCCATCTGACAGCCAAGATGGCATCCATGACCATAATATTGAAAACCAGCTCTCATCCTTCTTCACACCTTTACTTTCATCCATCATTTTGGAGTGCATCTGGGCCAATTGTGAAACTGCTTCTGTCAGTGTACCATTGTCAGCATCGTTGGCAGGAATGAACGTGCAGCATGATTGTCCTATCTTTGCGCATACTCCTCCTTCCATGGCTGTGAGGAGGTCCAATACATATCTGTTCTGAAGTGCTACCATCCTTATAGCTCGCAGCTCCTCTTTTATTGCGTTAAATCCATTTACTGTAGAATTGATGGTCATCATTAGTTCCCATCTAGTTATCTGGAGCCATTTTGCGTTTGCGTAAGCCTGCAGTCCCGGATGTATTATTGAGGAGAAGAACATTGCTGCTCTGCTGAATAGTCTGTGTTCTGGCGGAATTGAAGTGAGTGCCGTTTCCGACCTTCCCCATAGGTAATTTCCTGTCAGAGGTTCTCCTTGTCTTTTCCTTCTATTTAGGACAGTATTATTGCCGTTGTTCCTGTTCCCTGGCTCCTCCTGAGGTGGTGCAGATCTCTTCTTCCTCTTGTCCCCTTCATCCATTTTGGGAAAGTTCGCCACATTCACATGCTTCTGGGGTACCACTAGTGATGGTACATTGACGTGCACCATCGTGCATACACCATTCCACAGAGGGGGCAGTGTGTGGTATGCCTTTTCTCCACAGGCCCAGTAATGGTCCATTATCACTGCTGTTCCTGCTGCCCCCTCAGGTAACTCCATCACGCTTGCACAGTTGATGTTGTATCCTACGTCCACCTCTCCTTTATGTCGTTAGCATACCTTAGGCGCAGTCAGCGGCAGTATTGTTATTGGGTCTTCATCCGTCTCTATCCACGTGAGCATGGGCACGTACTTGATCCAAGTCGTCCAACATCTGTGGTTGTGTGCATCGATAGTTAAAATAGTTTCTTTTGTTACCATGTTGCTGCCAACCACTCCTATCTCCCATTTGTTGTCCATGTACACCTTCCCCGTTATCGTCACCAGTGGCCTCTCCCAACATCCTGGTTTACCAGGAACTTCAGTGGCGTACCAATCACATGGTAAATACTGCAGTGTTACTTTCTTTGTTTCCCCTTTTTCAGGACCACTTGTTATGTATCTGAATGCTTCAGCATGTAAACTGCTCTTGTGGTAACTCAAATAAGTCTTGAGGAAGTTGTTTTCATATGGGTATGAGTCTCGTGTTTTCCACACCATATGCACCACTGTCCCTTGAAATCTTCCTTTCGTTTGGAACAGTGCCAAGTATATTATGCATTGTGCTGTCTTTTCATCTATTTCTGTGGCAACGAATGTTCGAGAAGCGCTCATGGTGTATGGTATTAATGAGCAAACGTAGCAGCTGTCTTCTGTTGTCTGCTTACCGATGCGGGTCATGTGTTCGTACCATATGTTGTTTGAGACGTGTGCTGAATCTTGTATATAATTGTCAATACCTTTATTATCTGAGTATGTGCTGCGTTGAACTCTATTTTGCTTGTGTGCAATTTTACTAGTATCACCTGACGTAACACCTGTTGCAGCTGGGGATGGGGGTGGATTAGGTTTGGGTACAGCAATAAGATTGATAGCATAGCTGTACTGCCATACAGAGGCAGCCAAGAACCCGGTGATCATCAAAATCCCTATTATTTTTATTACACATGCTAATTTCACCGGCATTTTGCTCTTACCTTGCTGCAGTCCGGCAGCGTACTCTTGCGACGTTAAAGTTGCCCGCCTGAAAATTCTCAATATGCTGGTTATTAAATGTTAGTTGTTGTTTTTTAAGCTCTCCCTATCAAATAGTCATTCAGTGCCCAGGCGAAGAGCTGTTCCCACGCTAATCTAAGCGATCTATCTCTTAGGACAGGCAAGTATGGGTGTAGGTGGGGCATTGAGTATTCTATGGCCAAGGGGAATGCTGTGTAGTAGACACGTACCCTTCTTCTTTTCAGGTACGTTGGCCTTTTTATTTCATATACAAATTGGTGTGACAATTCTTCTGGGTAGTTATCGTCTGAGGGTACCATCTACTCCTGGGCAGTGAATTTGTTAGTTATCTATTTTCTTAGCAGTACAATAATACGCAGTTCCTGCATGTGCGAGAGAAAAGAAAAGAGAGCATTCTCGTGTTTACATGTGTACGTGTGCAAGGCAATGTCCTTCAGTTCAGTTATTACTGCAGTGGGGGTAGGGGTCAATGGGCAGGGGGTTTGGGGCTCAACTGGCGGAAGTATCTTTACTCTTTGAGCGTGTGACCATGGGGTGGGCAGTATAGGGATCACCCCTTTCTTCTTCAGTTATTGTCTCTGGGGAATCTGGGGAGTGACAGGGTATGGGAACACTTAGGCCGTTAGCTGCGGTAGAACTCTCTTCCTCCGTTGGTGATGTTGTTGTTGTTCTCCCAATGGACCTGTCGGTGGCGCTGGGGCGGGTCTGGAGTTTGTAGATCTTTACATCGTGTAGGTGGTTCCAGGCACGCTTGTCCTGTAGCTTTACTGCTCTCGTTGATACCTCCTCTACCAGATCGGGGCCAGTGAATCGTGGACTGTTCCACTTCCTGTTGAAATTACGAAGTAGTACGTGGTCACCTTTAGCAACTTTACACAGTCTTTCCTTTTCCAATTCTTTATCCACGTCTTCTTGTTGATTGCTGTTAGACCCGCCCCGCGTGCGCTCGAGCTGTTGAGACACAAACACTACACTAGTAATCAAGGAAGACACATATTGGTACATTTCATCACCAAGAACACTTGCAGTACTTTCGTGGTCGGTAAATGCTCTTGATGTTGGCGTTAGGGGAAGGCGCATTTGACGTCCGGTAACCACCTCGTGAGGGGTGAGGTGGTGGTCGGACCCTGGTCTATTCCTTAGCTCAAATAGGGCTAATGGAAGGCAATATGACCAACTCTTCTTTGTTGTTTGCTGTATCTTTGCAATTGCCTCCTTTAATAGGCCATTCAGGCATTCACATACACCGTTGGCCTGTGGGTGGTATGCACATGCAAATTTATGCTTGATGTTCAGCAAGGATGTGATGTGCTGGAACATTTCGTTTGCGAAATGTGGGCCATTGTCTGACCTTAACACCTCGCACACTCCCCACCTGGGGAAGACCTCCCTCACTAGGAATTTAGCTGCTCTAAATGCATCTGGGTGTGAACAGGGCCCTGCTTCAATCCACCTCGAGAATGGGCATACTACTACAATCAAATACCTATTTCCTTGACATATGTTGATCATATCAACATAGTCAATATGGAGATGCCGGAAAGGTCCCTCTGGCCGGGGTATAGTACCTCTTATCACCTTTAGAGTATGGCCGGCCGTAAACTGTTGACATGTGAGACAATTGCTGATAAAATTTGACACATGAGAATTTAACTCGGGGCAAAACCAGTCTTCCCTAATTTGTGCTGCAATTACTTCCTTGCCTGTGTGGGCTGGATGATGTAGTTGGCTCAGGGCGGTGTTCAAAAGTGCCAATGGTATTACAACCTTTCCAGTTCCACCCTGGCGCCATAGTGTGTCGGTTGGTGACATTGTGCATCCTCTTTTTACCCATATTTCTTTTTCGGCCATTGGTGCAGCCGCTTGTAGCTCCATAATCTGTGTGGCTGGGAGATGGGTGTACCCTTCTCTTATCAACATCTCCTTAGCCATTCCCCTCCCTCTCCCTCTCCCTCTCTGTGACTCTGGGGGGTTCCATATCTCACCAAAGTATGCAGCATACTTCGCATGTGCGTCTGCTGCTGCATTCCCTTTCGAGATGTGGTCTTCACCATTGGTGTGTGCGGTGCATTTTACTAAAGCTAATTCTTGGGGGTCATTTATTACTTCAATTAGTTCAGCCAATAAGAGGGCATGTTGCACTGGAGTGCCATCAGCTCTCCTAAACCCTCTTCTTCTCCATTTCGACAGCCCTGAGTGGACATTGGATGTAACATATACGCTGTCGGAGTATATGGTCACTCGTTTGTCAAAGCTTTCCTTCAACGCCAAGATCAGTGCAACTAATTCCGCTGCTTGAGCGGAGTAATGCTGTGGTAATTGTACACATTTCATTGCCACACACACCGGTACCTCCATCATTTTTACCACTGCTGCCCGAGTCCTCCTTATACCATCCCTTTGATCGATAGTTGATGACCCATCAATAAACAAGAGCTCACCTCCCTCTAGTGCGTTTTCTTCAACCTTTCTAGTACATGAGTACATTTCAGTTATTTGCGTACAGTCATGGGCATAATCTCCCTCCTCAATTACTTCTGCTAGGAACCTTGCAGGGTTAACCGTGCTACATCTAACAATTGCTAGGTCAGCTCTGGATAAAATGATCTCATAACCTGATACTCTTTGCGTGTTAGGGTGGACTTAGGTTTATTCAATATCGCAAATAGTGCATGTTCCACAAACAGTGTAGTTGGGCACCCCATGGTGATTGCTGATGCTTTCTCTACCGCAAAAGCAGCTGCGGCGAGACCTTGTTCGCAAGGGAAGTGACCTAACATCACAGGATCTAAGTGGCCGCTGTAAAATGCTACTGGTTTGTAGCCCATACTTGTTTTTTGAGCCAACACTGCTTTCATTACTGCTGAGTCGCAATGTGAAAATATAAAAAAATGTCGCTCATAGTCTGGGGATGCCAGTACCGGAGCAGTTGATATCGCATCTTTTAATTCATCAAAAGCCTCTTTCATTTCCATCGTCCGCCCCAGCTTTTTCTCCCCTTTATTAGCTTCCCTTAACGCCTCAAGCAGGGGTCCTATGTACGAACTGTAATCAAATACCCATGCTCTACAGTAGTTGCACAGCCCCAGGAACTGCTGCAGTTCCCTCACTGTTTGTGGCATTGGAGTGTTTGAAATGGCCTGTGCTCTTTGTGGTGCAATTTTTCTTCCATGTTGGGATATAAGCTGACCAATGTAAAGTACCTGTTCTTGACAGTACTGTATCTTTTCCATGTCTACCTTGTAACCTTTTTCAGCCAATATTGTCAACATCTTTAAGGAGTCCTCTCTGCATGTTCTTTCGTTTGTACTGCAAATTATTATGTCATCCACATACTGCAACACTGTGCTTTCCACTTCAATGTTACCCAAATCCATCTGTATTACTCTATTGAAAATTGAGGGTGATTCGCAATACCCTTGTGGCAATCTGGTGTGCTTCCACTTTGTGTTTCTGTAAGTGAAGCTTGTCAGATCTTGTGAGTCTGGGTGCAATGGTATTGAGAAAAAAGCATTTTTAAGGTCGATCACTGTAAATCGTGATGCTTCTGCTGGAATGCCACACAATATTGTGGCCGGGTTTGCTGCTATGGGATATTCTGCTTCTACTATGTTGTTCAAGGGCCTGAGATCCTGTATGAAGCGCCAAGACCCCCCTTTAGCCGTGCGCACTGGGTATACAGCCGTGTTACATGGTGATTCTGAGGGGACCAATATGCCATTATTTATAAGGGCCGTTATGGTTTCATATATGCCCTCATCTGCCTCTTTTGATAGTGGGTACTGTTTCACTCTGGGGAGTATTGCACCTTTTTTCAATTTTATCCTTACTCCCCCTATACTTTTTATGCACCCCACGTCATAGGGGCTAGTAGTCCACAATGATTTGGGTACCTTTGACATATCCTCCTTAAAGAAGGGGACTGGGGTGCATGCGGGTGCCTCAAGTGCCATTGCAATTTTCTGTGCTACTTGTTTGTAAGCCACTCTTAGCCATATTTCCACACTCATCATAAACACCATTTCACCTTCCTCCTTTTCTTCTGAGAACAGCTCCTCATCTGACACCTGGGTGAGCCTACATCCTTCTGCTAATGCTATCACTGCCCTCCATGCTCTTCCTTCTCTGTCTTGGGCATGTACAGCAATGTAATCAGCTGTTGCAATAATGCTCTCAATGTCCATTAGAACACACGCTGGAGACCAAGTAATAATACTGGGTCACACAACCGCTCTCATATGGGGCCCAAGATAGGCACGTATTTATATCTGATTCACGACAATATGTTCAAGTATCCATAATATACCATACTTCTTAGAGAAAGGAGGATGAGTCTTTCTGATTCATATCAAAAATGATTTATCCATAGTAGTTCAAACAAAAAGCTATCACTAATAATCCTTAGTGAGGAAGCAGTTGCCACAATCCACATGTATTAGACTAAAAAAGCCAATGCATTTCGGAAATTATTTCCTTCATCAGGGCGAGTCTAATTATATAAGTCCAGCAAGCAAGTATATAACATAACAAATGCAAGTATGTGACATAAATTCATATAATGGTGACAATTCAAACGAAACATACATTGGAAAAAAATGAATGAAAGGAAACATACCAATCAGTAGATGTTACATCATGGGTAAATATCAATAGCAAAAAAATAAATAGGAAGCTTCATGCAATCACTCTGGGGCGCTACTTTAAAAACCAGCGAATTCCAAGGGGACTCCGAGTACAATTACGCCCGACCCTTTGTAAAGAAAGCAAGGAGTTTGTTCGCAAGTGGGAGGCTATCCTAAACAAATGTTCATTAGACCTGATCCTACTTACCATCCAGGAACTCGCAAAAAACTTTGTTACTTTGGGTACAGAAATTCAAGAGATTGAAAAGGAACTAGTGGCTACATTGGGTAAAGAGGAATACGATTCAATTCTTCTGGATATTAATACAAAACTTGAAGAATACAAAACTGAGCTTGAACAAAAGAAAGTTAAGAAATGTAAGCGCGACACATACGACTATATTAATGATGAAGTGTACACATGGATGGAGAAATATGGCCCAGTAGCACCAAAAAAGCTCTATAAATACCCATCCGACAAACAATCATCTGATAACACCTCTAGTTCAGACTCAGAAGTACAGAGAGATTCAGAAACACCAATTGAACAAGCACTTGACAACCTCAACCACACAGCGAGCTCCTCAGTACAAACATCCACCGCTGTTTTTTTAGGCGCACGGCCAAAAGAACCCGCAGGGGGAGGAGGAAGCCTAAGACCCAAACCTCAAACACGTCTACAATTAAGGAAAACTTAGTGATTAATATCTCAGACAGAACTCTTACTGAACAGGAAGAAGACACATTACAAAAAGGTCTCAGTTTTGTTCCGACCTATAGTACAACATTGTTCAACAGTAAGATCGAACTCTATAAATTTGTAAGGAAGCTTAAATTGAAAGTGTTCTTTGAAGAATTGGAAACATACGATAAACCTCCCAACATGCCTGATTTCCAAGAGTTTAGGGCTAAAAGTGGGTTCATACCTCCCATCAGTGTCCCCTCTATCGATATTTTTCAAAAACTGGTCACTCGAGATCTTGAACGGATCAATTATCGAACCCCGCCACACAAGAACTTGAAACCTCACGAAATGAGACTTATTAGAGATCTCTACAGCGACATCAAAATCACTATTCGCCCAGCAGACAAAGGAGGTGCCCTTGTCATCCTTAACACTACAGACTATGATTCTGAGTGTAGTAGACAACTTCAAGATCAGACCACATATGCCACTCTAGATCATGATCCAACTATCTCAATCAAACAGAACGTAGTTATTCTGCTGGATAAAGCACTCGAACTAGATTGGGTAAATGAACATACACATAAGTTCCTGCTCAATGAACATCCGAGAATTCCGAATTTCTACACTCTGCCAAAGATTCATAAGGACCCTATCAAACCCCCTGGCAGACCCATTGTCGCAGGAATGGACAGTATAAACCAGCCACTTGGTGTTTACATTGATTTTTTCCTACAACCCCTAATTCAAGAAACCCCTACTTATACTCGAGACACAACTCATTTTTTACAGAAGCTTAACAATATTACTTTCCAACAGGATCATCTGATGTTTACTATAGATGTCAAAAGTCTATACACTTCTAGACCACACGACCTTGGAATTGAAGCAGTAGAATGGCTTTTACTTCAATCACCGGATGTTCGAGCCCAAAAGGAATTTATTCTAACCCTTCTGCAATTTATTGCTGAAAATTCTTATTTTCAATACCATAACCAGTTTTTCCTTCAAGTCTCTGGTACATCCATGGGCGCAACTATGGCGCCTACTTACGCCAACTGCTTCATGTACAAATTCGAGTCGGACCACATTTTGAACAAACCGGAATGGAAGAAGGATATCTACATGTGGACTCGATACATAGATGACATTTTTGGCATTTGGACAGGCACAGATACAGCATTTGATGACTTCTTTGAGCACCTTAATAACATTGACCAACGAGTTCAATTCACTAGGGAATCATCACAGGACAAGATTACGTTTCTAGATGTACAAATAATAAAGAAAGACAATGGTTATAGTACCACCCTTTTCCGGAAGCCAACTGATCGCAATAATCTGTTACACCGCCTTAGTTTCCATCAGCCCAGCCTACTAAGGAACCTGCCATTTAGTCAACTTCTTCGAGTCAAAAAGATTGTAAGTGACCCCGAGGATTGTATTTCACAGCAACTGGCTATGAAAGAGAAATTTCTTGCAAGAGGTTACCATCAAGAAGAACTGGATTCTGCAGTTGAAAGGGTCAACAGTCTTGACCGTATAACCTTACTATCCGCTCCTAAGAAACCAACAAGGGAGCTTAAATCACCAGTATATGTATCAAAATTCTCTACCCAGAGCAATAAAATCAAACAAACAATTAAGAAACACTGGAACATTTTCAAAAACGACATAAGAGTACAAAACTTGTTTTCTGAATTACCTGTGTTTGCATACCAGAGGAGTAGGAATCTCAGGGACGAACTTGTACATACAAGACCTCCATTGAAAAAAATTATCACACAACGCACTGGTACGTTTCCCTGCCTACACTGCATTAATTGCAATTCCGTCATTAAAGGCAATGTAATCTTCCATCCACGTACAGGTAAGAAGATCATCCTCAAGACATTTGGCACATGCGACACTGCCAACATCATATATGGCATTAAATGTCCTTGCGGAAAATACTATGTCGGCCAGTCAACTAGAGCAGCCAAAATCAGATGGAACGAGCACCGGTCATGTATCCGTAATTCCAACCCTAATTCGGCTGTAGCTCGCCACTGGGCCTTGAACAATCACAATCTTTCACAGATTAAGTTTCTGATTCTGGAGGTACTCACAAGAAATAATCCTCATGAAGATTTAGGTCTGCGCCTCAATCGCAGAGAGACATTTTGGATTGATAAACTCCGTAGTCTGGTCCCAAGCGGTCTGAATGAGGAGATCAATTACCACTGTTATATTTGATTGCGATACTACTGTTTTGCTTGTGTTAAAGGTGTATGCTTTGCCATGTTTTCACACATAAGGGTCTCTACTGTTCCTCTTGTGACTTTTCTGTTTCTACTGTTCTTTCTGTGCTTGAGTTGTATACTTTAACATGTTTCCATACATAGGGGTCTCTTTGCCCTGTGCTCTAATTATTACTTTTTGATTGCATTGGCTACTCTATATGATGCTCAGAGTAATTTGTGAAAGATGTTCTGAACATTTGGATACTGTTTTTTTACATTTCCACATGTTGACAGCCGTTGAGCTTAACTAGTTCGAATCACTCTACCTCATGTAGCCTTTTTTGCTTTATTTTCTTAATTATTGTCTGGCATATGTTGCCTGTTGTCTAATCATGTTTTGAGCATTCTAGTAACAGCCCTAGTGCATGTCCCGGACGTATGTCTGGGACCCAAGGTGCCGCCCCTGGGCGACACCTTACGCACTGTGACAGTGCTTCAACTGCTCATCTACGTTTGAATAGTCTTACTATTACCTTAGCTTAATTTTGTTATGTCTTGCTGTTCAGACAGCTTAAAGACCTGTGACAGTATTTTTTCTATCTTTACTACTTTGTTACTTTATATATTTATTTGGAATTTTGTCATTACAATTATGGGCACCCTTTGGTGATGCACCATAAATACTTCATTTTTAAATTTTGTGGGCCCTGGCCGACTTTACAACAGTATTCGTGACCAGATAGCCATAGGACCTGTGACAGTATTTTTTCTATCTTCATTATTCTATGGTTTAATTTTTTTTTTTTTTTTTTTTTTCGGATTTTACTATCACAGTTATGGGCACCTATTTATGATGCCCCATAAATACTTGGTTTGACATCATTGTGGGCCCTGGCCTATTTTACATCATTATTTGTGACCACCTACATAAATCCATCACTACTACTTTGTTTTTTCATAATTTTTTCAATTTGGGAATTTGTTATTACAACTATGGGCACCCATTTGTGATGCCCTATAAATACCTCATTTTTTATTATTTTCGGGGGCCCTGGTCGAATTTACAGCAGTATTTGTGACCAGACAGCCACATGACCTGTGACAGTATTTTTTCTATCTTCATTATTCTAATGTTTAATTTTTTTCGGATTTTATCATTACAATTATGGGCACCTATTGATGATGCCCCATAAATATTTGGTTTGTCATTTTTGTGGGCCCTGGCCGATTTTACATCATTAATTGTGACCACCTGCATCTCACAGAAACGAGGTGGTCACATGCTAAACAAAAGAACCGTTGCCTAGACAACGGCTTCACACTGCAGTCTGTGTCACTGCCCTGCAGCTGCACAGTGGAGGATCGTTTCTCTCTGTGTATTACAAGGTAAGAATCTGATCACAATCCTTCTCTTTGACCAAGTATGAGTGTAAAACACAGTATCTGATGGGATCTTTTATGATCCACAGATTGGTTTCCTTGTAAGCACGAGTGGATATTCTCTATGCCTTTGTGCATAATGTCATTTACAACCCACTGCTGAGTGGGCATGAACGCAGGACGTTCTGTTTTTCACCACTGACCACACCAATAAGGTAAATCCACACCTATTATTCTTTGGTTTCATTTATTTACCTTATAAACCACTTACGGCATTTTTCTTTTTCTTTTTTCTTTTTTCTTTTTTGCTATTGATATTTACCCATGATGTAACATCTACTGATTGGTATGTTTCCTTTCATTCATTTTTTTCCAATGTATGTTTCGTTTGAATTGTCACCATTATATGAATGTATGTCACATACTTGCATTTGTTATGTTATATACTTGCTTGCTGGACTTATATAATTAGACTCGCCCTGATGAAGGAAATAATTTCCGAAATGCATTGGCTTTTTTAGTCTAATACATGTGGATTGTGGCAACTGCTTCCTCACTAAGGATTATTAGTGATAGCTTTTTGTTTGAACTACTATGGATAAATCATTTTTGATATGAATCAGAAAGACTCATCCTCCTTTCTCTAAGAAGTATGGTATATTATGGATACTTGAACATATTGTCGTGAATCAGATATAAATACGTGCCCATCTTGGGCCCCATATGAGAGCGGTTGTGTGACCCAGTATTATTACTTGGTCTCCAGCGTGTGTTGCAATTATAAGTCCGGGTGTCTCCAGACTTGTCACAGCCAGCTCCTTTTTCAATTGGATGTATATTCTTTTTTGAAATATTTGATTTTTACTTGAATATTCTGAACATTTTTGAATACATGGTGGTGCCCACTCTCTTCTCTGTTTGTTCCTCAATGTCCATTAGAACCACCTTTCCTTCTGGTTCATTAACAGGTTTTTCTGGTCTGAACAGATAGGCTGCTGTCCTCCTCCATATTTTCCCTTCTATCCCTGGCATCCATGCAAATGCCATATCTGTTCCATACTGGAATAGTTCGCCATCTACTGGCTCCGCCCTAATCGCTGTCTGTCCGCAGTATGCTTGCATAATCTGTCGTGCTGTGAGCATGTTAATCCCTGGAGTAGAGCAAATTATGCCGTCCTCAGTAAAGGAGATCGTCATATTCAACCTGTTCATTATGTCTCTCCCCAGTATATTTACTGGTGAGGCACTATAATATAGAAGTGGAACTGACAGATCATAATCTCCAATAGATAAGGGAATGTTATCAGTAAAGGGAACCAACCCTCTAGCCCCAGAGAATCCTTGGGTGTTCATGGCTTCGCCTGACATCTTAAATTTACCTTCCCTTATGCAAGACCGGGTCGCCCCGGTGTCAACAAGGAATGATAATTTTTTGTCACCTATCGTTACCTCTATGCGTGGTTCCTCCGCACTACTAGGTGTTACTGACAGGATGGGACACACCAAGGCCGTCTGTGGGCTGTCCTATTGAGGGTACAATGATTGGCCATTTCCTGTGTAAGGGTTGTGTCCCAAGACCGTCACCCTACCCAGTTGTGTTTGTTGTGCTTGGGGTTGTTGTGTTATCACTACCTGTTGTTGTGGCAGTGAATATGTCTGTGGCTGTTGTTGTGTTATTAGTTGTTGTTGTTCATTTCCCTGTTGCAACGTCTGCTGTTGCTGTATGCCCTGCTGTTCCTGTGAGGGCCTTGGTTGTCCCTGTTCACTCCATGATGGTGTTCCTGGTCTAACTCTACATGTGCGTGACATGTGCCCTAATAGTCCACAACTCCAACACACCGGTGGTTCCCTACTCTGCCATGGAAAGCTCCCTGTGTTGTCCTGGTATACTGGTTGCCCTGTGGGGTAGGAATTTCTAAGTCCTCCCACCTGCTGTTGGGTGTTATATCCGTATCCTCTCCCTCTCATAATTCCTCCTCTCCCCCTGTTATAATTATAATACCCAGCTCCTGGCATTGGGTGTCCTCCTCCCATGTTGGTCGTGTATGGTTGGAGTGGCGGCGCCTGTTGTGTTATAGTCTGTGAAGGTGGTATTTGGGAGGAATCTTGTGCAGCCACTACTTGTGTGGGGCTTTGGGTCATTGTTGTAGGCGTAGTTATTAGTGCCCCTTCCATTGTGTATTTAGTAAGCTTTTTCTGTACTAGTTTAGCCTCTTCCATTTTCCTGTCCTCTTCCTTTTGTTTCATTTTTCCTTGCCATGTCCTGTAATGATGCACTATAGTCAGTTGTATTTCTGGCCATGGTTTTGCTTCCATTCCCACTACTTTCTTTAGTTGTTTCTGAACTCCTTCTGGGAGCCCTTGTACTAGTATATGATAAAATATTGCTGGTGTTTTATCCCATTGCTCTCTAGTTTCCATGCGCCACTTCTCTTGGATTTCCTGGATATAATCAACAGGATCTTCATTCTCACGCATCTTGCGGGAGGTAATTGCTCCTATGTCTGATGTGTCTGGGTACTGTACCCTCAGTGCCTGCCATAGTGCATGTCTGCAGTTTGCGAATGGTGCCCCATCATGCGATGTGTTTGTTATTGTTACCCCATGGAATCCCGCTCTCTTCCAAATGTCATCCGCTCTATCCCCTAATATCGATATTAAAAGGCCCTTTACATCTCCTACGGCCAGTTTCTGTCCTGCGGTGTGTTTTTCCATTTCATATATCCACTTACCCGCACCTCCACTTAATGATGGGAGCCTGCATTTTATATTTTCTTTATCTGTATGCTTCCAAGGGACATACTGTGGTCTAACCCCTCCTCTCTCCAGAAGTGGCATTAAGTTATGTCTCGTTTTACCCTTTGTGTTCCATAATATCGAGTCCTCACACCCTTCCTCCTCTTCCCTTTCTTCTACATCGTCAATTTCGTCCGTATTTCCCCTGCTCGTAACTCTTTCTTCTCCATCTTTTCCCCTTCTTCCATCATTTCCTGTATTTAATGTGGGCATGTGTATTCGTCTTTCCTGCCTGCGACTAGGGAGGTCTCTAAGCCGACATGCATAGGGTGTCAGTTCGTCTGTGAAGGGCGTGAGTTTTATTTTGCGTAACAAGCGTGAGGTGGTTGAGCATGTAGGGTGCGATGGGGGAGGGCGTGATGGGGATGGGGATGGTGCGGCCTCATGTGTCTGTCTTTCCGCTATTCCTTGCTCTCCCTCCTCACTTCTCTCCAGCTCATCCTTTCTCCTACTGATCCATGGTGAGTCTGTGTTGGTCCGGGTGATGTATAGTTTATCTAAGCTTTCCCTTTCACTGTTTCTTCCTTCCTTCTCCACTCCTTCTTCTTCCTCACTACAAAAGTCAGTCATAAACGGCACCACCCACTCGGTCTTTTTCCCCTTGATTGTTACTGTTTGTAAGTCTATTAGGTCCAGTTCTCCTTTTTCTCCTTTATCAACCGCTCCCCTTTGTGCTGATGTTGTTGCTACTTCTGTGTTTCTATATACATCCCCCCATGCTTCACTCTCCCTTCTCCTATCTTCTCTTTCTCCTTCATTTCTCTCCTCCATCTCCCTACTATTTTCCTCCCTTTTCCTTTTTAATTCCTCCATCACTTCACTACTCATCTGCTCCAATATTCTTTCATCCTCTTTCTTCCTTTCCCATTTCACCCTTTCTCTTTCTACTATACTCTCTATCACCCTCCCTTCTTCGTATTTCTTAGTTGTTTCTGATAGTAATCTCCTCTTCCACATTGCCATTTCTTTTTCTTTTTCTTCTTCTTCCCTTTTCTTTTCTCGCAGCACTACTCTTGATACCCTGTCTGCTGCTGCTTTTACCCTTTCAGCTTCTCTCCTTTGCTCCTCAGTTCGTTCCCTTATTTTTTCCAATTCGTTCTTACCTTCTTTCCTTTTCCTCGCTCTCTCTCTCTCCTCCCTCTCGAGCTGCTTGATCAATTCATTCTGCTCATCCCTTAGCTTTGCTAGTCGTTCCTCCAAAATCTCTTCCTTTTGTCGTAACAGCTCTTCCCCCCTCATTTCACTCTCCCTGGTATTATCCTCGTCTGTTTTCTTTACTACCTCCTTCTCTTCTCCTGTTAATGAACCTCGTAATTTTAATAATATCTGTGCAGCTACCCACTCATCATTTCCTATTTCCACAGTTTGTTCTTCTCCAGTTCTCCCCTCCCCTGCTGGCATCTTCCTATGAGCCACATATGGTGGAGGGCTGTATGCTGGGTTCGAGTATCCCTCAGCCGCCCTTAACTGTCCTCTTTCTATTTCTCCTAGTTCTCTTAAAGGGTACAACCCCCCTCCCTCTCTTTTCACTCCCTTTGCTAGGGGTATATCGTTGCTCAGTTCCTTTTTTATTTCCTCTGATTTATTATTCTTTTCTCCTCCCTCTCCTCCGTTCCCCGTGTTCTTTGGGTCTTCACTCCCCTTTTTCCCATCCTCTCCTTCCTCCTTAATCTCTTTTTCTTCCAGTATTTCCCCCACAGTGAACATTCCATTTGGTCCTGGTCGGGACCCTTGGAACATCCTCCATAAGTTAAACACCTCCACGTGGTTTGCCAACTTCTTCCCTTTGTATGTATTGTGCAGATGGTTTAATAGTGAATGTTGGGCAAATGGATCGAAGCTACCATTAGGCGGCCACGGTGTTAGCATTTTGTTATCCGTCCCCTGGGTCCATTCTATGCTATACTTAATCAGTTTCTCCCTATGGGGTGGCAGTGTTGTGCATATGTGTTGTTGTGGGGTAGTGAGGATGTTCCCCCACCCTCCCGATCCTGTCCCGTATGACATAGTAGCGCTCCACTTGTTACCCTTCCCCTATCTGGTAGTGGTTCTTTCACTAGCAGTTTACAATATACAGCCTTATATCGTTACTTGGCCCCGTAAGTTTGGGGACTTGCGAGAGTCCGCTACGGAAAATTATAAAAAATATAGTATTTTACATTTGTATATTTTCTTCTGTCTTTCTTTCTTTATACGACACCCTTACGGCCCCCTGCGGCCGAGGCGCACGTAGCCCCCTGCGGCTGCATACCCCTTATGACGTTCTTATACAGTCGTCCTATTTTCACGTGCTCCTCCTCCTTCTTCTACACTTGCCGTGGCCGGCGTTCTCCGTGCGCAGCCACGTTCCCCGTTTCGCCTTTCCCCGATCAACTCATTTACCGTTTATCTCCGTTTCCACTCCCTTACCACAGTTCTCTTTCCCACCACTCTCAAAAACGAAGATGCCTTGTGCTCGCGATATCCTATGAAAGCCCTATTGGTGACGTCACCGATCTCTTCGAGCTACTGGTAAGTTCTTCATATATTCTTTAAGTTCAAAATACACTTGCAATCTACCCCCGTTAACCTTACAGCTGTCTTCCTGTCACTCCTGGAACAAGGTAATCAAATCAATAATATAATCGGACTGCGCACGCTGCGTCGCCTCGTGTGTGATACGCCCCTCGACAGGAGGGCTTAACCAGCCAATTATCTTCCAGATTGGGCAACTAACTAGCTACCGCCTACAGGGAAACGTCATCTACCTATCGAGTTTCTTGCTCGAACAATAGGGATCCTCATCTACTCATTGATCAATAAATGCCAAATCGTAGGAAACCACACACACCCACCCTTACACGTAGTCGCGACCTAGGCCAATCAGTTTCTACGAGCGGCCGCACGTGATGTTTCCGTGCTCCGCCCCCCCTTCGCGTAACGTAGCCGACTGCTCTCGCACTTGTTCGGCTACCATTCATTCCATTGCCAACACTAAATTGTCAAACCTTCGCCGCGCACCTGTGCAACACCTCCCACCTCCCGTATTTAATTCCTCCCCCCTCCCTCACAATCTCACATTGCTTGTTGTGCGTGGCATGCTCACCAAGTTTCTTGATGCGGGGCCGCTCGACTGCGTGCACCCCTCCAAGCGGCTCGCCACCTCCCCTCGTCTGGACCACGTCTGGACACTCGCCAACCGCGGGCGGGATACTTCTCAACCGGCTCCCGAGGGCCAATATTGCGCTGTCCGGTCTTCTCGCAGCTCCGCGATGGTCCTGTAGTCCTCAGAAGGGGGCAACGGCAGAGGGGGCCGCGCCGCCGGGCCTCCTCGCAACGGGAGTACCTGGAAAAAGTAAAAATAAAAAAGCGGATCTTAAACAGATCTCAGCAGTGCCTCCAACTTGTCGGGGGGGGAATTCTGCCGGGGTCGGCCGGGCCGTCCGCAGACCTCCGGGCAGGGAGGCCCCAAATCCTTCCGTATATCCCAAAAGAGATAGAGTATGAGACACACGCAAGAAGCAAGGTGACTCTGCTGTTTATTAGACAAAAACGGCAGAGATGGGTCAAGGATCGTACGCGTCCGTCCTGACACACACACAATCGTGGGGCTCGCAGGCCCTTTTTACCTTAGTATGACGCGCTACTTGCGTCACCTTGGAAAGTTAGCAAAAAACCTATCGCCACTCTTAATTGGTTGCTCGAGTGGTAGGGTTAGTATAGCATACGTATAGAGAACAATATTAGTGGTCAAGGGTTAGTCAGGTGATATATCTGGGTTGTCCCTACAATTAGATAGATGAGAATTGTTACATGAAGACCCCTGATGATTGGTTAATGTTAATGGCGTCAGTGATAAGAGCCCCATGTTCTGATTGGTGCGCTCGCAAGCTTCCCAGTCTGGGACCATCGCTGTTCCCAGCTCTCGGTGTACCTGTCATTTGCAACAATGTTTCACTATGAGTACGTGCAGACAATGTGAGGACTTATTCATAAGCTGGAAGGCCGACTACTCCCACTGTCGCAGATGTCCATTGAGCCTTTTAATTGTTTCTGCCTGTGTCTTGTAACGAGGGATCCAGACGCCTTCTTCCTCCTGGGCTTGGCATCCTGTCAGGTTTGGCTTGGTCACGTGAGGTGGGACCGTGTTTGAGGCAGAATTCTGCACAATTAATATTGTTTTTCCACTGTGTGCCTGGTTTAATTTGCAGGTGTGACTTTGACGTTGGTGTGCGGCGTGCGAGGTTGCAACATCGTGCCCTTGATGGTCTGCTTTCGGAATGTGGGTTTGCAACATTGCGACCTTGGCTGTCTGCTTTCGCCGGGCTCATTCTGCAGGATCAGCAACCTGACTCTTGTTCTTTTAACGTCCATGGAAGCTCTTGCTTGCGGCCTACTTAGGCCTGGTGTATAGGTGGAACCGTTTGGTGCACAGGCGCTTTAGGTTATAGTATCTTCGTTATATTTCTCATTATGTCACCTGGTTTTAGGAGAAGCGTAAGCAAGCTCTTTAGATGAGTTCATGATGCGTCTTGCGTTTCTGCATTTTGAGAGCCTATGTGGAAAATAATAAAGATGCACGTCCGTGAGTATGTCTGTCGCCTACGTCATAGCACTGAGTATATTCTTTGTGTAGATTGGTGCGGGAGTGTCCGGTGTGTATATTTGCACAGGTGTGCTGACCGTTGGCTAGGTCGTCATGGCATCTCTAACGACGTGTAGGTTTTAGTCTAGTTGATCCGTGCCGCAGGTGTCGGCATGGCCAGGGCGGGCTGCTGGGCAGGCAGATGGACACATCCGTATGTTCCTGTACCAGGGTATTTGGTCGTCTGGTAGATGGGCAAACTCTTCTCGTGGCGGGTGCCTGGGCCGTGATCCTTTAGGCCAGGCGTGAGAGGGGAAGGACGGGAGCCTGGTCTTCCATTCTCCCACTTCAGTGGTGTTCTGTGCCGGCATGCCCATCTGAGGGTTCTGTTGCGCCCTCAGCATGTGACCCAGATCATGTGCCATGTTTTGGACCTGGCGCTCAAGTTGTGAAACCCGCTCAGGCTGATACGGGGTTCTGTTTTCCCCCCTGGGCTGATCCTGGGAAGGATAGCTATCCCTTCTCTGGTAATAACCCGGGTTGGGAAGATTTGGGTACCCCTCCACCCTTGGCCTCCCCTCTCGTGGATTAGGTTGTCTGGGCTCAGGGAATTGGGGAAAGAAGGATGGATGATTTTGGGGCTGTAAGTTGGGTGGATACCTGGGGAAAAAATTCTGCCCAGGGTTTGGTGAATTTCTGCCCTCCTGGGGGAAGTTAGGAGGGAAATTCCCATGGTTAGGTGCTTGGCCGGATCCCCCCCCTTGGGCTGGAGGAGTCCACACATAACCCAGGATGGGTCGGTTTCCCTTGTAGCGGGGACTTACATAATCAGGGGAGCGAGGGACCCCATTTGTGGGACTACCTCCTTGACTCCCTGTCTGTGACTGGCCCGAGGGCCTTCTGGTGTTAGAGTTATTTGGTGCAGGCAGGTTTTTAGGCCCCCCCATCTCCAAATCTAAAACGGGGGCAACCTTTACCTCTGCCACCTTGGCAGCAGCAGGGGTGCTGTTGGTTTTGGGGGTTTTATGAGCATTATTATTTTCTATGGGCTTCTGCACCTCATAGATCCGGGTGGCTTGCTCAATGACCCAGTCTAAAGATCTTTTCTTGTGAAAATCTCTCACGAGCTGGGTCATTATGTACTTGGGAAGAGCATGGAAAAATGTGTTGATGAATTCTCTGCTGTCCGTGCGAACCCTTCTGATGGTCTGCGCAAAGGCACGCTTCAATTCTTGCACAAATTCTTGTGGGGCCTGACCCTCCCCACATTGCAAATTGTAGGCTGCCTTGCGAGCCTCTTGGGGATTTCAATGAACAGAAAAATGTTTCAAGATGGCCGCCCTACATGTGGACCATCTTGAATGGTTTTGGTCCTCCAGCCCTGCAAAGAAACTGGAGTATTCTGGGGAGAATGTCCATTTGACGTACTGGATGCAGCTATTGCTGTCCTTCAAATGGAAAGTCTCCATCATTTGCTCATAGAGCTCCAAGTGTTTCCAAACAGAATACTTGGCGTTCTCATGATAAGGCATGATGACACTCCTTATTGCCTTTATTTGTTTCAATGGGTCCTTAAGCACGGCCCTTTTTGCCTTATTGGCCTTTTTGGTTCGGGTAACCCTGGTCCATTCATCCTCTGACTCAGAAGCACTGCTCCCAGAGGTGCCTGTCTGATCTTCCAGGTTTTCCCGGATTCTGCGAGCCTGGGAATGGCTGGCAGAATGTGGGAACCTGGTCTCCTGTGTCCTGTGACGCTCAGAGGAGTCTTCAGATCCCTCTTTGCTGCCAGGATTTGCTGGGTACCCCCCCCACTGACCTAACTGGGCAGAGGTTTTCATGATGCCCTTAGTGGGCCTACTCTCCTGGGGTTCCCCACTAAATTGCACTGTGCTTGGGTGCCCATACCCGGATGCCCGCCCCTCCATTCCTGGGTGGTACTGGCCTATGAGCCCCATACTTTTAGCTGGATAGTAATCTGCCATCCCTGTGGCCCCGTGCTCATGTCTGCCAGGGAACATGGGGGTGGCAGAGTTCAGGGACTGGTAGAGATGAAGGCCTCTGGTACTAGGGCTCCTGAGGTTATGCTCAGGCGTTTCCCTTTCCCAGCGAACTTCATCTCTATCAGCCCCTGCTCCCTTTTGCAATGCAAGAGCCTGGGCTTTCAGCTCCTCAACCAAGGCCTTACTCGACTCTATCAATCTCTCCTGCATGGCTACCTGTTGCTTGAGCCTATCATTGTGCTGTCAGAGAGCCTCATTCTCTCCCTGTGCCTCCTGATTGGTCCTGGAGTACTGGGCCAGTCTTTGCTGCAGGAGGGTTACCTCCTGCGTCCCATCCCTACTGGCCTGCTCCTTTCTTGCCAGAGCCTCTTCCACCCTCCTGGTGTGCTCTAACAGGTTCTGATGCTCTTTTTGGAGGTCACCCAGACCCTGGAGGGCCAAGTGATTTTCTTCAGTTTTTCTTTTTAAATGGCAGACTTCCTGGCCTAAGGTGTCCCTTTCCTGACTAAGAGTCTGCATCTGTACCACCAGGTTGTCCCTTTGCCTTTGAAGGGCACCAGCTTTCTGGCGCTCCTGATCAAGCTCTGCCTGGGTATCCAGGTCTTTCAGGATCAGTTTATTGCTCTCTGCCTTTTCCCTATCTAGGTGGCTTTGCAGGGTGACTACCTGCTCAGCACATGCCCTATTGAAATCTAATTGTTGCTGCAGCTTTTTCTGGCTCTGCAGTAGGGAGTCCAAACCTTCTTAGTACTCCTTCTGCAAGGCCAGAAATCTGGTATCCTGGTCAGACTTTTCCTGTTGCAGGATACACATGTCCTCTTTGATTTTAATGAGATACTGTCTGCTCTCATTTTCTGACTCCTGGCTTCTGTGCATCCTCTGCTCAGAAGAGACCAGGTCAGATTGGGCCTTCTCTAACGCGATCTGTTGCCTATTTGCCAGATCTTGGCCTTCAACACATTTGTCCTGCATGGCTCCCATATATAGATACAAATATGCCGCTATCCTAACCATGTTGTCGTGTTCATCTTTAGCTTTAGGAGCCATGTATAGTTCACTCAGGGCCACATGTAAGGGACCCTGATCTCGCCAGATATCTAACCCAGTTGGCTGGCCTGTTTTGTGATTGCCTGCAACCACGCATCCTGGCCCTGCTCAGTCCATTCACCTCTCACAAATAGCTTATGTAAGAAGTGCTCTCTGGCTATTTTGATGTCTACCAGTGTCGTCATTCTAGAATTTGAGTTCCTTCCTGACTTACAGAAGTTTGTATTTTATTTTGCAAAACAGACCGTTTCCTTAGAGCGTTCCTCTGAGGAGTGCTTTACAGCATAACACACCGTGGTGATCTAACCGGATATGTGTATCCGGTGAGGTGGCACACTGTATTAAGCTGCACAAGTGGTAATTCTAATCCAGAATCCCGGACGAGCCCCCACTCTGTAAGTGACTCCAATCAAGCAATCCCACTAAGTCAGTGCCTTGTCTGGGATGCCCAAGGGAAGCCCTTATTTATGTATTTTTATGGCAAGTTATAATCTGGATGATGAACCCTTGTATAACACCCCTCTCTTAGAATCCCCCTTGACACCACTGAGCCAAGAAGTAGGCTTGTTTTGCAAATTTAAAAGGTTTATTTGAAACATTAAACAATATATATATATATATATATATATATATATATATATATATATATATATATATATATATATATATATATATATATATATAAAACACACTTCTATAAATAAATTGATAATGGATAGTACACTTGTGAATATGAGCAGTAATCAGCAAGAGGTAATCCTACAGTAGCACAGTTCTTGGTTACTTATGAATAGGAACAGAAGAATGAGGTGGGAAAGAATGCTTTATATGGTTCAAGGAAACGCAATGATGAATGAAATGCAGTACAGAAAATAACTTGATATGGCTTCAACAAAAGACAATGTAGTCACTTTTCCTTGACAATTCACTCCCCCCCTTTATGCAAAATAAGGAGATGGAAAGAAGACACACAGTTCTCAGGAATGCAATCAAATATAATTCAGTTCCCCCCTAGCAAGCTTAGAGGAAAACAGGTATGAGTTTTAACACAGGCAAGATACTTTGATGTGGTTGCAATTAAGTGAAAAATATGCTAAAAAGGCTTTTAATTCCCTATAGAGGTTCAGGGTGGGTGATATCTAGTTTATATTAGTTCAGGCTCACTTTAGTAATGCTCTATGAGTAACTAGCAGATTAAAACAAATTTTAGCAAAGGAAAGCAAGGAGCTGC
Organism: Ambystoma mexicanum; assembly: GCF_040938575.1. Classification (NCBI taxonomy): domain Eukaryota; kingdom Metazoa; phylum Chordata; class Amphibia; order Caudata; family Ambystomatidae; genus Ambystoma; species Ambystoma mexicanum. The sequence goes on from NC_090922.1 coordinate 1,172,804,192, forward strand.
TGATTTTTACATGAGGCTGAAATTGTGCAAAATGTCGAGCGTAATTACGGAGGCCCTATAAGGAGTTGCAAGTCGGTTCTAGGTTCGTTGGAAAGCCTAGAATCTTAGCTTTCGCTCCTAGCACAAACGGTTCCGGAGATACGGACGATTTTGTGAAGGTAGTTTTTCGGATTTGAAAATTAAAAGTTCAAAATGACAGGTGACAGTTTTCAGCTTTAAAAAGGACAGAATGACACACACGATTCCTATGAGGTAGTTCTAAATAGGTTAAAATAGTTTTAATTAGATTATTTTAAACTAAGAGATTGGTTTTGCACAGTGAGTACTCACACTATATTTTTGAAATAAGCCGTCAAGGTCTGCTCAGGTTGGACGGGACTTCCGGCGGGTGGTTCTGGAATCCCGGCTATCTGGGTCAGCTCTGCTCTCTGGGTCTGTCAAGCACCGGTTCTGCTCACAACGGTCTGGTTTGTGGTTCTCTCTGGTTCCGGATACAGCACTGCTTTATGGATACTGCTACAGGTTCATGCAAAAGTTCTTGGCAAAAAATTCAAACAGCTTGTTTAGTTGGTTGGTTTTGAGGCCTGCTGAAGAGGATTCAGGCCTGCTGAAGAGGATTCAGCTTGTGGATTCAGGCCTCTCTGCTACAAATTCTGGAGTTAATTTCTGCTACAGGTTCTGGAGATTGATGGATTTGAAGTCTGGATCTTTGGATGTGAAGTCTGAAGTCTCCCGGCAAAGCGTCCCGCAAGAAAGTGGAAAGTGAATGTCCCCACCTGTCCTGCACTGTCTGCTTTTATGTGTTTAGAAAGTGGGTGTGTGCGTGGCTTAACTGAGCCTCTCTACTTGTCATTGGCCCATTCTCCCCTCTGCCATGATTGGGGGAAGGAAATGGATTGTCATCATGATGAGGTCTGTTTATGGGTCAGAGGATCCTCCCTGGTCAATTTTCCCACAATTTTACCCACAAATCTATATTTGATTCAAATACATATTTCCCAGATACACAAGTGGTTGACATTACATGTACATATTACAGATGAATTAAGACAGGTCTCTGTTCAAGCCCCATGTTCCTGAGAGCTGGGAATTCAGAAATGACCACATTTTGCGCTTTTCGGTCGGTTTACCAATATCGGACATTTACCAAAAAAATTACACAAATGTGCGCAAGGAATATGGACATTAATTGATGAAGTGTCAGATTTTTAACATGCAGACATTTGGAGTAAGACCCTATTTTCCGCTAGCAACCCCCCAGAATACACCACAGGGTCCTAAAACCTCTTAAAACGTGCCAGAAAAATCACAAGAATAATGATATTACTTATATAATTCTGACAAGTCCGTGCTAGGAATTATCCATCTTTTTTTAAAATTATACTATGGCCCAAAGGGGTGTGGTTTCCCCCAAGCACATGGTGGAGTTTCTGGTTTGTCCACTTCCCCCAAGCTCAGCTTGCTAGCAGAGGCACTGCCCCTCCCAGTTTCTCCCAAGAGGAAGCCATTTTACGACCCCCCCCTATATAACATTTGCCTGAGTCCAGGACAGGGCTTTGTTCAAATTCCTGCAGTCCCCAGGTGCTCCTCCCCTAACCCAATCTGAGAGGTGTCAGCTCCTTTTGGCAGGGGCAGCAGGATGCAGCTAGGCCTGGGAAGAGTGGCTGATCCGTTTTCTCCTATCGGTGGTAGTTGTCAGGCAGAATTCAGCTAAATGTCACTTTAGTTCCCAGTTTTCTACATTCAAATCCAACTTACATGCAGCTATTTTTTATATATACATTAAATAATTACTTCCTTCAAGTCATTTCAGAATATAGTTTTACATTGTATCCACCTCTTAGCAAGTCTTTCCTTGGCCTGGTTTGGGTTCATTTGTTCAGTTTTACACCAAAGTCTGGTGGTTTTAAAACGCTGGCTTTCTGATAGTGGTGAGCACCAGTATTGCATCCATTTTGACATTAAGAAAATGAATTCCCCACAGTTCTGGGTTGCTTTTGGCAATCAGCATTGCCATTCCCAATGATTTCAGGCTTCTGTGTGTGTAGCCCAATGGTGGTTTTAGGCAGTGCCCTCCTGTGCTCACAACATAGGCAAAAATGGGTGGCAGCCTATTCTTCATGTTTTCCCTGTGCACTCTCAGGGGATTTCTGGCCATCATGATGTTTTCAATGCCAGTAATGCACAGTTTTATTGTAGGGCTTGGATGCATGGGTAAAAACATCCCACAATGTGACCTTTGATATCATACAGATTGGTGAGTTTCATTTCAGGGATAGATGAGGACAATGGGATTCCATTTCCCATCGCAAAGAAGGGGAGGCGGCATCATTAGTTAATAATTTAATGGACATCACAATAGATGTCTGCATGATGCATTGTGCAAAATTTGGCTAATGCCCTGCCCTCTATTTGACCTTCTGATATTCTGCACCAGAAAAGAACTTGCATTTCTCAACCAAACCATAGTCTGCTATCTCTTTTGTTAATAAGAAGAGCGACATTATGGCAAAGGTCTTACTTTAACCGTGTTATGTCAGAAAGGATGTTCAGAAATGGTTTGTAATAATGAGTTTAAGAACAAGTTGCTGCATACCTTCTCCCCAACTATTTGAGCGCAATAAGTTTGCATGCGGTGCATTTTTGCCAAGAGTTTGAGCAAACATTCTCTCCGTACATGAGTGTAAAGGGATACTCAGTGAGGCGATCATTGCATTTATTCAACTTTTGCCTAAACAACTTAAAGTTTTCCAATGTGTACTGAACACACGTTAGCCTTCAGACCAATGATGCAAAAAAGAAAACCCCAATAAGGGAGATATACTAAAATCAGAGAGAGAGAAACGCGTGGTCAGGTTGGAAATAATAACCTGATTGAAGGAAGTTGGGTGGCAGATGGCGTGGTGGAGACAGTCCATAGGCTCTAGAGGGGACATGTGCAGAGGTCTCGAAGAGAAGATTGCCTAAACCGCTCCAAGAAGATAATGTGGAGACTGGAGAAGGAAAAGCAGCCGCAGGCTCAACCTGATGCTGGGGAATATTATCCCTTAGCCTAGGCCCTAGGGAAGGACGGTGAATACATGCTCCTGTAGGGCCGAATGGCTCACTACGTTAGTACACTGCTTTACTAGTATTGGTAATAGTGAGCTATGTAAAACGTCCATTGATCCATCAATCAAACAAACCTGGGGTGCATTAAAAGTGAAGCCTAATTTAAGAAAAATAAAGGGGGCTGTGGTAGAACTCGGAAGAGTATTCTATCTCTTTTTATCTGCTTTTAACTCCCATGTTTTGTGATCCGTTTTTCGTGTTCTGTTCACGTTTTTCTTGATTTCAAAAAGAAAGAACAAGCAAAAGCAGCGCGTGGAAACAATAGTGTGTGTACGTTAATACTGTTTATTAGCGTTCAATTTGGTAAAGCCTAATTTACACCCATGTGTGCCAACTTTTTTCAGGGGCAGAAGTAGACTGAACAATACTTTGATTTTCACCACGGTGGCGGAAATTCACAAACCAAGGGAAAGAAGGAGCCGTATCAATCCCAGTTCACAACAACACATTTTACAGCGCATCGTTTTACAACGCATTTAGCAGCTGCTGGAATTGGGGAAAAGCTATAGCATCTACAAGCAGACAGGCCCTACATCTGAACATGAGTTGCCTGTGGTCAATGCTGAATGGCACACACGGCACCATTACAATTACACCCACCTTGAACATGGACAGAAACGTTTGCCTGAGCGTGTCCATTAACGAATGACCTTTACTAGCTGAAGTTTGAGAGCACTCACAGCAACACAATAGTGTGCATGTACTGGTGATGCCTGCAACACTAAACGGAAACCACCAGAGAGTAGTAAAATCAATACCAGAACATACTTGTTTCTAGGCTCTACGAATGAACGAAAGACCAACAATAAAAAAACAGAATCTACATATCAATGCAAAACAAGTATTCATAATATATACTCAGTAGTAAAGTGGTCAACGAGCTCCTGGCAGGCAGCCCCACCACTCGTGGACACATCGCAGATCACCGCAAAGAAGACCTAGTGGATTCCAGCAAAAACGACACGTATTCTTACATGGGTTTGTATGTCTTGCTTGCCTCTCTAGATTTCAATTACCGTGCAGCAACACCACCCAGCAGGCAGCAGAGACTCTGTGGCTCACATCCGACTCCTCCTCTCTCCTGGCTCCTGGGCTGCTGCAGTGCACTTGCAGGACACTGAGCAAGGCTGCACCAGATCATCCAGATTCTGTCAGCTGGTGCCTCCGAGACTCGTGCATTCCAGCCTGCCACGCCCTGGCGCCTGTAAGGCTCAGTCACCCAGCACTGAGCAGAGCAGAAACACTTTGCTCAGCACTCACTTTCTTTTGAATGCAAATTCAAAAGGAAGTGAAACCGAATGACAAATGGCCTGCTCTCTGCTGGCGTACAACAGGTGTGCCAAGGGGCAGGCCGGGCCAGGAGGGGGGTGGGGATGGGGGAGTGAGAGAGAGAGAAAAGACAGCCTGGAGAGGATACTGAGAGAGCAGATCACTGCTGGGTACAGTGCAGGGGAGGGCAGGTGGGAATAACTGGTGATGGCCACGGCGTAACAACAAATTAAACAAAATAACAAGCCCAGGCAGCCCCACGACCACCATCGCATCATGCAGGCAGTTGAGACCTGCTGCCTGGGTGTAAATTAAATGATATATCTCATGTGATTTTTTTTTCCGGCCCCAGACTGTGTTAATAAAAATCGCCCCACACACATGAGATCTGAATCGGCCATGGGCCGATCGGCCGACTGGCCAGGCCGCCCCTGCATAAGACTCTTGCATTTCACCCCGATTTCCAAAACCTTGTGTCCCAAATATTCCAAAGAGTCCTGGCTGAACACACATGTTACTCCTCTCTATTCCAAAGTATTAAGTACTTGGTCCAACACCACCTCGTGCTGTTCCAATGTCTCCCTGCACACCAACATGTCATCTTAAAAAAAAAACGGTACTCTCCTTTCATCCCCTTAAACAGTTTGTCCATACATTTCTGGGTGACTGATGATGCAGAAACTAGGCCAAACGGCATCCTATGGAACTGAGAGATCCCTTTGTGAGTTATGAAAGCGATCAGCTTCTGCAACACCTCCTCTAGTTCTACCTGATGATAGGCAGAGAACATATCCAAGTTAGAAAATACCTTCCCCATCCCTATTAAAGCCATCATCTGTGTCATGTTAGGTAGGGATGTCCCTCCACCATCACACATGTACTCAATTCTCGAAGGTCCATGCACAGACAAAACTCTCCTCAAGGTTTCTTCACCACCACCAGCGGAGAAATTAATTTAACACTCCCTGCATGCTCAATCATACCCAAACCACACAGCTTATCAAGTTTGGTTCTCACCCTTTCTCTAAGCACTAATGGCAAAGAATGCATTTTTGTGTACACGACCCTCCTTAAGGATGATTTGCTGATTCATTCCCGTCACCCTTCGTGTGGCCTTCGTAAACACTTTCCCATATCGCTCACACACAGACTCACCCACATGCAACACCTGCTCATCAGTTTTGGAATCAGGTCTAATCCCTACCTTTTTCTTCTCTATCCACCCCAACAACATGGTTCCCTTCGTTGTCACGTATACCTATCCTACAGTACTCCTTCACTTAAATTCCAGACCCTCCTGGAAATATTCCAGCAATTCTATCTTATCTAAATTGTACCTCGGCTCCGTGGAGATGCTGACTCTGATCATCTGCCATCACCTGGGTACACCAATTCATCTCCAATGAAATGAGGCTCGCTCCACCCCCAGAGGTGAAGTAAATACTGTTTATTATTTATTGAAGTATGTATTATGTATTGAAGTATATATTAAAGCTCTGCAACCCCCACCTCCACTCTCCTGAGCTCTCACAATCGTCAATCAACCACCCACCGTGGAGCCCTAGAACCTCCTTCATCCATTCACATTCTAACATTCGTATTCCAATACCATGGTGACACTATACAACACATACTTTGCCAGTGATTTCAAAACAAAAAAAATAGATTTATTGGTTTAATGACAACCTATGTTGTTATACCCAGCTAAAGACCTGAAATTGAATGAAACAGGGCACAATGTGTTCAGTACTAATTGCATGTGCTAATTATGTTGCCATTTAAATTCAAATTAAAGAAACTGTGAGTTATGAAAAATATTTATTAGGATTCATCTGTAAGACGCACAGCTAGCTGCACTCTGTAATTCATTAAAAGGTGGAATTTTGCTGTCTATATGAATGGATTTGTGTGATGAGTACATTTCATAGTTCTTTATCTAGGACGACTGTCATGTCATGTGTTTTGTGAACAGCTTAAAATAAGTTATTTCCACGACGACGACAGGAATGTTGAAAGCCGTTATGCAGTGTGCTTTAGAGGGACATATTTTCCCTCCCATGCGTCTGCCATGCTTTTTTCCAGATCTATTCTCCTTTTAATGACAAGGGTGTTGATGGTGACGAAAAAACAATGGAGTTCAAATCATGACATTAATGTATGTACTATCTGTGTTACAGGGCAATGCGATTTTAGCCATATAGCCCACAATTGACATCCTGCGGCTTTTTTCATAGTCATTTATGTTCTATAAAGCAGAACAATATTATTATTATTATTTTTGTTGCTAACAATGAATGTGTGAGATCACACACAAGGGTCACACACACCCTGGTGTGCTGGCGACTAAACGCATGGACATCTGTAGCCACGATTCTATTGCTGCCACTTACTGGACTCTGCAAGTGCAGACCTAGATCAAAGTGGTAGGAGACGTGACATGTAAGCACAAGCAAGTAGGTGTATAGGTTGCGATATGAACATTGAAAAATGTGTGACAGTATTCCTAAAGTAGACACAATTTTTGACAGCACAAATTCACAATGATTTTTAGTTTATTTACCTCTGCACAGTTTTTGGAACATTTTGGAAGCAGATAATACGACTAGATTAGGGATAGAAAGCAATGTTGTTTCAGAAGTGAATGGTATTGTAGCAGGGCACCTGTCAACCTTGTTGTTGCCGTTACACCGCATTTGGAGAAACTGACTTTTTGCTGCATGTTTCGCTACATGGGTTTTATAGTGGGCAAGGTGAGGAAACATGTCATAATGATTTGTGAATTTGTGGGGGAGCGTGAGTGGTGTGTGAGAGGGTGGTATTGGGCACTGACTCCCCATAACAAAAATGCAGTGAAAAATGCATTAAAAATGGTTAGGTGACGAGGTGGGCCAGATCCATGTAGCACATCTTTTCACTTATATGCCAAAAAATCTGCAGGGTGCAAACAATTGGTTGAGATCGTTTAGAGCAATGAGTTTTCTTGGTGGTTTTATGTCAGCATATGTTGTCCAGCGTGAGCTTCACCATGTCACTGAGGGCTCAGGAAAAGCCATCTTTCAAACATGTAGACATAAAAAAAAGCGCACATCTGAACTCTAACGAGAGATGCTATGAAGGGTGACTTCTTGCCGCTGGTTCCTCTAACGCCGAATTAATAACTACTTCCCAATGCAAGTTGGTCATGATTGTTACCTTGAGACAGTTCCACAGCAGCAGGGAGGCACAGTGAGAGCCCATGCTGAAGCACTGTATTTTGAAGGAAAATGAATACCAGCAGACTCTGATTGCGGGTGCTGGCCGGCATGTGATCTGCTTTGATTCAGACAGGGCCATCTTAAGCACTTTTAGGGCCCTGGGTACGGACATCTTTGCCCCCCCCTCCACCAAGCCAAAGGAATTAAGTGATCAAGAATATCTGCCCCGCGCCCCCCTGCGGAAATCACAACCCATAGGTTAATATGCTACCTCACAGCATTTAATATAAGGATGTTTACTCCCTTTAAGTCCACATGCCCTCTTCATTCTTGCTATAATCAGACTGATAAACAAGTACCATTTGAAGACCAACGTTATCAGTCTATGAAGAGGTTACTTCTGTTCTAGCATAGATACACGAGACTTTTTATCAATAGAATCCAGGAAGATATGCAACCTGTAGTATTAGTGCAGGACTGTATGTAAAAGGTACATGTAATCCAGAATAGACTGAGAATAAATAGAGGAGTCCAATTGGAAGGAAGGAGAAAGTGTCACATACCATAGCATGGTTAGCAGAGGCAGATTACAAGCTACCAGAAAGGTGTCAGTATGCAGACAGACTGTGATTACAAGTGGAACATGGTTTTCAAATGTGTTGCCTTTAGAGATCAAAAGAAAAAAAGTGCCTTTGGTGTGCAATATATCAATGTTCACTATTATAGTAGAAACAACACTATAGCCATGAGTGAGGCTGTTTTGAAGATCATACCCTGAGAAGGAAATCTCTCTTAAAGGCTGACAATTTTGAAAGGTTTAGGGACTGGCAATTGCGAGCGGCTAGGCAATACAAGATTAAATTAGATGCTCGGTATTACACAAACTGGTTAAGGGGTGAATCTGGGATTTGTGCCAACTCTGCAATTTCTGCATTTGAACATTTTCATTACCAGTTCTTATTGTGAACTAAAACAATCCAATTTTATAAAACGACTTGGAGTGTACACCAATCACATTACCAAACATGACAATTTTTCAAAACAAAATATTGTAGAAGGGTTCGTTGGTTGGAGTTGTCAGTGTCAGGACTTCCTATCCCCTGCGCACCTCCAGTTGGCTCTTTCAGAATCAGCCTGCAGCCTACATCTTGGTTTGTCTGGGGACCAACTCCAAGGTTCCAGATTGGTTGAAAGATTGGTGGGGATGACAAAGCCTGTGGATCAGTGTGGGCGCTGGTTGGATATATTAGTCCAAGAGGTTTCAGTTATGCCAGTGGTTTTAAGTCATGGTCAAGTCAAGGAATTGTCGGTGCATGTGATTTTTAATTTTTTTAGTTGATCAGAACCAAAAAACATCTTTGTGGCAATGATTGCCAAATATTCAACATAATTCAGTGCAAACAGCCGACGCGCATTTCAACCTAAGTCTTTTTCAAGGCCAATTGAGTATCGTGGTGGGCTCAAGGAGAGCTGTAGTCTGGTCTGTTGGGTATTTTGTGTAGATTTGGGGCCTGGCGGTATTTTCTTACCGCCGAAAAATAATTTAGCAACAATCACTCCTTGTATTCAGATTGGGTTATGTATAATAATAATACAGTGGATATGCATTGTTTCAATACACAGACATGCGTGGATGGTATGCGTGGTTGGTATGCATGATTGGTGGTATTTTGGTGAGCATAATTACTTTGTTTTATTTGTGGCCCCAATATCCAGAACCCCTTATTTTTGTTTGGATTTTTCGTGTAATCACTAGAGAGACCTCAGGCTTGCATTTCAGGAACACCACATTTTCATTTTTAGTGTGCCACCATGGGCAATTTCTCGCTGTCTTATCTACGGCAGCGAGCTATCATGTGGTATTTTTCACTAACTTATATACGGTAGTGAACTATGTCCCGGGTCTCTATTTTTGCTGACTCATGTACCTTCAGCAAAAGGCTATAACACACACAGTTAGTTATAATTGCTCATACTGAATGACATTGTGCACACAGCTGCAGCCAAATCTTATTTTTATCTACCTTAAAAATGACAATTGCACTGTCTAAACATCTCCCCACATCATCAGCACTGTATTGGTAAATGCACAAATGAAAGAGAAAATAAAACATACCACCCGTCTGCTTTCAGATATTTTTGTGTATTATAAAAGTTGCATTTAAACACGATCTCACTCTTTTACAGAAATAAATGAAATAGCACAGTAACAGCATTATTCGTGATACACTGAGAAGAGAGTGGCGGGGAACAAGAATTCAATTTGCAACATTAAACACGTGGGTACAGCACAGGAATTTCCTTTCCTACACGGACTGAATATTTTCGCACACTCAGCCCCCACACTTCAGCGAGATAATTACCAGGCTTATTCAGTATGTAACTTCTTTGGCTGGTCGCCTTCTGGAGGGGTTCACCCAGCAAGGACAAGCATCTGCTGTCACTCAAACTGGGACTTGTTGACTGGAAATCCCAGTCTCTGCAACCAAGTTGAATCTGCTTTAGGATTCAGGCATCCCCAGCTATCAACCCAGTCCTTCTTTGAGCTGTGTCAAGATGTCTCTCCCTAGCTTCTTCCTCGAGATTATACAAGAAAACTCTGGTTACCTCCTACCAAAGGATCCTAACCAATAAAATTCTATCATGCCCTAACCACCCTCTGCACACAATGGCTTGGCTTATACAGTTGCAACTGTAACCAAACTGATTTCCTGCTTATTCAAGGTCTTTGCTACCTGCAGTTACTGTGGACAGAACAGCAGAGCAAAAAGAAAAAAAAAAAAACTGAATGTGCATTTAAATAATGACTTTCAGAGCCTGTCATTTTCCATTCATGTTGCACTGAAGAACACATTATTATTAGTGGGTTATGATCAGGTTAGTTGTTAATGAGGTTAGTTTATTAATTTTCAAATGTGTCTCTTGCAACATAGGCATTTCAGGTGAAAATTAGTGCGCATTTTGAATGTACAAGTGTGTGCTTTTAACTGTGAAAAAACTATTTGCATTTTATATGTAAAAATCGTTTTTGACTGAATAACCTGCCCTCACTTATATGTCCATGTTACACTGGCAACACATAGCTTGAAACAATTGCATCATAGCAATGCACCAAACCCATGCAGTGGTACTGCATAAAAAAAAACATGCTACACATTGATCCTGTGCAGTAGTGCTGTACTCTGTTTTGTAACACGCTAAATAACCTTACATACCCTCCTTTTTTTTTAGAACTTGGCTACGATCCAAGCCAATTTTTTAAAAAAACAAGTTTCCCCCCCATCCTTCTTTTAAAATGCATGTGTATTGGGATATCTTCCTCTTCCTGACGTAGCTACCAAAATCAGCAACATTTTCATTTTTACTGATAGCACAATCAACCAACCACCCATGATTAGCACCAGGACAGCCAAACCTACTATTGAGCGTTCCTCCCAGGTTCCCCAATTAAATCTTTCCACTTCTATTATCCCCAGATTACTAACTGTAATATTGTTTTTTTCTCAGATTCATTTTTATAACATGTTTTTCTTAGTGATTCAATAAAAACTCCACATCCGGATCTATTGGAAAAGTGTCCCTTTGAAAATAATTGATATTTTCCACTTGGCTTTCCCAAATATCGTTTTTACATGAAACAATGTTAACCCTCCAATTGACACAATTGTATCCTTTGGAACCTGTAAATAAAAAACATGATATTTCACCTGTTTACCACATATGTTCCATGGTTCAAATATACTACTGTCATGTTCTTTAAACAGGTGCTGACCAACCATTTACCTCTGACCATCTTAGCCTGTGCCAGTTCTTCACTCCCCATATTGCTAATAATCACCTCACATCCTTCTGATAGACTTGGGTCAGATTTCAAACCACAAGTAGCATCTGTGGCATCAGGAACAAACGGTTTACCTGGGCACATATCATTTTGTTCTTTAAATTTGACACATGTTTCCAAATGTGGTATTAAATAAACCTCAGGCTCCATGACTGAAATGCTACCACTTCTGGAGTCTTAATCTTAATAAATGTGTCCTCTTGCCAAAATCCCACGTTGTGTACCCACTTCGTTTGATAAATAAGTTCAGGAGCTACATATGGTATGCATAGTAGAAATCCAATTTCCAACCTTTCCAGGTCCACATATAATGGCATCGCATTACCCATTTCAAATGCAATTTTTACCTGTACTACATCAATTTCCCTCCTGGTCAATCTTTCTATCATTTGATGAACAATATCCTGCGAAACAAAATACAAGGGGATATGTCCTTGAATCAATTGTGAAACTGGAGTTTGAACTTCTCTCATATAATTCGTTAATAGTCTATCAACAGGACTCATTATGTTCAATATTTCATTTAAAGTTCTGTCATGCTTAATAATTACCTTCGTTGCCCGTTGCATCACATCCGCTTGTTCATTTAGAATGATTGCAGTTTCATTTATGAATCTTACTTGTTCATCCAGTCCCCCCCTAATCCCATCTAATGTTTTTTGTATTATTTCTAGGTCAATACTCAGTTGTTGCGCTTTAGTTCTCAGTGTTCCTACCGAAATAGCATTGGCTGTTGATATTGTGGTACCTATTATGGCTCCAACTATAGACATTACCAATGATATCGCGAGCATCACCGCACCTCTCTTTCCTCTCCTCTTCTTAATGTCTGCTGAATTCACAAATGTTTTCTCCAATTGAATCAATATATCTCTTATCGACTGCTTAGCGTCCTCTTTTCTTATTTCCAGTCACTCTTTAGTCTGTTCAATTTTAATGCCGGTATTGTTCAAATGTTTTTCAATCAAAATCTCAGGATTCGATGGTATGTAGATATTTTGGAAAATCATCCTTCTATCACTCATGATGAATCCTGGTGCCTCTTCCACCGCGATACCAGATGCTGGTCCAGGTTCAATGACAATCTGTGCTTCTGAATTCTTGAAGATCCCTCCAAATTTCATCATCATTAAACATATTGTTGGTGTCATCTTCAATGCTGATCGCTTTGCAGCCTTGGTCTTCGCCCCCCCTCGGGGCTTTCCCGGAATCCGTCCACTTGGGCTCCATGACTCCATCGTCTCCCGTGACCTCCGGTATAAATAGTTAATGTTCTAAATCAAAATAGAAAAGAAACAGATTAAGTATATAGCACAATACTAACTTCACCCTTTTGCCAAAAATAAAACATTTTTTTTTCTGAAATTAAACACAGGTTAAAAAGAAAATAAGCATACATGAAACAACATTTTAAATTCAATGCATTTTCATTCTGCATACCAATCCCATAAGCTTCCATTATACATTTTATTTATTTATTTATGTATGTATTTATTACATTTTATATATATTTACATATATTACAGTGTTTATGTGCCATTATAATAATCAACTTTTTAACTTCTCTGTCACTGCCTCCTGACTGTACCCATTTATTTTATCTTTTTGTGTTCAAGGGACTTTCTGTTGTATTGTGTGCATCAGTGGGCAGTAGCCCCAGAGCTTTCTGTTTCTACATGCTCAAGCTGCCTGATCTCGTGTCTGGGATGGCATGGCTTGATCTGATTTACATGGTCAAACTGCTCTATCGCTGTTTCACCTTCATTCTTCAAAATTCTATAAACTACAGGAGAGAGCTTAGCTATAATTCGAAATGGCCCCTGCCAGGCTGCTAGAAATGTAGAATTTTTCTGTTTACTTTTTCCAAAATGAAACTTGTACACCTGATCCCCTACACTGTATTCTCTCACTGATGTTCTTTTACCATAGTATGTCTAAGCACTGTCAGCAGCCCTTTCCAGATTTCTCTGCACAAAAGCAAATGCATGTTGCAAATGCTTCCTCAGTTCATCAATGTACTCATGAACTGTGGATGCACTCACAAGTGTCTGCTCATGTGTTCTGTATAACAGGTGTTGTGGTAACACCATTTTCCTACCTGTCAAGACCTCATGGGGGCTAACACCTGTTGCTTTGGCAGGAGTTGATCTGATTGCCATCAAAACCAACGGTAAACGTAAATCCCAGCTGGAACCTGCTTCTGCCTCGAATTTCTTTAAAATATCCACAACAGACCTATTGCTCCGTTCAACTCCACCTGAAGAGGCTGCCCGATATGCGATATGTAGTTTCCTTTTCACACCCAGTATTTGCCATACCTTACTCATTAGAGTTCTTGTGAAATGACTTCCTCTGTCTGACTCAATTCTTTGTGGCAACCCAAACCTTGAGAACACATGGTTCACCAGCAATGTGGCTGCTGTTTGCGCACTACAATATGGTGCAGGAATACATTCAATCTACTTCGAGATCAAACATATCACACTTAAAATGTAACAGTGTCTTCTGCTCGACCTTTTTAAAGGGCCTACATAGTCTATTTGCAAATCTGACCATGGGAGAGTTAGGCCTCTTTTCATCAATGGGGATCTATGCATTGGTGAAGCAGGTTTAAATTGGGCGCATACTAGACACCCTCTAGTATATAATTCCACATCTTGGGACATATGTGGCCAGTAAGCATAATCTTTTAGTATTTCCAATGTTTTTTTGTGAACCTCTGTGGCCTGCAGTTATTGCATCATGTGCATGTTGTAGCATTAGCCCTCTGAATGAAAGGGGTACCACCCAATGTATTTGTCCTGTTATGGACTCTCTAATCATGAGTCCATCCTGCATTCTAACTCGTTTTTTATTCTTTAATAGCACCCTCAACTCTTCTTTTCCCATACAATCATTTTCTGTTAAAGGATTTTGTTCAGGATCTATCAAATGGTTATAATAGATTCCCAAAATTCGATCATTCTTTTGTGCCTCAATAAAATCCTGGTCTGGCATATCATGACCCCACTGTACCACTGGTTGCTCTGTCTCCTTTGGTGTTTTAGAAAGTGTTACTGCATCAATTTGTATTTCACCCAGTAAATCATCTATAGGTAGCAATTCTCCCATCACAGCCCCAATTTTAGCCAGGTGGTCTGCCTTATAATTTCCCTACTTATCCTCTCCGGGTGTTTTTAAATGCCCACAAATTTTTCTCCAGTATATTGTCAAATCATTTTCTGACACCAATTTGTCTATGGCTTGTATCATTTGTCCATGTTTAAGTGGCTTTTTGTTGTATGTAACCATGCCTCTCACTTTCCAGCCAGGTAAATACTCCACAAAGCTATTTCGTGCATAGTCAGAATCAGTCAACAGGACAATTTCACTGAATTTATTATCAACTGCAGTAGCAATTGCTTTATAAATGGCCACCAATTCCGCCACTTGACTGCTTCTAGCTCCAATCCTCATCCCTACACTGGGGACGCCTTCACATTTCAACCAGTCATTCCCTATTCCTGACACTAATTGTTAATTACTCTCATTTCCAATGTGAAAAGCACAACCATCCACATATACAGTTGGCAGATCCTTGCATGTTTTTTCATCAAAAGCTTTGTGTGGTGATTGTTCACATTCCTGCAAACTAGGTTCCACTTCCATTTCGTTTGATACTTGTTCAGCTGCACAGTCATGTAAGTCTGCTAACCCTTGAGCAATTGGGCTCTTTTTATTTTGTCCATATCTCACTTCTACAGGAAAACCTTGTAATGCCAGTGTCCATGAAGTGATTCTGGACTGCGCTAGATTACCTGACCTAATTCTTTTACTCTCTAAAAACTGCAAAGGTTGATGATTTGTTTCAATAATCACCTTTTCTCCCTGAACAATAGGGCGGAAATGTTGTAGCACCCACACAGTGGTTAATAGGGCCTTTTCACATTCATTGAATTTCATTTCAACTTGGGAAAACGCTTTACTTGCATATGCAATAGTTTTGTGATTCACATCATGTTTTTGTGATAACACTGCTGACATACAATGTTCAGAGAACCCTATTTCTACAAAGAAATCCCTACCCTTTATGGGATATGCTAAACATGGCGCCTTTACAAGACATTCCTTCAATTTAGCTACTGCCTCAGACTGCTCTTTTTCCCATATCCAGGGTGTATTCAGTTTAAGCAGTTTAGTCAATGGTTGAGTAATTTCAGCATGATTTTCAATGAACTTTCTGTTATAGCCTGTCATCCCTAATAAACCTTTTACCTCTTTCACATTTTTAGGGTCCTTTAGTTTTTGTATGGCCTCTATTTTTTTCTTTTGTGGATTTCGCCCATGTTCAGTCACTTCATGGCCTAGAAAGTTCACTTTTTTCTTGCACCATTATGCTTTTTGTAAAGACACTTTGGCGCCTGCTTTCTACAATTGTCCAAGCACATGTCTTATTTCATCAAAATGGCCTTTCAGGCTTTCATTTTTTATCAGGACATCATCCACATAAACTATGGTTCCTCTTTCCCCTGCATCTGGCATGGATTTTCTCAAAAATATGCCAAATTCACTCCCACTATTGATGTGCCCGAACGGAGCTCTAAGCCAGGCGTATTGAGTCCTGTCAAATGTAAAGGAAAATGAATTCTGTATCTACTCTGCCAATGGCACGCACCAATATCCAGAGGTGAGATCTAATGTGGTAAACACTTTTGAACCATGTACTTGAGCTAAACCCTGATCAATGAATGGTAGTGGCCATCTGGATACTGGCACTCTTTTATTTAACTCCCTCAAGTCTGCACATAGCCACCATTGACCATTTGGCTTTAACACACCTAAAATAGGTGTATTGGATGTGCTATGAATGGGCCTGATGATTCCCCGAGCTTCCACATTCTTTATAATCTCTGCTAATGATTCTAAACATGCCAGTGGTAGTCTATACTGGCGCACAAATACTGGACTTCTGCTACACCCTTCTGGTAGTGTGGCCACATGTAAATCAGTTAAACCGCAATCATAAGCATCTTTTGCAAATACATCCTTAAACTCCATAAATATCTCCCTCAGATTGTTTCTATCCTCATCGCTGTCACAGGAATCCGCTAAGGAGATCTGCTCTTCTACCATTTTGGAAAATTCTGGAAAATCTTCTGGTAAGGAAATCTCTGTGCTTTCCTCTAACTGTGTGGCTGTGTCTTTTTGTAAAGCTGCCACTTTTAAATATTTTGGCATATCAGCTTCCACTTCAATGGGCTGATTTTCTGTTTCATTTTCATTTAAATTAAATTTTATGCAATCCTCTTGATGGCAGCACACTGTCTCATTTGAATCATAAGGATACACAGAATGGATTTTAAATATTCCTTTGGGCTGAGAGTCCAGGTGTTCTGGCAACTCACCCTTGGCATCTACATACTTTTCAGGGATATTTCCAATCACCATGTTATTTAAATCTGCCGTATAATGTGATTTTTGTATGGCCATTCCTAATGGGGAGTTTTCCTCTAAATGAATATCCTGACAACCCTTATTATTTACCATAATTTTTACAGATCCTTCACCAATATCTACCAATGGAATGTATTCATAATCCAGGCCTTGCTCCAGGCCTTGCTGTTTTATGGATTCATTCAGGCATACAAATGCATCAGAGTCTTTCATCTGCTGTCCATTTTTGCATTTCAGTGTTATTGCAAACTGTTTTGTAAATGCAGGAATAATAGTATCTTTCCTCATTTGTAGTTCGATTGCATAAGGAACCAGTTGTGCACAATGATAAGCCCTTCTTTTGTCTTCAAATTCAGGTGCCGGGCCACCTAGGCGTGACCATATTTTTTGATTAAGAAAATCTAACACCATACACATTCTGTGCATGATGTCATTGCCCATGTAAAAGTCATTTTGTGCTCCACTCACTATCCATACATTATGGTAAATTGTTTTCTGCCCAATGCTAATTTTAAGCATGCATCTGCCTGCAATTCGGTTTTCAAAGTCTGGACTGTCCAACCCAGAAATATATTGGTTTTTAATCCTAAATTTCAGGATTTCCTCCCTCTCCATTATTTTTTTCAATCATTTCTCATTAGTGAAGCTCCTCTCCTGTTCAAGCGCTAAAGTGGCTTTTTATTGCTTTAAAACAGTCAGTTATACCAACATGAACCCATGGTTGATGGTTGCTCATCTTCCATGCGTATTTCAGCATGAGTGGTAATGTGTTTTTCTGAATCTGTTTTAGGAGCAATAATCTGTTTGATTGTTTTCTCTTTCAAATACAAACGTAATGTGTGCTCATCTATGGCAATTTTTCCTTGGGTCCAAGTATATTTGTACAGGTATTCTCTCATTGTCGCTCTGCATTTTGTCTTGACACATTAATATAACAGTGACACTAGGTATGCAACTATTCTGGAGATATACCTCCACAGCATCATTTGTTTTGGCAACGGTGTGACATTCATTTATGTTGCTGTTTTGTGATTTTAGTTTCTTAGGTCTCAATGGTTTCTTGGTTAAGGACCACAGCACTCCATTCACCCCATCTATGAGAGGAGACAATCTTTTCAGGCAATCTGTCCCTATCAGAAATGGAATTTCACAAATAGATGTGATCAATACCTCTTGTTTCATTCTGTGCTTTCCTATTTTTATGTCAACCTCAGTTACACTTATGTTGGGCACCTCCTCCCCATTAAAGTTATTCACTGGATCTTGATTTTCCTTCACTGTGATCTGATTCTGTGGGGGCCTCCCTTCATTGATACTCTTTACCAGCTCCTTGGACATAATTGTGGCCCGTGCGCCATTGTCAATCATAGCAAATGTTTGGCATTTTTCTTCTACAGTGATGGGTGCATAATATCTGTCCTCAACTTCCTCTAATACACATAAGAAGTGTGAATTCTTACTGATTTCAGGGCTCACCTTTCTCAGGCCTTTTTCACTTTTGGCTAAGCACATTGGTAAATGGAAAGACATTTTACCCTCCTTTTTAACCATTTCTGCGTGAGAGACTTTATTAATTTATCCATGATCAGAGGTTTTTTGGAGTGTGGCCACTGTTCGCCCATCCATCTGGGTAACATCAGGGACCACATTACAACCTTCCAACTGAACATGTGTAACAACATCATTCAGCAATTTGTCATTGTTTAATTCTGTGCATTTGTCATCATTTAGTGTGGTACCAGCCCTTTCAGCCTCTTCAAAAATATGTGGCTCAAAGAATTCTTCAGGTGATTGACCTGTACCCTCCTTTTGAGTATTTCCTTTTTCTGCCTATGTTTGGTCATTGTTTTGCTTGCCCAGGGAAGGAGCTATAGCATCCCCACTTACTCCCTGTTCACTGGTATTCCCCATGCATGAGTCATTTTTCTTAAATCTGTCTCTTTGTTCTTTTGGAATTTCCGGTGTTTCTTTTTTATTTGCACAAATCTTCAATGTTTGATTTAGTTTTAGGTTAAACCGTACCTCTTTTTTAGAAGTATTTGCATTTTCTGTTACATGTTCATTTATTGGTGCTTTCACTTTTAAATCATTAGGCATCTCAGAGACATTATGCAAAATTACATCAGGGCAATCAGTCTTTTTGGCACTGCAGGTGTCATAAGTACTTAGTCACTTCTCAGAAGCCCCCGGTCATTGCTATGGCCATCAGCCCCCTCTTTAGATGGTTGTTTTTGCGCTGTATAGAGCTTTCCTATTTGCTCAGCTAACATTTTCATTTGGGCCTCAAGGCACTGGAACCTTTCCATCTCTCTAGAATCCTCATTCTGTGGCCTAGGTCGATATTGGTTGTTTTCCCCCTGATTGGATCTATTCTGATACCTCTCAGGTGATTGATGTCTGTTGGGATGGTTTCTGAACTCTTGATTCATTTGTGGAGGTCAGCGGGGGGCACCCATCCTTTGATTATAGTCCCCTGGGGGGGAATCATTGTACTGACGTGGATTGTAGTTCATGTTTTGCCTCATGTCCTGTCTCTCAGATTGTGGGTACTGGCCCCTATGTTGATTCCCATTATCAGTAAATCGATCCACGTATCGGGGTCTATCCTGATTACCATATATCATGGTGTTGGGATCAAATCTGCTCTGTGTCCCCAATGTCTGGTAGGGACCATCATTTCTTTGATCTTGATTTTGTCTCTGGTTATTGTTCATACCTGACATATCAGGCCGATATCCTACCCGGGGTCTGTCCCCTAAATACCTAGGGCTGATGTAGCTCTCCCTATTACTAGCATCATGTGATTGGAACATTGGTACAGGAAAGGGCGATCTTTGTTGATTACCCCTTTGTTCAGGTGTCACATTATTTTTACCTGGGCTTTGAGCAGACTCTAGGGACATTTTGGCTGACCTGATTTCCATTACTGTGGCTGAGGGTTCTTTAGATTTAGGTCTAGTATCTTTCTTTGTATCACTTTCTCTACCCTGACAATAGAGTACCTCATATAGTTTTGTGCTTTGATGTACAATCCATTCAAGGGACTTGTCACGGTCAAATTCACGGACCAATTGGGATATGATGTCTTTCTGTAGCCCATAGAAGTATGCAGTTTTAAACTCATTGGAATTTGGGTCAAAAGATACATCAAAGCGAGAAAATGCTCTTTTTAAGTCTTGTATAAATTGGCAAGGGGATGTTTTAGGCCCAGCAGTGATTGTGTAAGCGACTTTCTTTGCCTCCTGTATTGACTGAAGGAGAAAAATGACGCCTAATTTCTTTTTTAAACTCCACCCATGTCATATTCTGCTGTTCATTTAATCCCCTTATGATGCTGGCCGTCGGGGCATCTAAAGTTAAATGAAAATATTGTCTGTACTGTTCCTTAGGTGTCTGGAGTGCTTTAGCAATGTCATGAACCACTTCTAAGTGATCCTCAGTGCAGCATTCACCTCCCTTTTTAAATGGTTTGATCAGGGCTTTAATGGATTTCATTATTTTTATGGGGCTACGTGTTGCAATGCATGGAATTGCACTACTTTGTGATTCAATCCTGGTTACAGGTGTATGGGATTGGTGGCTGCCCCCAATGGGAGTATCAAATCCCCCAAGGGCGGTGCAACCAAGTTCAGTCACCGGCCCAGTCAATGGAGCACTAGCTCTTTGGGCAGAACTAGAATTCACCTCCACTCCATTGAATGTGGTACCCTGCCGCATCTCCTGGGACCTGGGAATGCACATTTGTTGTTCTAAGTCTTTGCACTTTTTAAGGAGCCTGCGTGCTTCATTTTGCAGATAGTTGTTTTCATCACTCATTTTATTTATTACCTCCTGCATGTCGCACATTTGCATTTGGCATTCATTGAATTCTTTGTTTCTCTTGTCTTTTTCTTGAATCATTTTAACCATTTCTTGCTCTGCACCTTGGAGATCACTTTCTTTTTCAAAATGTTCTTTTTGTAAAATCTGCATTTCTGAAACAATCTCATCTTTATCCTGTCTAATGTGGTCCACAAAGGCTTTTAAGTGTACCAATTCTTGCTCACTATCCTCAAATTGTTTCTTGCGTTTGGATAACTGAGCATCAAAGTCTCTTCATTTTAATTGCATGTCTTTTTGGCATACATCCAATTCTGCTCTTAACATTTCCTGATTTTTACTTGCCCCATCTAATTCAGTCTTTAACCTGTTAATTAGCTGGGTATCATTTTCCTGCATTCGCAAGGACCTATTCAAAGTAAACCATATTTTGCCGCATAGCCGTATTAAACAGTCTTTCTCTTCACTTTTATTGGCTGCATTCAATAATCTTGTAAGGCAGACCTGAATTATGCTGCCTTCTGCAAAAATATTGTCTAGTTTTTCTTTCTACACCTCACCCTGAATGCGGTCATGCCATTCTAAGGTACTGTTCGACGACCACGTCCCATGTGCAAACAACTATGCCTCTAAATATTGCACTAGGTCTGAGGATGTGGTTTCCCTTTGTGACATTCTTAAATTTGTTTTTAGTAACACACTGCTATTATGAAATGGGTTCCCTTTAATGTACAGATGGCAGTGTGAGACACACTTGCCACGCCCAGTAGGTGCTCTGTGATCACTTTCCCGGCCTGCAACGCACCATAAGTATGTTGGGTATTTTGTGTAGATTTGGGGCCTGGCGGTATTTTCTTACCGCCGAAAAATAATTTAGCAACAATCACTCCTTGTATTCAGATTGGATTATGTATAATAATAATACAGTGGATATGCATTATTTCAGTACACAGACATGCATGGTTGGTATGCGTGGTTGGTATGCGTGGTTGCTGGTATTTTGGTGAGCATAATTCCTTTGTTTTATTTGTGGCCCCAATATCCAGAACCCCTTATTTTTGTTTAGATTGTTCGTGTAATCACTAGAGAGACCTCAGGCTTGCATTTCAGGAACACCACATTTTCATTTTTAGTGTGCCACCATGGGCAAATTCTCGCTGTCTTATCTACGGCAGCGAGCTATCATGTGGTATTTTTCACTAACTTATTTACGGTAGTGAACTATGTCCCGGGTCTCTATTTTTGCTGACTCATGTACCTTCAGCAAAAGGCTATAACACACACAGTTAGTTATAATTGCTCATACTGAATGACATTGTGCACACAGCTGCAGTCAAATCTTATTTTTATCTACCTTAAAAATGACAATTGCACTGTCTAAACATCTCCCCACATCATCAGCACTGTATTGGTAAATGCACAAATGAAAGAGAAAATAAAACATACCGCCTGTCTGCTTTCAGATATTTTTGTGTATTATAAAAGTTGCATTTAAACACGATCTCACTCTTTTACAGAAATACATGAAATAGCACAGTAACAGCATTATTCGTGATATACTGAGAAGAGAGTGGCGGGGAACAAGAATTCAATTTGCAACATTAAACACGTGGGTACAGCACAGGAATCTCCTTTCCTACACTGACTGAATATTTTCGCACACTCAGCCCCCACACTTCAGCGAGATAATTACCAGGCTTATTCAGTATGTAACTTCTTTGGCTGGTCGCCTTCTGGAGGGGTTCACCCAGCAAGGACAAGCATCTGCTGTCACTCAAACTGGGACTTGTTGACTGGAAATCCCAGTCTCTGCAACCAAGTTGAATCTGCTTTAGGAATTGGGCATCCCCAGCTGGCATCCCCAGCTATCGACCCAGTCCTTCTTCGATCTGTGTCAAGATGTCTCTCCCTAGCTTCTTCCTCGAGATTATACAAGAAAACTCTGGTTACCTCCTACCAAAGGATCCTAACCAATAAAATTCTATCATGCCCTAACCACCCTCTGCACACATTGGCTTGGCTTATACAGTTGCAACTGTAACCAAACTGATTTCCTTCTTATTCAAGGTATTTGCTTCCTGCAGTTACTGTGGACAGAACAGCAGAGCAAAAAGAAAAAAAAAAACTGAATGTGCATTTAAATAATGACTTTCAGAGCCTGTCATTTTCCATTCATGTTGCACTGAAGAACACATTAATATTAGTGGGTTATGATCAGGTTAGTTGTTAATGAGGTTAGTTTATTAATTTACAAATGTGTCTCTTGCAACATAGGTATTTCAGGTGAAAAATAGTGCGCATTTTGAATGTACAAGTGTGTGCTTTTAACGGTGAAAAAAATGATTTGCTTATATGTAAAAATCGTTTTTGACTGAATAACCTGCCCTCACTTATATGTCCATGTTACACTGGCAACACATAGCTTGAAACAATTGCATCATAGCAATGCACCAAACCCATGCAGTGGTACTCTGTGTTGTAACACGCTAAATAACCTTACAGGTCCTCCTAAGTCTGGGCGCCAGAGGGGCTGGGTAGCCTGGTCGGTGCCGGGTTCGGCGCGCAGGCCGTTGTACGAGTTGTCAGGAAGCGAGTTGTCAGGTAGTGAGATAGCCTATTATCGAAGGGTTTAACGCAGACCGAATCTAGCGTCCTTCTCTCCATCATCAAAAGACACGTGTAAGTACCAGCATACCAATCAGTGTGATTTAAATGTAATCTGGGTTGGTCTTTTGTATTTTAAAGCTTTACATACTTCCAAAACACTGGCTTGTCAAATTGTCATTTATAAACATGCAGACGTTTACGAAAATGCAAAGCGTTTTTTTGTGTCAAACGAGCAAACTTTAAAGTGCTTGCCCAAGTCCTGCATCATATGGTCCGCTCCCTTCTGTCTACCACCCCTTCCACTCAAATGGCCTATATAAGAAGAAAGATCAAGTAATGGGCTAAATGATGCCACCAGCATGCGAGGAGGCAAACTTCACAGATGACAGTACAATAATGTATGAGATATAAGATGATTGATCAGGATCACTGTATTGCCTGCTGGCAAAGCCAGCATACAAGCATGAATGCTTTGGTTACAGATCCTGATACTTATTCATCTCTTGGACTAACAGTTTATGATAATCATTGGAGGTGATTGCCTAAGTTTTACAACACCCCATCTGAACAAACCAATTTCTAGACCTTTATCATAAGGATGACATGTTTGTTTTTAGAGCAACCCCTATCTGGTGCAGGTATATATATTGCTGATAATAGCACCTGTTGTGCTGCAAGACCTATGCAGGCAGGTTTATAAGCTACAGACATAGGAAAGGCTCGGCCAACCGTACAGGAATGTGCAATTCTAATCTTGCATTGGAACACATATAACTGCAATGAGTGCTTAACACACTGAGCTAACTTCTGAACCATTGTGGCGCTCAATTTACCAGTATGCATTTCAAATGTGGCTATTGTACATGATCAACATAATTCCCACAGGAAGGAAAGAATGCTACAGCAGTTGTACCGCAGGGAACACACAAACTATATATACCACAGTGAACACAGATAGCATTACATGTTGAATTGATTGAGGCAGAATGTACTTGCCAAAACAGACAGGCAATAGTTTTAGAGCCTCAGCACCATGCAATACAATATCCTGATGTGTGCTATTTAAGTCTGGTAAACAAATAAATCTTACTTCTTTAGATTAGGCAGCCTTGTGGGGCCCCCTCCAAGTGCCCTTTTTGCCCTCCCATAAAAACGTCTCTGGATACAGCTTGTTGTATGTGTCTGCAAAATTGCCTTCCTTTGGAAGAAAAAGCTTGCATTAGAACTGGCTCTGTGAGAGAGTGGAAACTGTTTGCTTTTGCCAGTATATTTGGTATGCTTGGTACAGTGGCAGAGATTGTCAGTTTGGACTAAAGTCTTTTTAAATGAAGTTTATTATCAGATTTCACAGGCGGTGGAAAACTCAGAGAAAGAGAGACTGAGAGCGCAAAGGATTTGATGGAGAGTAGATGGAGAGTAGAATCTCCATCTACATCTAGAGACCAAGGAGGAAAGATAAGGGGACAAGGCCATGGATCTTTTGAACACCAGGTAATGGAAGGAGAATAGGAGAGTTCTAAAGACATGGAGATATAATCGTAGGGAGAGAGAGTGCAAAGGACGCAGATAGAGGAGTGGTACATAGATTGAAGAAGGGCAAGATGATTAGCCAGGAGACCAAACAGTAGACTTGAACATTAAAATAGTGAAGAAAAGATTAAGGATGAGATGAGGAGTTGAGAAGCATGAAATGTTAGAAACCAGCAGGCTTTACAGATGTTATATAGATGAGAGATAGAGAAGATGTGAATTGAGAACGAGAGAGAAGGGTCAAAACTCTGAATCACAAGTTGCGAGTTGAGGTAGAAATGGAGAACAAAGAGTGTGGAAATGGAACAGACAGAGGGGGAAGAAGGGAGTAATAGTAGAAGCACGGAAGGAAAAACTTCAGTACCTGAAGGCTTCAGATGCAAATAGTGAGAGGACATCCAAAATTAGATGGAAAATAAGCAAGCCAAGAGATAAGAGTGAATAGAGTCTGAGAAGGACGAAAAAGCTAGAAAAATCTGTGAATTTGGTACAGATGATAGGAGAAACCAAAAGAATACATAATGAGCCAAAATGAGAGGTGTACAGAGAAAATAAGAGAGGGCCAGAAACAGAGCCTTGGGGTACTCTATGAGAAAGCGGGAGGGCCTTTAGAAGATAAAGTGATGAGAGCAAGTCAGGATCTGGAAGAGAAAGAGCAAGAATGTGTTTAAGTTAAGAAATAGCTGACTGGAATGAGAAGTGAGAGAGAGAGTCAAAAAGACTATAAACATATTATTGTTTAGTGGAGAGTAGTGAGGAATAGTATGTAGGTTGACATAAGATCAAGATCAGTAGAAGCCCCGGATATGAACCAAATTAATTCAACTTGGTGAAGAACCTGTCGAGGTCTACGAAATGAAGAAGTCATCCAGGGTTGGGATGATATATGTAAGGTCAAAATGGATGGAGAAGAACAAGAGTGTTCACCAAACTGTCAGAGAGAAGTAAATAAGCAGAATCAGTCGAGAGAGAAGCAAATTTATCACAAGAGGGAAGGATTGAGGTGATGGCAGCCAGGAAAGAGGAGGTATTGCATGTTATAAGATGACAGAGGAAACTCAAGGAGGAAGGGGACACTAGAAGTGGAGGGAGAGGGAGAATGAGAAGCATAGAAGAAGGAGATCAGAGAGACAAATAGGAAGGGCAGATACTGAGCACAAGATGGGGATGGTAGTAAAGATTAGGTCCAAAGAGGAAACATAGATGTGGGAGAGGGATGTGGGTATTTGGGTTAAGGAATATGACCCTAGAATAGGGATTAAAGGAACAGATGTGTGGGGGTGATTTCAATCTGAGAGAAGGCAAGAATGAAGTAAATCAAGATTATCACAGAAGTGGGTTAGGTGGGCGATAGATTACCAAGAAAGTGAGCAGTGCCTGTGAGGTAAAGATAACCTAATGATATTCAAAATTCTGACCAGCAAGGTCGGGGAGAGAGGAGTTGGGGATACAGATGGTAGGATACCAAGACCTCTGCCTCAGACAGAGGGGCAGGGGTTTGATAAATGAAAGAATGAAAGGAGGATAGCACAGTTGGAGTGGTGGTAGGTGATATAGGAGGTAAAATAGAGAAAATATAGATGACATCTCAGAAAAGATGTTGAGAGCAGGGTCAGCTTTTTATTGAGTGAGCAGGTGTTCCAGAAGGCTAAATATGATTGTTGTGGTTGCATAAGGTGGGATGGATAGAAGGGTAGCAACTGGAATGACAGCTAGAAAAATTGTGAGGAGGCATAGGAGGCAGAGTTGAGCAGAAAATAGGGTAAAGAGTCAGTAATATTGGAAGAGAATGAACTATGGAGATGCCAGAGTCTATTATGAAAGGTACATCCACTGATGGAGGGATGGGGGCGTAAAAGTGAGCTGCTGACCAATGTAGTTGCAGGTTGTATAAGATTGAATAACACACTGAGGCAGTAGTAGGAGAGGACAGTGAAGAACATAGTGGAAATAATAGAGGAAAACTGCAACCATAAGTGAACAGAAGTGAACAGCAGGGACTTTGCCCAGACTTTGTCAGGGCGTTACTGCGGAAGAAGTGTTTTTTTGTTTCCAAGGGTTGGTGGGGATACTGGGAACATTGCGATTCAGGAGCAGCAGACCGATGGAGGCAGACCATAGTCTTCAGTCCAACATGTTTTGTGGGAGCTTTGCTCCTGCTCCAAGGCTGCACAGAATGGCAGAGGGTGGGGCCGACAGATGACACATGGCTTCCAACAGCAGTCCAGGAGCCAGGGCAGGGAGGAGCATTTACACAGCAACCACATGCCCTTAACCACAGGCAGATGGAATCTCATAAAACAGCTGCGAATTTGCCTGGGCTTTGACAGAGCTTTGCCCTGGAAGAGGTGGGTTTATGCTTCCGGGGGAGTGTGGAGAGGCAGAGGGAATTGTGTATAGGGAGAGGTATGTCAAAAGGGAAGATTGTAGTCTGCAGGCCAACATGTCCTGCATGACCTTCATGTCCTGCAGTTATAGAGAGCAGTCCAGTAGCCAGAATAGGGAGGAGAACCTGCACAGCTACCACATGCCCAACACTACAGGTGTTTGGAATCTAAGCAAACAGCTGGGGCCTTTTCTTGGACTTGTGAGGTGTAAAACTGTTCTATACGAGAAACCAGACGCTGCTGCTATTTGGTAGGCTGCAGCTACTTATTGCATACAGGTGTTTTACAAATGGGAGTAGAACAAGTTCTATCAGGTTGGCTGGGAAGAAGGCAAAATTATCTTGAAGATATGTACACCGTCTGTTCTCCTATAACAAATGTTGTAGTAGGACAAGGTTTTTTAATGAATCTCAATCACTGGCAGCTCTCTGGGCAACCACCCACAACACTGGTGTGCTGAATGTCTGTGCCATTGCCCAAGGTGACTAGCCATTTTAAATCAATTTGGTACTGCCTTTAATGAGAGCAGTCCAGGCCATAATTTATTTACATATTTATTTATTTATTTATTTTTTATTTATTTAATATTTGTATGGCACCAAAACAGTAGAAAGTGTTTCCAGGTGTCACAAGGGGGAAGGGAACAGTGGAGGATAAACGGCTATTAGGCCTTATGACAATCTTATCATGCAGATGCAGTAAACAGGAATTGCAAAGGGGTGCTGGAGGGCAGAGCGAGGGGAGGGTAATAGGAGATGCAGGAGGGAAGGGGTGCAGGGGCTGGATAAGTGCTAGGGGTAGTCGTGGGGGCATACGCTAGCTGAGGCCAGGAGGGCAAGTGCTCTGGGGGTTACGGGAGGTTCAGGAAGTACAGGGGGGTGGGGTGTATCAGACTCAGCAGTATGATGGGGGATAGGTGCCCGAAGGCAAGTGCAGAGTGTTGGGGCAGACTGGACGAGGGGGGGCATGGCCCCTGTATGACTCAGCCGGGGCCAGGCAGCCCGTGGCATCAGCGTGGGGCATTAGCAAGAAGGGGGTGAGGCAAGGAGAAGGAGAAGAGGGAGGTCTTGAGAAGCTTTCAGATCTTAAGGATATCCGGTTCAAGTCTGAGAGGGGCAGGGAGGTTGTTCCATAGGGCTACATCAGGGACGGTATTTAGTGAGAACAAGTTGCATGCAGTGGGGCCCCAGGCACCAGAAAGCATTGTGGGTGATGCAGAGGATCTTGAATTTGATCCTTGAAGTTACCGGGAGCCAGCACAGAGCTTTTAGGGCTGGAGAGATGCGGTCCCTGGGCTTGAGTCCAAGAATAAGTCTTGCAGTCCTATTCTGGATTAGTTGAACTGGGCGAAGGGAGGAAAGAGGCAGATTAAGGAAACACTGTTACAGTAGTCCAGCCTGGAGGGAACCAGATATCTAGAGACATTGAGTTTTTGGGGGAAGGTGAGGAAAGGCAGAGTTCTTCTGAGGAGGTGAAGCTGAAAGTGAGACTTCTTGGCAAAGTCAGCAGTATGAGGAGAGAAAGAGAGAGAGGAGTTGCAGATGACTCCCCAGTGTTTTGCCTCACAAGAAGGTGAGGGGATGGGACCCAAGGAAGAAGGGCAGAGAGTAGGGGGGGGAGGAAGGAGGGGGAGTGCCAATGAGAAGAATCTCTGTCTTGCTGGGGTGAAGACAGAGATCATTAGCATCGCACCATGCCTGAATAGCAGACAATCAAGATTGAGAGAGAACGGAGAAGAGGCAGAGGAGTGAAGCTTAATGGCAAGATGAATGTCATCCGCATAATACTGGAAGTGAGGAGAGAAGGTGGAGATCAGATGGGCAAGAGGAGCAAGGGATATTATAAAAAGCTAAAGTGATAGGCTAGAACCCTGAGGGAAGCCGCAGATAGAGAGTGGGGTAGCAGAGAGAAAAGGGCCCATTTTAACCTGGGAGGGCCGATTTGAGAGTGAAAGAGGTCAACAAGCCAAGCCAGCGCCCAGTATGTAATGCCCAAAATATCATGAATTCGGTTAAGGAGGGTGGCATGATTTATCGTGTCGATGGCAGAGCATAGATCAAGGAGGATGAGAACAGATGGAGGGGTGCAGTTGAGGTTTAAAAGCAAGTTTTCACAGGTGTACAGGATAGAGGTTTTCATGCCTCTGGCTGCTCTGAATCCAGACTGGTGGTCATGAAGACAGCCAACCAATTTAGTGTGATGGATTAGTTTGGCAATGACTAAATTCTCCAAAGGTTTGCCCAAGAAGGGGGAAGTTGTCATGATGCCTACCCCCGGGGAACCAGACCAGGTCCAGCAACCCCGGAAGCAGGCATCAAGTTATTTTGAGCAAGCCCACAAACCCCTGCTAGGGGATATTTGGGTACGGTCCTGGCGCCTATGGCACCAGGCTCATATGGAGAGTCAGTCCTGGTACCATAGGTGCCAGGCTCATAGAGTAGAACTTACCTGATGCAGACCTTGCTGCAAGCTTACCTGATGCAGACCATGCTTCAGAGCTCCAAGCCAAATGAGGCTTGGAAGGGACTATTTTTTACTCGGGTGGGGCTGGGGAGGAATACTTACCTGGGACTACTTTGAGGGCTATTTAAACCACGCCCGAAGAGCAACACACGCTTCGCGTTATTCTGCATCCAGCAGCGTAACGCTCACCGTGTCTGCAAGCTTGTATTCAGTCTTCAGCCACGCCCGCCTCGAGTCTGCAGCTCCTAGAAAAAGGGAGGAACAGAATGAGAAGAGGTTAGAATAAGAGCAAAACCTTCGATCCTTACCTGAATTCCAGATCCACCACGCCTTCAAGCTGGAAGAAAGAAGCATTTTACGCGTGCCGCCTCGCCTACTGCAGCGCTGCGCTGAACTCACCGGCCTTCGCAGCATCCTCACGATCCACCGCATCCTTCTGCACGTTCCCACCGCACTCTGGCACCTAAGGGGAACGCAAGAACAGCAAAGGTGAGCCAAGGGAATAAACAGAGGCAATAGTAAATACCCCCATAGACTTACCTGATTACCGCCGGGGGTACTATTCCTCTTCACAGGTCGGCGCAGTCTCCATTGCATCCTCGCCGTACCCCGGCCCCTAAGGGGAACAAAAGGATAACAAGGTGAGACGAAGGGACAAACAAGGGGAACTCTTCTCACCACAATAGACTTACCTAATTTTACCGCCGGAGGCATTATTCCCCAAACTTCATATTTTCTCTCCATACCTAAATAAGGGAGCAAGCCACAGGTTACATTCTGGCCTTATTTTATTGGACTGTGTAGGACAAGCCAAATCCTTACCTGAACTTCGTCAGCTACCACAAGGAACTTTCGCTGGGGTGAAGCTGCAAACTGTAAGGAATCGGACAAGAGTGAAAGTCAGACATGTGAACTCTTACGAACTACATACTTTTCAGAGTCAATATTGTTCTGGAACTCACCAATTCCTTCGAGCCAGTGAAGCAACTGGTTATCAACGCGCCCCTGCGCTCAATGCAGGATGGAGAGCTCATCTTTTCAAACCATCAGGTGATACTATAAGAGGGGACATCAAAGGTGATCTGTGGGGAGAACAGCGGGGGTGGGGGGATTTACGCTCAACCCCACGGGTGGTTAATTCCCTTTCTCCATTTACAGAAGAATATTCCTACGGGCCAAGCAAACTTAGCTAGGTGGGCCAGTCCAGTCCGTCATCTCGGCCCTACGCGTCACTTTGGTGGAGACCGCAGCTATCCAGTTCAGATCGACGCCTCTGTGGGAGCCTGATGAGCATAACAGAACGCGAAGCCTACCCATAAATTCACACCCGGGCGTTATGGATACTTCAGAGACTGACCAATTGGCCCAATTACTAGGGGAACTGAGGGCTGAAGTGCATTCCGCCCGTCAAGAAACTAATGCTCTTAGGAGAGAACTGATTTTGTCAAAGGTGCGAACTGATGACCTTGCTAGGCAACTAATGCAAAGCCAGGCTGGACAAGCACCCCTACCTGGTTCCGGGGGAAATCCAGCTCCTGTGTTATCGAGTAACCCTGTGCAAATAAAACTACCAGGAAATATTCCATTAGCCCCACCCGAACGCTTTGCCGGAGATCCCAAAAGGTTCGCCGTGTTTATGATCCAATGCCGCTTGCACTTTTTATGCAGACCTAGAGCCTTCCCAAACGATCAAGCCAAGGTAGCCTTTGTATTGTCATATCTCAGCGGCAGTGCAGCTGATTGGTCAATTCCACTAGTTACTCAGGATGACCCAATTCATCGGGATTTTCAGGGCTTTCAAACTAGCATGGAAAGACTATTTGCACGGCACTCCCAAGGACAGGCCCTGGATAACAAACTTTTGTCCCTACGACACGGTAACCAGGACCTTCTGTCCTACATTGCAACCTTTAATAGGTTAATAGTGGAAACTGGATGGCCTGAGGTAAAATGAATCACGTTATTTCATCAAGAGCTTCGAGGAGAACTCAAGGATGTCTTGGCTCAAGTCGTGAACCCACCTCAAGACTGCCCTGAATATATAGACTTAGTGGTCCAGTTAGATCACATACTTCAGAACAGAAAGGCTGATCGAGCCAAGTTTGAGAATCGGGTGTTGGTCAAAATCAACGCTAACACCAAAGGAGCAGATGCTTCAGAACCCATGCAAATCAGAGGGGTTAAAGGACCCTTAACCCAGAAGGAAAGAGAAAGGAGAGGGCAAATGCAATTGTGTCTATGGGCCTCATTACACGGAAGGCGGTAATCCAGGGTGCTATTAGCACCCTGGACCATGCCGGTAAATTACCGGCACCACCTTGGTGAAAAGGGGAATTACCGCCCTATTCCAAGGTTGGTGGGGCGGTAATTCCCCCTTCCACCATTGCCCTTCCCCATTCCCATTTTTGCCCCATAGGGCATAATGGGAATGGGGAAGGAGCTAATTACGGCACCGCAATTTTGCGGTGCCGTAATTAGTACCAAGGTCCCTTAGCGGGTTGGTTTTTAACGACTGCAAAAAGCAGGCGTTAAAGCACCAACCCGCTAAGGGACCTCGTAGTAAGGCGGTAATGGTTAACGGTCACCGTTACCATTAACGGTGGCCGTTAACCATTACCGCCTTCCGTGTAATTAGGCCCTATATTGTGGAACTTCTGGACATTTTCTACGGGATTACCCTGTAAAACCACCCAAGAAGGTGGTAGGAACTGCTGATAAAAGCCATATGGAGTCAGACTCGGGAAACGACCACGCCCAACAAGCATAGAGGTCTGCTTGCCGAGCTTGAAGAAGGATACTCAGACCTCACATTTCATCATACCAATGCTCTTCGTAGATCCAGGGCAGCCATCACGTATGCACGCATAAATTGATAGCGGGGTCAAAGGAAACTATGTGGACTATGAATTGGCTTCCAGGATGAATCTACCTCTCTGCCGAAAAACCACCTCAGTTGTCATCACCACAGTCAATGGAACTGAAATTGCCTCTGGGCCTGTAACTCATTCCACCGCAGAGATGCCACTATTGTGTCAGGATGGGCATCGATAGACTATTGTGTTTGATCTAATCAAAGCCCCTCAGTTCCAATTAATACTGGGGATACCTTGGTTGGAAACACATAATCCTTGTATTGATTAGCGAGAGAAGAGAATAACCTTCCCGGGATGTGCACAAACCTGTTACCCAAAGAAAAATCATAACTCAAGCCTGGCCACAGTAACCACAGCAGTCATGCTACTACCTCCAGAATACCAAGAATTCCAGGATGTCTTCCAAAAGGAACAGGCAAACACCTTACCTCCTCACAGATCGTACGATTGTCAAAAATCGATCTCATACCCGGTGCACAACCCCCTTGTAGCAGGATCTATGCCCTTACGGAACCTGAGAACCTTCATCTACGACAATACTTAGACCAATACCTTGCCAATGGCTTTATTCGCCCATCCAAGTCCCCCTGCATCTTCAGCTTTGTTCTTCGTGCTCAAAAAGGAAGGTGACCTCAGAACGTGCATAGACTACCGCGCGCATTGAACCAGATAACTGTTAAGAACCGATACCTGTTGCCTCTGATCCCTGAACTACTAGACCAAATGAAGGACGCTTGTATATACACTAAATTAGATCTCTGGGGGGCATACCATCTGGTATGTGTAAAAGAGGGTGACGAATGGAAGACTGCTTTCCGCACTAAGTATGGGTTATTGGAATACCAGGTGATGCCTTTCGGGTTTTGCAATGCACCAGCAGCCTTCCAATACTTCATCAACAATGTCCTTCGTGAACTCATTGACATTTGTGTTGTCGTGTATATCGATGATATTTTAGTATACTCCTCTTCAGAATCTGACCATGTGAAGCACGTCCGAGCAGTCCATGAGAAATTGCGCCAGCACTAACTATATGCAAAACTAGAAAAATGCATTTTTCATGCCACAGAAGTTGAATTCCTTGGGTTTATCCTGACCACAGAGGGAGTCTAAAGGGACTCACGAAAGATGGACGCAATCTTTAAGTGGCCATCATCAAGTTCAGTTAAAGGAGTACAAAGCAATCTCGGCTTTGCCAATTTCTACCTCAGATTCATCCCAGATTTTTCACGTCGTACATCCTATCACAGCACTCTTGCGAAAAAATAAACGCTTTATGTGGACTGAAGAAGCTGAGAATGGCTTCCAAGAACTGAAAGCGAAATTCACATCTGCACCTGTGTTAAAGCACCCGCGCCCTGCATCCAGTCTAGCCATGGGAGCTGTCCTGTCTCAAAAGGACCCTGAAACTGGCCAGCTTCACCCAGTAGCATTTTGGTCCAGAAAGTTCTCGACACCCGAGTTAAACTATGCTGTTACCGACAAGGAGTTATTAGCCATTAAATCCGCCTTCAAGGCCTGATGGCACTATCTTCTCGGTCCCAGGCATACCATTACTGTGATCACCGATCACTGGAACTTACAGTATTTAAAAACAGCCAAGGCCCAATCGTCACGTCAACTCCGATGGGCATTGTTCTTTGCCGAGTTCGATTTCGTGATAACCCATCGACCAGGTTGTAAGAATGGTAAAGCAGACGCCTTATCCCGAATAGGGATGGGAGAGGCAAAAGTGAACCCAGAACCAGTACCTATAAGTTCCAAACAAAGGATTCTTGGCATGACTACTCTACAGACACTAGAGGACATTCAGGTAAAGATCCAGCAACTCTTTGATCCTACAGCCCTGCAGGACTGGGTAAAGAAAGGCCCGGACTACTCTGTCACCAATGATCTGCCTTATTACCAAGGGCGGCTATTTCTGCCACACAAGGAACTACTAGAGCTAGTCATTTCCCGTTATCATGATACCCTAATGGAGGGGCACACAGGTATTGCAAAAACTGAAGCTAAAATTAAAAGACTATTCTGGTGGCCCACTTGGCGAAAGGATATAAAATCATTTGTGATGTCTTGTGGCATTTGCGCCCAAAACAAAAGTCAAAAGAAAAAAAACAGCTCGACTCTTACAACCTTTATACATTCCGTCTACACCATGGCACACCTTATCGTTAGACTTTATTACCGATCTACCTCCTTGTAATGGGTTTAACACCATTCTAGTTATTGTGGATCTTTTTTCCAAGATGGCCCACTTTATTCCTTTAAAAGGACTACCTTCAGCCTCAATCCTGGTCAAAGAATTCCTCGAAAACATTGTTTGCATACATGGATTTCCGTCCGTGTTGGTCTCTGAACGGGGCAATTCATTTCACATTTCTGGAAGAAATGTTGTCAATTGGCGCAAATCGATGTGAGATTATCGACCAGACACCACCCCCAGACCGATGGTCAAATGGAGAGCACCAACCAGACTCTTGAACAATACCTGCGTTGTATGTTACATTAGACTGAGAGTAATTGGAAGGACATTATTTGGATTGCCGAATATGCATACAATAATTCAGTACATTCTGGAACTGGACAAAGCCCCTTTTATACCCTATATGGGCACCACCCTCGAACCTCAGACCTTGACTCACCCCAACACTTAGAAATGCCCGAAGTGGACCATTGACACGCTACGATTACACAAGCCTTTAAGGAGGCAACTGCACATTTAAAACAGGCGAAGGAGAAATATAAGAAAGATGCTGATCGGCATAGAAGTGATACTCCACAGTACCAGATAGGGGACCAAGTATGGTTGGCCAAAAAACACATACCTCTCAAGGGAACGCAGACCTTTAAACCTAGATATTTGGGACCTTACTCTATTAAGGCCATTATCAACCCGGTGACCGTCAAGTTGGACTTACCTGCTAATATGCAAATTCACCCCGTCTTTCATGTGTCACTTTTGAAGCCAGTGCAACCAGGGACAAGACTAACCAAGCCACCAGACCCCATCCTTATAGACGGGGAACCAGAATTTGAAGTTAAGAACATCCTGGACTCCAAGATGGTGAAGTCAAAACTTTTTTATTTAATCGACTGGAAGGGTAACCGACCACAGGAAAGGTCTTGGGAACCTAGTGACCACGTGCATGCACCTCGATTGGTGAAAAGATTCCACCGAAATTTCCCAGACAAACCAAAACCATGGGGAAGAACGACTTTAGGAGGGGCCTTGGGGGGGGAGTGCTGTCATGATGCCTACCCCCGGGGAACCAAACCAGGTCCAGCAACCCCGGAAGCAGGCATCAAGTTATTTTGAGCAAGCCCAAAAACCCCTGCTAGGGGCTGTTTGGGTACGGTCCTGGCGCCTATGGCACCAGGCTCCTATGGAGAGTCAGTCCTGGCACCATAGGTGCCAGGCTCATACAGTAGAACTTACCTGATGCAGACCATGCTGCAAGCTTACCTGATGCAGACCATGCTGCAGAGCTCTAAGCCAAATGAGGCTTGGAAGGGACTATTTTACCTAGGGACTATTTTTTACTCAGGTGGGCCTGGGGAGGAATACTTACCTGGGACTACTTTGGAGGCTATTTAAACCACGCCCGAAGAGCAGCACACGCTTCGCGTTATTCTGCATCCAGCAGCGTAACGCTCACCGTGACTGCAAGCCTGCATCCAGTCTTCTGCTACGCCCGCCTCAAGTCTGCAGCTCCTAGAAAAAGGGAGGAACAGAAGGATAAGAGGTTAGAATAAGAGCAAAACCTTCGATCCTTGCCTGAATTCCGGATCCACTGCGCTTTTGAGCTGGAAGAAAGAAGCATTTTACGCGTGCCGCCTCGCCTGCTGCAGTGCTGCGCTGAACTCACCGGCCTTTGCAGCATCCTCACGATCCACCACATCCTTCTCCACGTTCCCGCCGCACTCTGGCACCTAAAGGGAACACAAGAACAGCAAAGGTGAGCCAAGGGAATAAACAGAGGCAATGGTAACTACCCCCATAGACTTACCTGATTACCGCCGGGGGTACTATTCCTCTTCACGGGTCGGCGCAGTCTCCATTGCATCCTCGCCGTACCCCGGCCCCTAAGGGGAACAAAAGGACAACACGGTGAGACGAAGAGACAAACAAGGGGAACTCTTCTCACCACAATAGACTTACCCAATTTTACCGCCGGAGGCATTATTCCCCAAACTTCATATTTTCTCTCCACACCTGAATAAGGGAGCAAGCCACATGTTACATTCTGGCCTTATTTTATTGAACTGTGTAGGACAAGCCAAATCATTACCTGAACTTCGTCAGCTACCACGAGGAACTCTTCACTGGGCTCAAGCTGCAAAATGCAAGGAATCGGACAAGAGTGAAAGTCAGACATGTGAACTCTTACGAACTACATACTTTTCGGAGTCAATATTGTTCTGGAACTCACCAATTCCTTTGAGCCAGTGAAGCAACAGGTTGTCAACGCACCCCTGCGCTCAATGCAGGATGGAGAGCTCATCTTTTCAAACCATCAGGTGAGACTATAAGAGGGGACATCAAAGGTGATCTGTGGGGAGAACAGCGGGGGTGAGTGGATTTACGCTCAACCCCACGGGTGGTTAATTCCCTTTCTTCATTTACAGAAGAATATTCCTACGGGCCAAACAAACAAACTAGGTGGGCCAGTCCAGTCCATCATCTCGGTCCTACGCATCACATTGGTGGAGACCTCAGCTATCCAGTTCAGATCGACGCCTCTGTGGGAGCGAGGTGAGCGTAACAGTAGTGGAGATAGGGTCGTAGTTCTCTGAGCAGGCAGGGTCTGCAGATGACTTTTTTGCAAGGGGATGCACAAGGGAGTGCTTAAGAGGTGAAGGGAAGGAGCCAGTGGCAAAAGAATGATTGCAGAAATCAGGCAGAGAGGGAGGGGAGGTGGCAATGTTGTCCTTGATATTTTTAAAAGAGCTGGGAAGCACCTGTTTGGAGGGGATGTTCATAGAGCAAACAGTCTTGGTGACCTCATCCAGTGCTATGGTAGAGAAGGAGGACAATAGGAGGGATGGAGGGAGAGGGGCCAAGGAAGGAAGCCTAGGTACATGTGGATGAGGGGGGAGTAGAGGAGTGTGATGACAGGATGTTGTGAGTTTTTGTTGAAAAGTGGGAGGCCAAAGCCGTGCAGAGGGCCTGGGAAGGCGGAGGAGAGGTATAAATTCCAGTAGGATTGGAAAGTTCCTTGCAGATTTTGAAATGATCAGCCATGTTATTGATGGCCCCAGAGATGCAGGCTTGGATTTGGGCCCACTTCTTGGACCGAATGGAAAGTCTCTAATGCTTTTGGAGCAGACGACAGACCAGTTTGTCAGAGGATGTGTGCAAATCCAGTCATATCCATTCTGCAACTCTGCACTTGCTTTTTAGCGAGGCTACCTCGGAGTCATACCAACTTTTGCACTTGGAAGGAGGCTTCATGCTGATCTTCATGGCAGGGGCAACGATTTCAAGGGTGTCAGAGATGGAGAGGTGAAGGTTAGCAAGGACTGAGTCAGAGTGGGAATAAGTAGCAGAGGTAGAAGGTAGAATAAAAGAGGTGGCAAAGGTGCCAACTGACACTTGCATCATCGTTTGCATGACGGAGAAGGAGGCTGGAAGTGCAGGCAGAGGCTTAGCCGGGGCGCCCTGCAGCTCCAGATGAGAGGACAGAAAGATAAGACTAAGTGAGAGGTGTACTGATAGGGTTAGAGAGAGAGGGGTCAGCAGAGATGGTTGTGCCCAGCAGAGTGAGTGGGGACAGAGGGAAGAATGGTGGGGGAGAAAGAGTCAAAGAGGTTACAGAAGGGTAAGGCTGCATAGAGAGAGTCAAGATCAATATTGAAGTTGCCGAGGAGGAGAAGTTTAGATGCAAACGTCAGGGGAGAAGGTATGAGGTCAGCCCATACAGATATGAAAGGAGAGACCGGCCCAGGGGTCCAGTAGGTAGTAGCAAGTGTGATAGAGAGGGAAGGAGAGATGCAAGACAAGACATTCAAAGGAGGAGTAGGATTTAAAATGTATGATAGAGGCCTGGATCCATTCAGGGAAGATAAGGGCCACTCTGCCTTCTGGCTTTTTGGCCTGTACTTGGAGATGATCTTGTAGCCCCCAGAAAGAAGAGTGTCAAAAGCAGTGACAAAACTGGCATTGAACCACGTCTCAGTGGGCACAAGGGCGTTGAGGTCAAAGACTTCAAGGAGGTGACAGATATCAGAGGAGTGTTTGACAGTGGAACAGTGGAACAAGAATTAAGGGTGATGAGGTACCAACACTGGAGGTATGAGGTAGGCAGGGGGGAGTGAGAGGAGGTATTGCAGGAAAAGGAACAAAGTTAATGAGAGACAGAATGAGGCACCTGTCAAGAAGGAGGAGGTTGGGCCGAGAGCCCTGGGCCACGATAATGCCATTCAAGTAGATATTGATAATTCACCTGAAAGATGAGAATTGTGCCAAGAGCACTTCCCATCTGGTTGCACCATTAAGGGAGAGGAATAGAAAGGGGAGAGGACAGAAACTATTGGGAAGTCCAAAGGTCTGATGAGGGAATGACAAAGAGAATGTCAGTAGTAGTCTGTCTGGCAAAAGAATTAACATAGGTGTCGGTAATGGGCAGATGTGGATTTGAGACCAGGAGATCCTTCTTAAACTTCTCCTTCCAGGCTTTGAAAGAGATGGAGGATAGGTAATAGAATAGAAGTTATAATAGATAGGGGAGATGTAGAGAACTGTAGATAATGAGCCAAGGACCCCCACCTCAACCTCTTTGCCCATATACCTATATGTTGGGAAACAGAGTGTGAGACACTTGCAAAACCTTTGAAATTACAGATACCGAGGAGAATCCTGGAAGAAAGATTCCCATTGAGAAAACCATACCTGCAAACGAGACTGTATGATGGCCATTTGAATGAAATCCCAGAAGAAACAGGACAGCTGAATGGAAGAGAAGAATGGTGACGTCAAACATGAATCAAGACTGACGTACATAGAAGAGATGCAGGGACAAGAGAATGCAGATATTCTATAAGGCATCAAGAAAGTATCAAAGATAAGTGACATCTTGGGCTCAAGATGAAGAAACATATGCTACAGTAACGGTGAAGATATCAAGTCATTTTACACGTGTACATATGCAAAGAAATACAATCAGATGAAGTATTCTTGAGGCTAGCTTTATAGTGAATAGATTGCAGCATGCACCAATGTATACATGTATAGGAGTGAGTAAAGTATGTATGTTTCCACTAGGTCTTATAGCAGAACTGGACCAGGAAAGAAAGACCTTCTTTTCCAGTGTGTCGTAGTTAAAAACAATTGAATTTACAAGAGTGAAACTCAGAAAGGCAAGGCTGACTGGGCATCAAGAAGCCAAGGTCGTATCATGCTGGGTGGAGCAGTCATTGGATACAAATCATGTGAAAGAACGAAACTCCTGTTCAGAAGGCCTGGACAAAAAAAGGAAGACGTAAGAGGTCTATTATAAAATAGTATTTTAAATACACTAGAGCTCAATTTTGTAGTCTTCAGTCACGTGGAAGGAAATTGGGTAAACATGACGACCACACCTATGCATGGAGGCAGAGCGTGCCTTCACTCCCCAGAATTCTCCAGAGCAAAGAACATTTCCAAGGACGAGTTTAAAGCCTTAATTAACAGCAGACCACTGACGTGGTTATAGATGATATGCTAATTGATGGGATGCTATGGTTAAGACCAGCTCACCAGCACCTGGAATTCTAGCCTGTGTGCTGCTAACATAGGTAGAAAGGTACTTACGGAGGTTAGAGTGCCAACCAATTGTAGGGGGGCTGCGCGATTAAGGGTCCTATAGGTTGTCTAACCAATGGGACGTTGTGTATTTAGTGATGTTCATAGTGATCTGTTTTGGGGGAGGGCTTAGTTGCCCCACCTGATGTTAAGGAGCCTATTACTTTTGTAGACTAGTATGTAATGTATACTTAGATGTTCCCTCCAGTCCTATTACTTTCTTCAATAGGTTTTTGTTGTTTTCCACATAGGATAACGTTAGTAAATACGTAGGATGACGTCACCTATGATGAGTTTTTGTTATAAAAGAAAGGTTTTTTTCAAGATGCATTGAGAAACCATACACTGAGAAGTCCGTTGATGTCTGTTGTACTCCCTGTTTTAGATA
This sequence comes from Ambystoma mexicanum, assembly GCF_040938575.1. NCBI lineage: Eukaryota > Metazoa > Chordata > Amphibia > Caudata > Ambystomatidae > Ambystoma > Ambystoma mexicanum. Next base: position 1,172,844,887 of record NC_090922.1, read on the forward strand.
ATTGATCTTAAAACAGTCAACCTTTTTGCCAAATACATGAGTAATTTCAATTATTGATGTTTGAGCAACTTCTGCATCCCCATTCATCTCCTGGGTATTGCTACCTCGTCTTAAAGGTTTGGTCAGACCCCCAGTTCATGTGGTAACATAGATGATGGTTAGAAATCCATTGAGATAGTATGCTATGGGGTCCGGAAATATCGTACGTCCTCTGCCATTTAGTTGAAAGGACGTGAAGCTCCCTGTAGATAGCAGAACCATTTTTAATGATCATGCTTGCAAGCGTTAGGTGAGACGGGTCCCTTGGTTTCAGACAGAATACCCTCCTGACATCTACAGGAAGCTGAACGAACAGAAGGTTGAAGCAGCTGATAAATAGGCATCGATCCCAAGAGTTGGAAGTCGATAAAGCGAATGGTGAGGAAAACTGAGTTAGATGGCAAAATTGTGAATGGGCAGTAAGTGGAGAAAGTGATATGGGAAAAATAGTAATGAAGGGAGGTTGGGGTAAAGCTTTGAGATGATGAGCATTGAATATAAAGTAATTGACTTGAGCAGAGGTCAAGCAATTGAGTTATTAAGTAATTGACTTGGGAAGAGGCCAAGCAATTAAGAGAAATCGTGAGGAAAGGAGCCACGATAAGAGTAAGCCCAGTGTACTGCGTCGTAAAGACGTAACAGAAGGAACCGTTTCTAGATCCCTATTTATGAGTGATGTTGGCTACAGATTTGTTTAAAGACAATCCAAAGAGAACGGTTCACATCCCAATCAGGGTATTTTTAGGGGTAGGAAAGTCTTGAGGATAAGAGTGAGATATATGTGGCCAGTCCAGTATGTCGGTTTGTCTGTTTGTTTTATGTGATTACATATAGTGAAGAAATAATAGAGGAATTGGGAAACGTGAAAAGGAAAAATGGGAGATTTAAGAATTAATTATTTATTTATTGGAATTGAATTGGTGGTGTTCAGTGAAAAAATAGATTGAGGCACTAAACGTCAGATAGAGGGTTTGAAGCATGTGACGATTGGTTCACGCTCATATTGTTTTGTTTTTCTGAAACGTATTTTTGAAATTTGCAAAGAGTAAAGGTGAGTATTGACAGTCAAGCATGATGAGTCAAAATAGAGGATATTATTCCACTTATACATCTCTGCAAACAGTTGCTGAAACACACACCCAACCTTAAGCAGTACAGTGCAGAATGGGTTAAAGGCACGGCAGATAAGATGTTCATGCCATGGCCACAAGCGGGATCACTATCGAAGGCAGACTTGCAGCATATAATGACATATTTGCATGCAGCATATACAGGAAAAAAGTTAGATAAATGATTAGTGAGCTTAGAGCTCTGGAAAATGTACCAGGAGAAAAGAGAGAAGTCACCTCCTGAAGACTGGATATTGAATATATGCAAAGTGGGGGGTGAAGAGCCTTCTGCTCCCCCGCCACGCCTGAAACAGACAGTGATAATAAGAAAGATAACAGGTTATACTCATTAAGAGAGCTAAAGGCAGTGACAGGGTACAGCAATCCAGCATAGGAGTTGCCTGCGGAAAGCAGCGACGAGGGCCCAGAGAACATTGCTGAGAGAGATATACAGGCCGATTCATGGAATAAATGTGCGCCGAAAATTCCGGCGCAGAGGGGCCTATACGTGCGCTGCGCCGAAAAATAGCGAAAAGCGCAGGGAAACCAGCGCACGTCGATTCATGGAAGTCCGTGCGTAAGAAAAGCATAGGACGTGCGCTGAAAAAGTGCGCGGCGCACGCCGGCGCACAGGTCAACCAACGGCATGCGCCACGGCCACTGCGCTATCACTCCGAGCGCAGCGCACAGCTCTAAAGTAGGCGGAACACAGGGCGGGACACTCGGAATGGGGAATAAAATGGGGCACAACACTCGGAATGGGGAAGAATGTGGGCGGCACGGGGAAGTACAGGAGGCAAGTGCGCGGAACGCCCACACGCTCTCCGGCAACACGTATTCATGGATTCGAACAGGGCAAAACAGCGCTCGATCAAACCAGCGCACAGGCCCAAAAACGTACGCCACAAGTAAGCAGGCGGTAGCGTCCCGACGCACTCAACGAAAGTGCGCCAAAACCTGCGCCAACAAATACCACCCACATACAGCAATGGGCCATACCGTGACCCCAAAGGACTAATGATGTGCAAAGGTGTACGCCATTTACACGGACACCCACTGTTCAAAAATTCGCGCGTGTGTGTACAACGGGTTGCGCGAGAAGTCACTCGTGCGATTGCCCTGGGTACGTGTATCCCGGGGTGCGGGGAAGTCCCACACGCGATTGCCCTGGCCACGTCGATACCAGGGGTGCGTGTGAAGTTCCACACGCGAAAAGCCAGGGTACGTCATTTACAGGGGTGCGCGGGAAGTTTCACACGCGAAAAGCTAGGCTACGGGAATTCCAGGGGTGCGCGTGAAATCCTACACGCGAAAAACTAGGGTACGTCATTTACAGGGGTGCGCGGGAAGTTTCACACGCGAAAAGCTAGGCTACGGGAATTCCAGGGGTGCGCGTGAAATCCTACACGCGAAAAACTAGGGTACGTCATTTACAGGGGTGCGCAGGAAGTTTCACACGCGAAAAGCTAGGCTACGGGAATTCCAGGGGTGCGCGTGAAATCCTACACGCGAAAAACTAGGGTACGTCATTTACAGGGGTGCGCGGGAAGTCCCACACGCGATTACAGCAGGGTACGTGTATTTCAGGGGTGCGCGGGAAGTTCCACACGCGAATAGCCTGGCCGCATGTATTTCAGGGGTGCGCGGGAAGTTCCACACGCGAATAGCCTGGGCGCGTGTATTTCAGGGGTGCGCGGGAATTTCCACACGCGAATAGGCTGGGCGCGTGTATTACAGGGGTGCGCGGGAAGTCCCACACGCGATTACAGCAGGGTACGTGTATTTCAGGGGTGCGCGGGAATTTCCACACGCGAATAGCCTGGGCGCGTGTATTTCAGGGGTGCGCGGGAATTATCACACGCGATTTGGCTTGGTACGTGTATTACAGGGGTGCGCGCGAAGTCCCACACGCGATTACAGCAGGGTACGTGTATTTCAGGGGTGCGCGGGAATTTCCACACGCGAATAGGCTGGGCGCGTGTATTTCAGGGGTGCGCGGGAATTTCCACACGCGAATAGGCTGGGCGCGTGTATTTCAGGGGTGCGCGGGAAGTTCCACACGCGAATAGCCTGGGCGCGTGTATTTCAGGGGTGCGCGGGAAGTTCCACACGCGAATAGGCTGGGCGCGTGTATTTCAGGGGTGCGCGGGAATTTCCACACGCGAATAGGCTGGGCGCGTGTATTTCAGGGGTGCGCGGGAAGTTCCACACGCGAATAGCCTGGGCGCGTGTATTTCAGGGGTGCGCGGGAAGTTCCACACACGAATAGCCTGGGCACGTGTATTACAGGGGTGCGCGGGAATTTCCACACACGAATAGGCTGGGCGCGTGTATTTCAGGGGTGCGCGGGAATTATCACACGCGATTTGGCTTGGTACGTGTATTACAGGGGTGCGTGCGAAGTTACACACGCGATTAGGCTGGGTGGGTCCTGTCACCCTCGACGGCCCCTGCAGGCAGCCCACAAAACAGGGGACTACCCTGCACACCTGCTCATGTCTCCCACCACCCCCACCCCCCCAGTCACCAGGGGTACCCTCCACCAGGCCCCCACTCATGTCTCCCACCACCCCCACCCCCCCAGTCACCAGGGGCACCCTCCACCAGGCCCCCAACCATGTCTCCCACCACCCCCACCCCCCCAGTCACCAGGGGCACCCTCCACCAGGCCCCCAACCATGTCTCCCACCACCCCCACCCCCCACCATCCAGGGGCACCCTCCACCAGGCCCCCACTCATGTCTCCCACCACCCCCACCCCCCACCATCCAGGGGCACCCTCCACCAGGCCCCCACTCATGTCACCCACCACCCCCACCCCCCCAGTCACCAGGGGCACCCTCCACCAGGCCCCCACTCATGTCACCCACCACCCCCACCCCCCCAGTCACCAGGGGCACCCTCCACCAGGCCCCCACTCATGTCTCCCACCACCCCCACCCCCCAGCAGTGCAGGGGCAGCCTCCACCAGGCCCACACTCATGTCTCCCACCACCCCCACCCCCCACCATCCAGGGGCACCCTCCACCAGGCCCACACTCATGTCTCCCACCACCCCCACCCCCCACCATCCAGGGGCACCCTCCACCAGGCCCACACTCATGTCTCCCACCACCCCCACCCCCCAGTCACCAGGGGCACCCTCCACCAGGCCCCCAACCATGTCTCCCACCACCCCCACCCCCCACCATCCAGGGGCACCCTCCACCAGGCCCCCACTCATGTCTCCCACCACCCCCACCCCCCCATTCACCAGGGGCACCCTCCACCAGGCCCCCAACCATGTCTCCCACCACCCCCACCCCCCCAGTCACCAGGGGCACCCTCCACCAGGCCCCCACTCATGTCACCCACCACCCCCACCCCCCCAGTCACCAGGGGCACCCTCCACCAGGCCCACACTCATGTCTCCCACCACCCCCACCCCCCACCATCCAGGGGCACCCTCCACCAGGCCCCCACTCATGTCTCCCACCACCCCCACCCCCCCAGTCACCAGGGGCACCCTCCACCAGGCCCCCACTCATGTCTCCCACCACCCCCACCCCCCAGCAGTGCAGGGGCACCCTCCACCAGGCCCCCACTCATGTCCCCTATCACCCCCACCCCCCGCCACCAGGGGCACCCTCCACCAGGCCCCCACTCATGTCACCCACCACCCCCACCCCCCCAGTCACCAGGGGCACCCTCCACCAGGCCCCCAACCATGTCTCCCACCACCCCCACCCCCCAGCAGTGCAGGGGCAGCCTCCACCAGGCCCACACTCATGTCTCCCACCACCCCCACCCCCCCAGTCACCAGGGGCACCCTCCACCAGGCCCCCAACCATGTCTCCCACCACCCCCACCCCCCAGCAGTGCAGGGGCAGCCTCCACCAGGCCCACACTCATGTCTCCCACCACCCCCACCCCCCCAGTCACCAGGGGCACCCTCCACCAGGCCCCCACTCATGTCTCCCACCACCCCCACCCCCCAGCAGTGCAGGGGCAGCCTCCACCAGGCCCACACTCATGTCTCCCACCACCCCCACCCCCCAGCAGTGCAGGGGCAGCCTCCACCAGGCCCACACTCATGTCTCCCACCACCCCCACCCCCCCAGTCACCAGGGGCACCCTCCACCAGGCCCCCACCCATGCCTCCCACCACCCCCACCCCCCCGCCACCAGGGGCACCCTCCACCAGGCCCCCACTCATGTCTCCCACCACCCCCACCCCCCAGCACTGTGGGGAACCTGCCAGCAGGCCCCCACACATGTCCCCCTGGCCCCAGGTCCTGACGATACACAATCATGGCAGTAATGGCCAGCATACCCAGCACAAACACCCAGGCAAGGATTGCATCCACCCACATAGTGAATGCAATCACATGACACAACCCCAATGCCAAGTATGCAAAAGAACACATGTCCGTCACACACACATACACAATGGGTGCAAGTGAATGTCAAAACCCATATCATGACATGTAACAAACCAATGAGAAAATAACACAAGTGTAAGAAAATATAAAAAATGTATTAAATACCAAAAATAAGTGAAATTTTCAAACATACAACGATGTGGCTAAGTAAATAAATGGTCCATGTCCGAGAACAAAAGTGATAAACAAAAAAACAAAGGAAAAAAAAATTAAAATGAATTTGTCCAAAGCAATATCATGTAATAGGAAATTAATGAAAAACCATTACGTCATGGTGAAAACAATAAGAAATTAAAAAAATGTATCTCCCAAAAAAACAAACTATATACAGGAATGTTCCAGGGTCCATGAGCCCAACACCAAAAATGAAACCTACCACTAACTAATGAAAAATATATGTACAAAAAAGTGGCCATTGTCCGAGCGGTCCAAAATAATAAAAATAAATAAAGGAAACCTAGCACTAACTAACTAAATAACTATATACAAAGGCAGCGGGCAAGTCCTGCGGCTCACTTGGTGATGTTGCTGGCCAGGGCATCATCGAACTCCATGTCGATGTCCTGGAGGCGGGACTCTGTCCTGGCCCCGAGGTCTCGCAGGGACAACCCCATGTCCACCTCAAACTCCCTGCGAGCTTCCTCGAGGCACTCAGCCCGCCTCAATGCCCGACGCATGGAGAACTCCGCCCTGACCATGGCGAGCCGCTCCTCTTCCGCCCGCTGCCGCTCCGCACCTATCCGCTGGCCAAACTCCTCCCACACGGAAGACACCACCATCCCAGGGTTGCCCTGCCCTCCGGCCGATGCCTGCCCCTCTGATCTTGATGGCCCCGAGCCATGATGCCTCCCACGTCGAGCCCGCTGCTGCCTCCGACGCCACTGCCTCTGCCAGCACGACGGCATCCAGGCTGATGGAAACCACCGACGCCGTCGTGCACGTGCCCTGCCCGATGATGCCGTCACATCTTCCATCTGCTGGGGTCCACTTGCTGTGTTGTCCACCCCTGCTGGACCTCCGACTCCCAACTGTGGCAGGGATGGGATCCCCACCGAGCTGGCTGCATTGGTTGGGGCAGGTCCACAGGGGGCCCTGGTGGCATCTGGGCCGGAAGACGGCAAGGAGAACGACCGGTGGATAGCCTGCACAGAGGAGGAGAGGGCCGTCAGATTGGCCAACACATGCAGGAAACCCCCGAACATGGCCGATCCCAATTGGGCCACGTCGGCATGGTGCACTTCGTGATGACGTGCGTGCTCCTCCCGGGAAGCACGCACGTCATCACGAATCACAGCCGTGCGCATCGCGACCCCAATCAGGACCTTCTCCACGCGGCCAGGGGTTACCACGTCCGCAGGTGGAGGGGAGTCAGGTGACATGGACATCCCCTCTACCTGCGGACGGGCCTGGGACGGGGCATCCCTGCTGGTGCATGGTGGTGCACTCACAGGGTCAGGGACAGTGACATGCACAGGCCCCTCCACGGTGACCTGTGCTGCCTCCTGCCCCTGGCCCTGGACTGCACCACTTGCACCAGCAGGGATGCTCCCACCAGGCCCCATGTGTGCACCAGTGTCGGCCTCCTCCTCCTCTGTGCAAACCACCAACCTGGATGGCTCCTCACCGTCTCCCGCCGTAGCAGGCCCCTGTGGGGGCTCACCCACCCCTTCCGCTGCAGCCGTGGGGGCATCCCCGCCACCTTGCTCCACAGCGCCGTCTCCGCCCTCTTCTTCACTAGCCGCTGCGTAGAGGGAGACAAAGGACACAAGCATCAGGCTACTGTACAATGGTCCCCTAGACAGGAAGCAATAGCAGATGAGCACCACTGTCAAAGTACACTTCCATCATGTCCCTCCACAACACATGGGTCAGTCCAGGCAAAACACACACAGTAACAGGCATGGTGCATGCCATGGACATTTCCATGCATGTCCAATGGACTCTAGAAACATTCAATGATATGTAACTCACATGCATCATGGCTCATGCATATCACATGCACACACTTCACCTCAGTCACATCCATCTGGCCCCAAACACACCGAACACAGGCGAAACATGGGTAAGTTGGGTGCGTCACTGAATCTGTGCATTGTCACACACATGTGTCATGCATCCATGGCATGCACAAGTCACAGACACGCAGGTCAGGCACACAGACATGGCTACCATATATGTACCTGGCATCAGCACCCATCCTTCACCCCCATCCATGTCCAGGTACAGAGACTGGCATGCTCTCATGTCCAAAATCTGCATAGGGCTCCCCATGCCGCATTTCAACACATGCAACAACCATGTGGGTCACACATCACTGGTCGCACATGCATTACCATGATGTCCCTGCACACATACATGCATACATGGCCCATGGCACACATACAGGCAAGTATCATAGAACCAGCACACCGCAACATGCCCTGTCTCACACAGTAATGCTTAGACACATACCGCTCAACTCCAGACGGGCCTCCCTCTCAAGGACCTGGGCGTGGAGCGCTGGGCGTACGCGTTCCAGGACCCTCTTCTGGATGGAACTCATGCGGCCCCGGCCCCCCTCCACGAGGCGCCGGGCCTTCACAAGGGTCCTGGACCTCAAGTCCTCCCAGCGCTTCTTGATCTTCTGGACGTTGCGGGTTGCCACCCCCTCCGCGTTGATGGCAACCACACAGTCAGCCCAGATCCTCTCCCGTCCTTCCTTGCTGGCGCGGGACGATCCAAAGAGGGCATCATACTGCCCCAGGACATGCTCCACCAGGACACCAACTTCGGTGGCAGTGAAGCTGGTGCCCCTCTGCCCCTCTGGCCTGGGGTTGCCACTGGTGCCAGATGTGGAAGTGCCCGACATGGCAACCCCAGAGGCAGGTGTGGGTGGGCAACTGGGTCCTGGGGCTGGGCTGTGGAGCGATGTAATCCCAGTTGGGAGTCTTCAGTTCCAGCAGGGGTGGACACAGCAACTGGACCCCTGCAGATGGCTGATGTGCAGGCACCAAATGGCAGGGCACGGTGGCAGCAGGCAGGCAGGCAGGCAGGCAGCAGCAGATAGCACGTGGGAGGCTGCTCGGGGCACTGTGGGGCAGTAACTCGGCCTTCTGGGCAGGAGCGTGGTGTTCCGTGTGTTTTCGGGTGGCCAGCTTGATACGGAGTGATTTGGCACGTGAAAATCCTGCACGTCAGCGTGAAATCCGAGGAAAGGCCCTTAGCGCGTAAGCGCGTCAGCACGCATACGCGATTCTATTGGACCAGAGTCCTTCAGCGCGTAAGCGCGTCTGACGTGACCCGCACGGGCGTTCCCCACTCAGCACGTGATGACGGAACACACGTGGAAATACTGCACGTCAGAGTGTCATCGCGTGATTGGCCTATGTACGTGTATTTCATTGCGTGTAATTGGACAAAAGTGCGCGTACACGCGATTGGCCTATGTACGTGTATTTAATGGGTGCGCGGCCACTTACACACGCAAGTACGTCAGCGAACCTGTATCCCGTGGTGCGTGTGAATTTCCACACGCTATTGGACTGGGAACTGGATTCCAGGGGTGCGCGGGTCACACGCTGTATCCCGTGGTGCGTGTGAATTTCCACACGCTATTGGACTGGGAACTGGATTCCAGGGGTGCGCGGGTCACACGCTCGCCTAGAACACGCGCAAAGCATAAAATTGCGGACTTTAACAATAACAAGCTCAGACGCCAGGATGAACATACCGTTCCTAGCAGCAGTGGCAGTGGGCTACCAAAGGAGGAGGAGGAGGATAGTCAGGGCCAGAATATTCACACCCAGAACCAGCCTTTTCGGGATGCCTGATGACCAGGTGTATGGGAGGTACAGGTTTCCACCACACATCATACTGACCTGGTGACTGAGTGGGAGGATGACCTCACATCACCCACCCTGTGCTCCCAAGCACTCAGCCCCCTGGAGAAGGTCCTCAATGTACTGCACTTCTTAGCCACTGGATCATTTCAGCGGACAAGTGCCATAGTGGGTGGGGTGTCACAGGCCACGCAGTCACGCTGCCTACACCAGGTCTTTAACATCATGACTGCACGCCCATCAGTCCGCAGGCACATATACCTGCCCAGAACACCTGCAGAAAGGCATGCTGCCGCCCTGGATTTTTACGGAGTGGCACGATTCCCCAAAGTGCTAGGTGCCATCGACTGCACCCATGTGGCTCTACGTCCCCCCAGGGCATCAGAGCACATCTATAGGAACCGCAAGCACTGGCATTCCATCAACGTGCAGGTAGTATGTAATGCCAAGGGAATCATCACCTCAGTATATGCCAACTATCCCGGGTCCACCCACGACAGCTTCATTTACCGAATGTCCACCCTATGCCGGGACATAGATGCTGGGCGGCATGGCGATACATGGCTGCTTGGTGAGTATGTATGCCACTGCACATGCATGCATGTTGGATACTGAGCAAGGTCACAACCCCACCAATGATACCAATCACCACCTCCACAGGGGACAGTGCCTACCCTCTCAGCCCCCACATGATGACGCCAATTCGGAACCCCACCACGCCACCCCAGGTAAGATATAACACAGCCCACATTACAACCAGGGGCATAGTGGAGCGCACATTCGGAGTGCTAAAGTCACGCTTTCGCTCCCTTGACCGTTCTGGCGGGCAGCTGTTATACGCTCCCCCAGTAGTGTGCAGGATCATAGTGGCAGCATGTGTCCTGCACAACGTTGCAACACGCCGGGGCCTGGCCGTGGACATGGTGGTGGCCCCACATCCCCAACCACATGCACAGCCGCTGCGCATGGGAGGGGAAAGGGCACGGGGGGAGGCAGCCCGTACACAGCTAGTGGCTAATTACTTCACATAGAAATCACACCCCTGTGGAGTGCACACTGCCCTGGCACATTCCATCTGACAATCAATGATGACTCAACCTGACACTGATCCTGAATGTCTGGAGAATGAACCGGGAATACCATGTCAGCCTGAGATTGTTCACCTGGAAGTGTCACAATGTGTGCATCCCTACCCACACAGACACCACCAATGCAGTTTTGTGAAGTTACACATTGAAGCAGCTAAAATGAATACCCACTTGCAAAATGCAACAAGAGGACAGTGCCATGTCAGCCAACCCAACCCCAGCACCGCCACACGACACACCGTGCCATGTCATGCTAATTGCAGGTAAACAAAGTAATCCCCACAACATGACATCAGTCTCACTATGTACAGTGGCACTATTAGAAACCTGCAACACCTAAAATGCTCACAGCAATGCCGGACCAACAACATACTTGAGCACGTAGTACCATTAACATGACATCACAAATGTTACATATTAGTAGTCTCACCACCTGGAAATGCCTGCACTCCCACCACTACCAACTGTGCAGTGTTGTCGCCATGTAGAGTTGTAGGTGCACTGCTGCCAACATGGTCCCCATCTCCAGACTAGAGGTCCTTGTGTGGACATGAGGAAGGGACCTGCAAATTGGGAGGTAGACACAGAAGAAGAGTTACACATCAATGCAACATGCAGTGTACAACACAACAGCAATATGCACTATGAATGTATACACAGTATTGACTACAGACTGGCCACACAGCTCATGGGAGTCCAACGTCACTGTGTAATTCACTGTCACTTGGGCACACCCTTTGCAAGCCCATGGAAACGGGAAGCAGGAGGGGTGTGTGTGACTCAAACCCAAGCATCTGAACCAAATACATTACAAGCCTGCATGTGCCCAGCCACAATGCAGCGTATGCCCACAGGAACCACGGAAGCCAACAGATCGAAGCCAACAGATCGAAGCCAACAGATCGAAGCCAACAGATTGTCCCAAAAAAATTGGGAATAAAAGAAATCAAAATAAAAATAAAAATAAGAAACAATCAAAAATGGCCATTGATGGGCCCGGGGGGGTTGGGGAGGCCACCCAGGAGGTCCGAGGACAGGATGCACACCAGAACCCACCTGCGTGGATCCTGGGAAGATAAAACACCTCCATGGGCTCATGGCCCACACGGCTACCCTATTGTGGGAGTATCACTGCTGTCGCTATTATCACCCTGTGCAGCTGCATCCGGAGGTGGTTGCACTATGGGAGGCAGCCCACGCAAGGCCCTAGTCTGCTCCTCCATGGCTGCAAGCATGCGGGTGTGGTAGGTCTGGTTCTGGAGGATGAGTGTGCGGAGGTCCCCATGCAACAACTCACGGGATGCCCGGACCTCCGCCCTCGTTGCCTGCATCTCAGCTGAGAGCGTACGGGTGAGACGCTCCAGCTGCTGTTCTGTCCTTTGGTGTGTTGAAGCCTCAAGCTCAACAAGAGTCGTCCTGAGGTGAAGGAGCTCCTGCCTCAGGGCTTCCCTGTGGCCCTGGGACTCAATGGAGATGGCCTCCTGCAGAGTCGCCAGTGCCGCCCGCCTGTCCCTGTTGGACCCCAACATGTCCTCCCTGTGTGACTGGCAGATGGAGTCGGTTGCCTGCTCTAGTCGCTCCATCAGCCTTTCTGGGGGGACAATGGAAGTGGCCACCCTATCCATGGCCTGAGCCATCATCTCGGATGATGCAGCCTGTTGGGTAGCCATACCGTAAATGGATTGCTCCCATGCGGTATTGCCGGGTGGCGTACGGCCACCACGTCGGCGGGCACCACACCTGTCTGGGGCAAGGCGAACTGCGCCTTGCTGTGCCGGCACTGCCTGAGGCTGCAGGACTGCATTCCCCCTCTGATCTGCTGGCCCAGGAACAGGATCAGATGTCGCGGAGTGTGACCCTGCATCCGTAACCACTGAAGGCGTAGCTGCCAACACTGACATCCCCATGGAGGGTACTGACCCTGGTGCAGGTGGGTGAGACAGAACAGAATCCATCCCTGGAACACTCACCTGCGACGGCACGTAGGTCTCATCCGAATCAACACCTGAGTACAGCTCGGGGGAGGTGCAGCCAGAGACACCCCTTGAGAGCACGACCTGCAGCACTTGTGGGTTCTCCCCCACCACCACACCACGTCCCTCACTGGTGGTTGGTCGGCCCTGGGACACCTCCTGGGTCTGCACCATCTCCACAACCCCAGCAGTATCAGGTGCGTCTTCCCCTGCAAAGACATGAAAACAAAGAAATGGAAACAGGCATTAGCACCATGGCACACATTGAGGGCTGAGAAGCAAGAGAACCAGTACTTGATTGACACATGTCCCACATGACTAAAACCCTCCCATGCATGCACCCTCACTGCGTATGAAGTGCAGGCAAATGGCACACACTGATGACACCAAGATGGAAGATGAACACATTTTCTGCATGCTGCCTGGCAGTGGCATCACACATTGGCCTGTGATTGGCAGGTGAAACACACATGCCATCACACAGATGGCATGTACCATTGCTATTGAGTGAAGATGGAGAGGAGGGCAGCACCTATTCATTCAGTCCAGTTCCCGCATGTAATAGCTTTTCTAAATCTAACAGGTCAGATTTTTCACCTGGAGCTGCCAGTCTGAAATGGTCAAATTGCACAGGGACATGTGTGTACAAATGATATCCAGGTAACAAAGTCACTCCACTTTACCATACCCATGTCAGACATGTGACTAGTGGACAGCGACATGCCTAGTGAAAGTGGTGGAATGCAAACAAACTGACTGAATGAACAGTGAAAAAGAAGCAAATATGTTGTGTCAAGGTGACACTTCAAGGGCAACTGGCGTGCAGTTGTGCTAGATGTCTACTGTTGGCAGAAGGGATACTGCTATGGCCAAATGCAGCTGCGCAGGAAGGATTGCATGAAGCACATGGCTGACCCATACGACTCAGGCGCACACACTCTCACCTGGCACCCGAACAGAAGCCCTCACACACACACCATGCACATGGATGACACACACATGCATGTGCACTCACCGGACAATGCCTCGTAATCAGCCAGATCTCCCACGCCTTGGATCTGTTCCTCCGTGACGTAGGTCCCAGCGACTGACTCATGTGGAGTGAGTTCCATGTCTACTACTGGAGACCCACCTCCAGTCACTAGAGTTGCGGCATGACTTGAGGCCAGCTTACTCTTTGCCCTGCGCTTTAGGTCATTCCAGCGCTTATAGCAATCATTGGCTGTGCGCCTCACGATTCCAAGGGCACTTACGATGTCCGCAACGGTCTGCCAGTGTGCCTGGCGTTGTGCAGGTGTGGTCTTGGATCCTGCAACAATGACCATCTCGTTGTCATGTCCGGACGCATACTCGACAAGTGCATTCAGTTCGTCATCCGTGAAGCTGGGCTTCCTGGACGGGCCGGACTGTGTAGCCGTGTCTGGGGCATCAGCCTGTGCTGGACGAGCACTCTTCCTCTTCCGCTTGGAAGGTGGTGGTGATCCTGAGTGTCCTGCGCCGCTCTGGACACTAGGGGCAGGAGCCCTGGTGGACTCTGTATCAGGAGTGTGGGATTGCACACTCAGCATGGGAGTTGGTGCAGGCGTTGGCTCTAGTGTGATGGTGTCAGGGGGAATGTCAGCAGCATGGACTAGGACCGACACTGTCCTGGCTGGGTGTGTGAGGGCTGGGGTGGATGGAGCCGCAGCTGCCCCTGCAGCCTCTCCGCCCTGCCTCCTTGGTGCAGCAGATGACCTTGCTACCCCAGATCCACGTGGCATGATGGCATCAACGTGCACCAGCGCACGTGTCGTAGCCCTGCTGACCTGGAAGTCAGCCATGGAGTCAGCCAGGTCTGGTGCCACAATGGGCTGGTCCAACAAGGGCTGAGCATGGATGGTGTCAGCCACTTCAGCCTCAACGGGAGGGGGGGAGGGGGGGAGGGGGGGATGATGGGTGCCCTTGACTGGTCCTCCACACATGGGGGGACAGGCTCACCCTGCAAGTTACGACCACGTCCCCTACCGGATCCACCACGGCCACCACTTGTGGCTCTTCCACCTTTGCCACCCTTACGGAATCCTCGCCTCCCAGCCATGGCACTGATATTAATGTGCGTATGGGAGTGGCTGTAGACAATTGTCCTGGGCAATTGGGGGTCAAAGGGGTTGGGTACCAGATGGTAATTGTACCCTAGTGCTCTAGCACGGCTGATTGTAACCCCTGGGGAAAGATGACGGGTCACGCAACGCACAGGAGGCCCAAAAAAGGGAGATGACGTGCACGCAACCCCTCCTAGACCACGTGTGCAGAAAGAAAAACCTGCACTACGCTGTGGCACCCAGTAACACAAGAATGAACGTATGCGTGTCACACGCAGCCTAGAATGACCTCTGAAGGGGTAGGCTACACACGGGGCAAGCACAGAAGTTGGATACGTACGTGCAAGCACAGAAGTTGGATACGTACGTGACTCACCGTCTGCCAGGTAAAAGAGCGTGAAAAATGAGCGCGTTTGGCTGGCTAAACCCCCGCCAAAAGAAGATGTGTACGCTGTCTGAGAAGACAGGACAACAGTAGAAGGGGACACTGTTTGAGGGAACAGGGCCAGGTAAACCAGTAAAAGAGAAAAAAGAGAAAAAGCTGTCAGAGGTAACAGGGAATACGAACTGGAAACGCCGTGAAGTAAATCGCGTGTGAAACGACAAGAAGTACAGATTTCACCCACTCGCTCTCCACGAAAAGCACGTACAAGGAAATGGTGTTCTACATGTACCTTATATACAGGCCCACACGTACAGCGTCACTTACGCTGCGTGTACGTTCACCAATCACACGCTTTGTCACTCCTGCGTGTAGATCCATTTTCACCAATCACACGCTTTGTCACTTCTGCGTGTAGATCCATTTTCACCAATCACACGCTTTGTCACTTCTACGTGTAGATCCATTTTCACCAATCACACGCTTTGACACTGGGACGTGTCACGCAACAATTTCCTGCACGTGCAGGTGACTATAGGCGCGCATATGCTGTTGACGGGTTTACGCGCTAAGGGCCTTTGCTGACGTGTGGGATTTCACTCCCTATCAGGCTGTCCACGCGTTCACACACGAGAGACCACGCTCCTGGCCAGGAGGCCAAATTACTGCCCCCCAGAGCCCTGAGCACGCTCCCACCTGCCATCTGCTGCTGCCTGACTGCCTGCTGGCCACGTGCCCCACAGTGCTGGTGGGTGGGGGTGTTGGGAGACATGGGTGGGGGCCTGGTGGAGGGTGCCCCTGCACTGGTGGGGGTGGTGGGAGACATGGGTGGGGGCCTGGTGGAGGGTGCCCCTGGTGGCCGGGGGGTGGGGGTGGTGGGAGACATGGGTGGGGGCCTGGTGGAGGCTGCCCCTGGTGGCGGGGGGTGGGGGTGGTGGGAGACATGGGTGGGGGCGTGGTGGAGGCTGCCCCTGCACTGCTGGGGGTTGGGGGTGGTGGGAGACATGGGTGGGGGCCTGGTGGAGGCTGCCCCTGGTGGCGGGGGGGTGGGGGTGGTGGGAGACATGGGTGGGGGCGTGGTGGAGGCTGCCCCTGCACTGCTGGGGGTTGGGGGTGGTGGGAGGCATGGGTGGGGGCCTGGTGGAGGCTGCCCCTGCACTGCTGGGGGTTGGGGGTGGTGGGAGGCATGGGTGGGGGCCTGGTGGAGGCTGCCCCTGGTGGCGGGAGGGTGGGGGTGGTGGGAGACATGGGTGGGGGCCTGGTGGAGGCTGCCCCTGGTGGCGGGGGGGTGGGGGTGGTGGGAGACATGGGTGGGGGCCTGGTGGAGGCTGCCCGTGCACTGCTGGGGGTTGGGGGTGGTGGGAGACATGGGTGGGGGCCTGGTGGAGGGTGCCCCTGGTGGCGGGGGGGTGGGGGTGGTGGGAGAAATGGGTGGGGGCCTGGTGGAGGCTGCCCCTGCACTGCTGGGGGTTGGGGGTGGTGGGAGGCATGGGTGGGGGCCTGGTGGAGGCTGCCCGTGCACTGCTGGGGGTTGGGGGTGGTGGGAGGCATGGGTGGGGGCCTGGTGGAGGCTGCCCCTGCACTGCTGGGGGTTGGGGGTGGTGGGAGGCATGGGTGGGGGCCTGGTGGAGGCTGCCCCTGGTGGCGGGAGGGTGGGGGTGGTGGGAGACATGGGTGGGGGCCTGGTGGAGAGTGCCCCTGGTGGCGGGGGGGTGGGGGTGGTGGGAGACATGGGTGGGGGCCTGGTGGAGGCTGCCCCTGCACCTCTGGGGGTTGGGGGTGGTGGGAGGCATGGGTGGGGGCCTGGTGGAGGCTGCCCCTGCACTGCTGGGGGTTGGGGGTGGTGGGAGGCATGGGTGGGGGCCTGGTGGAGGCTGCCCCTGGTGGCGGGGGGGTGGGGGTGGTGGGAGACATGAGTGGGGGCCTGGTGGAGGGTGCCCCTGGATGGTGGGGGCTGGGGGTGGTGGGAGACATGAGTGGGGGCCTGGTGGAGGCTGCCCCTGGTGGCGGGGGGGGTGGGGGTGGTGGGAGACATGGGTGGGGGCCTGGTGGAGAGTGCCCCTGGTGGCGGGGGGTGGGGGTGGTGGGAGACATGGGTGGGGGCCTGGTGGAGGCTGCCCCTGCACTGCTGGGGGTTGGGGGTGGTGGGAGGCATGGGTGGGGGCCTGGTGGAGGCTGCCCCTGGTGGCGGGGGGGTGGGGGTGGTGGGAGACATGGGTGGGGGCGTGGTGGAGGCTGCCCCTGCACTGCTGGGGGTTGGGGTGGTGGGAGGCATGGGTGGGGGCCTGGTGGAGGCTGCCCCTGCACTGCTGGGGGTTGGGGGTGGTGGGAGGCATGGGTGGGGGCCTGGTGGAGGCTGCCCCTGCACTGCTGGGGGTTGGGGGTGGTGGGAGGCATGGGTGGGGGCCTGGTGGAGGCTGCCCCTGGTGGCGGGAGGGTGGGGGTGGTGGGAGACATGGGTGGGGGCCTGGTGGAGGCTGCCCCTGGTGGCGGGGGGGTGGGGGTGGTGGGAGACATGGGTGGGGGCCTGGTGGAGGCTGCCCGTGCACTGCTGGGGGTTGGGGGTGGTGGGAGACATGGGTGGGGGCCTGGTGGAGGGTGCCCCTGGTGGCGGGGGGGTGGGGGTGGTGGGAGACATGGGTGGGGGCGTGGTGGAGGCTGCCCCTGCACTGCTGGGGGTTGGGGGTGGTGGGAGGCATGGGTGGGGGCCTGGTGGAGGCTGCCCCTGCACTGCTGGGGGTTGGGGGTGGTGGGAGGCATGGGTGGGGGCCTGGTGGAGGCTGCCCCTGGTGGCGGGAGGGTGGGGGTGGTGGGAGACATGGGTGGGGGCCTGGTGGAGAGTGCCCCTGGTGGCGGGGGGGGTGGGGGTGGTGGGAGATATGGGTGGGGGCCTGGTGGAGGCTGCCCCTGCACTGCTGGGGGTTGGGGGTGGTGGGAGGCATGGGTGGGGGCCTGGTGGAGGCTGCCCCTGCACTGCTGGGGGTTGGGGGTGGTGGGAGGCATGGGTGGGGGCCTGGTGGAGGCTGCCCCTGGTGGCGGGGGGGTGGGGGTGGTGGGAGACATGGGTGGGGGCCTGGTGGAGGCTGCCCCTGGTGGCGGGGGGGTGGGGGTGGTGGGAGACATGGGTGGGGGCGTGGTGGAGGCTGCCCCTGCACTGCTGGGGGTTGGGGGTGGTGGGAGACATGGGTGGGGGCCTGGTGGAGGGTGCCCCTGGTGGCGGGGGGGTGGGGGTGGTGGGAGAAATGGGTGGGGGCCTGGTGGAGGCTGCCCCTGCACTGCTGGGGGTTGGGGGTGGTGGGAGGCATGGGTGGGGGCCTGGTGGAGGCTGCCCGTGCACTGCTGGGGGTTGGGGGTGGTGGGAGGCATGGGTGGGGGCCTGGTGGAGGCTGCCCCTGCACTGCTGGGGGTTGGGGGTGGTGGGAGGCATGGGTGGGGGCCTGGTGGAGGCTGCCCCTGGTGGCGGGAGGGTGGGGGTGGTGGGAGACATGGGTGGGGGCCTGGTGGAGAGTGCCCCTGGTGGCGGGGGGGTGGGGGTGGTGGGAGACATGGGTGGGGGCCTGGTGGAGGCTGCCCCTGCACCTCTGGGGGTTGGGGGTGGTGGGAGGCATGGGTGGGGGCCTGGTGGAGGCTGCCCCTGCACTGCTGGGGGTTGGGGGTGGTGGGAGGCATGGGTGGGGGCCTGGTGGAGGCTGCCCCTGGTGGCGGGGGGGTGGGGGTGGTGGGAGACATGGGTGGGGGCCTGGTGGAGGCTGCCCCTGGTGGCGGGGGGTGGGGGTGGTGGGAGACATGGGTGGGGGCGTGGTGGAGGCTGCCCCTGCACTGCTGGGGGTTGGGGGTGGTGGGAGGCATGGGTGGGGGCCTGGTGGAGGCTGCCCCTGCACTGCTGGGGGTTGGGGGTGGTGGGAGGCATGGGTGGGGGCCTGGTGGAGGCTGCCCCTGGTGGCGGGAGGGTGGGGGTGGTGGGAGACATGGGTGGGGGCCTGGTGGAGGCTGCCCCTGGTGGCGGGGGGGTGGGGGTGGTGGGAGACATGGGTGGGGGCCTGGTGGAGGCTGCCCGTGCACTGCTGGGGGTTGGGGGTGGTGGGAGACATGGGTGGGGGCCTGGTGGAGGGTGCCCCTTGTGGCGGGGGGGTGGGGGTGGTGGGAGAAATGGGTGGGGGCCTGGTGGAGGCTGCCCCTGCACTGCTGGGGGTTGGGGGTGGTGGGAGGCATGGGTGGGGGCCTGGTGGAGGCTGCCCGTGCACTGCTGGGGGTTGGGGGTGGTGGGAGGCATGGGTGGGGGCCTGGTGGAGGCTGTCCCTGGTGGCGGGGGGGTGGGGGTGGTGGGAGACATGGGTGGGGGCCTGGTGGAGGCTGCCCCTGCACTGCTGGGGGTTGGGGGTGGTGGGAGGCATGGGTGGGGGCCTGGTGGAGGCTGCCCCTGCACTGCTGGGGGTTGGGGGTGGTGGGAGGCATGGGTGGGGGCCTGGTGGAGGCTGCCCCTGCACTGCTGGGGGGTGGGGGTGCAGGGGGACATGAGCAGGTGTGCAGGGTAGTCCCCTGTTTTGTAGGCTGCCTGCAGGGGCCGTGGAGGGTGTACAGGGAACACCTGTGAGGACCCACCCAGCCTAATCGCGTGTGACTTCCCACGCACCCCTGTAATACACGTACCCAGCCAAATCGCGTGTGATGATTCCCACGCACCCCTGTAATACACGTACCCAGCCAAATCGCGTGTGATAATTCCTGCGCACCCCTGTAATACACGTACCCTGGCTAATCGCGTGTTAAACTTCCCGCATACCCCTGTAATACACGTACCCTGGCCAATCGCGTGTTAAACTTCCCGCGTACCCCTGTAATACACGTACCCTGGCTAATCGCGTGTTAAACTTCCCGCGTACCCCTGTAATACACGTACCCTGGCTAATCGCATGTTAAACTTCCCGCATACCCCTGTAATACACGTACCCTGGCTAATCGCGTGTTAAACTTCCCGCGTACCCCTGTAATACACGTACCCTGGCTAATCGCATGTTAAACTTACCGCATACCCCTGTAATACACGTACCCTGGCTAATCGCGTGTTAAACTTCCCGCATACCCCTGTAATACACGTACCCTGGCCAATCGCGTGTTAAACTTCCCGCGTACCCCTGTAATACACGTACCCTGGCTAATCGCGTGTTAAACTTCCCGCGTACCCCTGTAATACACGTACCCTGGCTAATCGCATGTTAAACTTCCCGCATACACCTGTAATACACGTACCCTGGCTAATCGCGTGTTAAACTTCCCGCGTACCCCTGTAATACACGTACCCTGGCTAATCGCATGTTAAACTTACCGCATACCCCTGTAATACACGTACCCTGGCTAATCGCGTGTTATACTTCCCGCGTACCCCTGTAATACACGTACCCTGGCTAATCGCGTGTATAACTTCACGCGTACCCCTGATATGCACGTTACCCGCTTTGCGTTCCTTGTTTGGCAGCCCTGTAAACTGGTCCAGGGTTAGCGCAGCCCTTTGCGATGATTTAGCGATTTTGATGGCTTTTCCTTGCGCGAGGGCGTTCTTGGGGGCGTTACTGGCGCTGCTGCAGGGTCGCTGCGATACTCTGCGCCACGGCTGGTTTGGGAGCCTAAAATCCATGAATACGCTGTGCGCCGGATTCGGTTTGGGCGCACGCGGCTGGCGCAGACTATCGCACGCGCACGCTGTGCGCCAGCCGCGTGCGCTACTTGTGCGCTGAATTCTATGAATTACCCTGATAATCTCTCAAGTCCTGAGGGACAAGGAGAGACGCGACAAGGAGAGAGGTGATAGACCAAGTACATCCTTATATATAGGACGAGAGATAAAGAGATGGAAAGGAGAGAACTGGTGATTTAGCACTTATACAGAACAAATGGATGGGTGGTCAGATTTTGCTCAAACTAGATGGTAAGAGCATCAAGGATGTGAGGCATAGGGAAGATGGAGACGAGCAGGACAAAACAGATAGAGAGAGCGAGAGAAACGATTAAAAGAAGATGGAGCAAAAAGGAAGGATAGACAAAGACGGAACAGTTGTCAAGATGAGCAACTGAAAAAGCAGGAAAGAGCAGAGGAGCAAAGAAAATATGACAACAGACAGAGGGCAATTGGAGAAAGGTTAGGAAGAAAAATAATGAAGGAAGAAGAACAGAAATTAAGGGAGAAAAGAATGCAATGACGAAAAGATGAAGAGATACGAATGGCAAATGAGAGAAAAGGAAGGATAGACAAAGATGGAACTGTTGTCAAAATGAGCAACTGAAAAAGCAGGAAAGAGAAGAGGAGCAAAAAAAATAAAATATGACAACCGACAAAGGACAATTGGAGAAAGGTTAGGAAGAAAAATAATGGATGAAGAAGAACAGGAATTAAGGGAGAAAAGAATGCAATGATGAAAAGATGAAGAGATATGAATGGCAAACGAGAGAAGAAATATGAAAAGAAAAGAGGAAGAAAGGGTAAGAGAGGAAGCAATCATCAAATCCTCTGCCACCACCTTAAATCAGCGGCTAACTTCTCTAAGAAAGCCACAGCTTGGATTACATCATTCCTGGACAATAGATCTATGAGTGTCTTCTCCCCCTCTCCCACTGCTGAACCATCCCCTGTCACATGTGATGTCCCCCAAGGGTCATGTGTGTCACAAAACCTCTGTTTGACATACTGGACCGTATGGGCGTCACGTACACAACTATGCTGACAATACCCAAATACTTATTCCCACAAAATTGACTCCCTAGCTATCAACACCATTTATCAAGTCATCCAGGACTGGATGGCGCAGCATGAACTGTGTTTAAACGACGAGAAGACTGAGCTCCTCATCTTAGGTTCACCCCAAAAACTCAGCAAACTTGACTCCTCATTCAAGTCCTTCAGCATCGATGGTAACTCCATCAAAGTGGCCAAGGACACCAAGACATTAGGTATTTATCTTGATTCCACCCTCTCCCTATCCAGACAAACAAATGCAGTCTCCTCAGCCGCATCTTACACATGCAAGTTTATCACAGCTTGCTGCCCTTTTCTGTCTCCTGCCAATTGCACAACTCTAGCCAGGACTCTTGTCCTCTCCAAAATCGATTACTGCAATGCCCTCTATCTGGGCACTAACCAATGCAATATCAGAAAACTTCAAATCACCCAAAACAACGCTATTAGAGCGGCCCTGAACATTCCTAGAACTGCACATATCTCCGAATACAGATGGAGCATTCGCTGGCTCTCAGTTACTCAAAGAGTCTCTCTTAAAGCCTTGGCACTCACACATAAAAGTATCGCTAACCTAGCCCCCAGCTACCTTTCCAACAGGTTCACCTCACACTCAGCTGCAAGACCTCTCAGAAGCGCATACACTAATTGCCTTATCCCACGGTTCAACCTCCAAAAATCTGGAGGCCGCAGTTTCCCTGTCCTAGCAGCCAAGCTGTGGAACACACTACCCAACCCACTCAGAGCTGAACCTTCCTTCACTGCCTTCAAGCGTAATACCAAAGCTTGGCTGTCCACCCTCGACTAAGGATGACTATTGACTGTAACAATATTCTATGACACCAAGGCTATTTTTATGTCTCTGCCATTGCATTCTGCCCTATACTGTAAATTGTATACCTTTGTTTATGTCACTTGTATATTGTAAATTGTATACCTTTGATTATGTCACGTGTATATTTTGTATATCCTAAATGTAAATACTTCTATCTAAGCTGACTGTAACTAAATAATGCGCCCGGTTGTCCTCGGGCCTTGTGCGCTATACAAATAAACAAAATACAAATACAAATACAAACAAAGAGAATTTTATGATGAAGTAGAACGAAAAAGGAGACAATGAGCACACAAAGAAACATTATTGATGGAGCCTAGTCTAGTAGTGGCATGGGAGCACGTAGAAGAATTATTCCCAGCACATGAACCCATACCAAGTCTGTCTAGAGCAAATCTAGAGGATGAGTTTCACTCTACAAGCATTGTGGACGCAATCGATAAAGTCTAACATGATGTGAGGACTAAGAAAAAACAGAAAGGGAAGGGTAAAAATGATTGACTCGTGAGTACCATGGGTCTAACCTCTTGCCCTGACATTTCAACCAATACCTGGCAGCTCTCGCCCATTGCATTGCCATTTTCTGTTCAAATTTCTTGTGCTACAATGATGACACTCAACTCATCTTCAGGCTGCCCTTGGCCACCTCCCCTCCCTTTCTCATCTCAAATTGCCTTACTGCCATTCAAGATTGGTGTTCCGCCACTGATCTTTGCCTGAATGCCAGCAAGACTAAGATCCTCTTCATCGGCACACCTTTACCATCCTTTCCCCTCACTCTCTGGCCGGCCTCCCTGGCCCTCCTACTACGCCCACCTGCGAGGCCAAGAACCTCAGGGTCATCCTTGATTCTACACTCTTCTTCTCCGCCCACATCTCTGATGCTCTAAAAAGTCAAACTTCCTATTGAGGCACCTCAGAGGTACTCTGCCATTCCTGTCCTTCCCCCAGAAGCTCACTGTCTCCCAAGCTCTGGTTCTTTCTAGGTTGGACTATTCTAACAGCCTCTTTGTAAATCTACATGCCTCTACTCTCCGCCCTCTGCAACTAATCCAGAACAGGACTGCAAGACTTGTCCTTGGCCTCAAGCCCTAGGATCGTATCTCTCCAGCTCTGAAATCTCTCCATTGGCTCCCAGTGGATGCAAGGATTGAATTCAAAACCTTCTGCATTATTCACAAGGCTTTCTGGGACCTGGGTCAAAAATATCTTCAGCTATCCCTCCGCAAATACCTCCCCTCTCAAGCTCTTCGCTCCTCTACCTCTAACTCCCCCATGGTCAGTCGTTTTTCAAAGAAATGAGCTGGGGGTAGATCTCTCTCTTCAGCTGGGGCCTCCCTCTGGAACATCCTCCTTGCCACCCTAAAAGTTGAGGAGAACCATCTGCGGTTCCGGAAGCACCTCAAGACCTTCCTCTTTGCCCCTGCCTTCGCCCCCATCTCCCCTGCTGATCTGTTCTCTCTTTGCACTGTGCACCTGGCTACCCTCTGTCCTCCGGGCCCAGTTTCCTGCTCACCCTGACACCCACCCCCCGCACTGCCTCTGGGCCACCCCTTGCACTGGGATCTGTATCTTTACCCATACAGCCCCCCTTCTTTTTCTTCCTGCACTTATCTGACCTACCTTGTCTGCTGCCTTAAACTCAGCAGTTGCTGGCTGCACTACCATTTTTGTTGATTTTATTATTTATTTTATTATGTATTCTGTTTTCTTTTTGCACTGCACTTTCCATTTCATCCCATGCATTGCACTTTTCCCCTCCCCCTCCTCCATGCACTTGAACGTTCTGAATGTCACTGGGCCTAGTAAGATCGCTGTTTTGTTCTCCCCTTTTCCCCTCCCTTGCCTTGTCACGCTCTGAAACACCTGTGTATGAGCGCGATAGAAATAAATTATCACTATCAATATCAATACGCAGCTGTACGACAAAGAGGTAGGCTCATGTAGTTTTGACCCTAAGGAGTTTTCTCTAGACAGGCTAACTCTGAATAGAGACAAAGAGGAGAGAAGCCACACGAGTTGGGGACAGGATATGTCAGAGGAGGACAGAGAAACCTTCCGTGGGGAGGAGGGATGTAACGCATGTGGCCCTGAAGGGTGTTTTTCAGTTGTCAAGGAAGTCAGATTGTCGGATTTAGACTTTCCTATATCTCTGGCATCAGAATGCCTGACGCAGCTAGATCCACAAAGAGGGCGATCCCATGGTGAGAGGGGGGGCTTGCCACCTTATGTGAGCAGGGTAAGGTCACTGCCAGAAAGAAAGTGGTTCAGAGCCATTGGGGGTCATTATGACCCTGGCGGTAGCCGTGCCAGTAAATACCGGCATGAATTTTCCGACGCCCAGGAATGGGAAATTACTGGGGCATTACAGCCCCGGTGGACCCGGTAATTAGCCATTCCCGGGTGCTAGAAACTATTACTGTGCATTCCCATTTGAGTCCCATTGGACTCAATGGGAATGGGGGGGACGGATGCACCTGCACCATTCATGAATGGTGCCGGTTCATCCGTCGAGTTCTGCGACCTGGTGGGCTGAAAGAACTCATAGTAGCAAGCTTAACGGTACCGTTGTTTTTGGACCAGTAAACTTGTAATGAGGCCCATTGTCCATGTTATGAACTGACAGATGATGGGGACGAATGTGAATTTGGGATTTAACAGTTTCCCTGTTAGAGAAAGGAGGAGCCAGGCCACAGTATATACCTTGGCCCCAAATGGACAAGGACAATTTAAGTTGTAAACTCCAGAGTTTAACTTCTGGCACTGGGAAATGGATACATGAATTAGAGAAAATGACAAGGGGAAACATGTTGGCCATAGGGGACATTAAAGATCTCCTAGTCGCTATCCTTGGGGAGAGAGCTGATGACGTTTGGTCGAGAGCAAGTGTTACCACGTTGAACACTGCTCTTGATGGAGAACTGTTGAATTATTGTAGTGTGGCAGTCTGGAAAGCTCTTAGAGTACTGTATCCAGACATGTCAGATATGTGAGCTATAATGGGGAAAGAGATGCAGGAAGGAGATGATCTTCTTGTTTACATTCAGAATTTCCAAGAGCAGTGGGCTTTGGAAACACGCGAGGCTTGGGGGAAATCTATACCTGTATTTTACCATATATTGTGCAAAGTGCTGCCAGACTCTGTGCATAAGCAGCTCAAGAAATTGGTGGGCATGGAAGCTAAAGCCATGTGATAATTACCAGTTATCTGTAGCTCTCTGGCACACAAATTCCCTTGGCTTGCCTCCTCCGAGAAGTGGGCCCGGGGTTTTCTTTTTTAAAGCACACAGCGAGAACATGCAGTTCAATCTGCAATCTGCAGTTCTCAAGCCGGTGCCAAGTGACCAGGAACCCCCAGTCTCTGAAGGTCAACAGTGCAGCTGGAATGACTCCTCCCAATAGCCCAGCAAAGGTGACCGCACAGCAGCTCCGTAAATGTGAACTAACTATAATTCTGTCAGATCTCTTCCAGCACAGCTCTGTTGCTTACGCAGCCTGTCTTCAGATATACTTCCCTCCAAACATATTAACAGAAATTGTTTTAGGTTACCACCCCTGTTTCACAAACAATGGGATCTTCATACTGCAATAACTGTTCTGTTTCTTGCTTCCTGCTGCCTTTTCGCCCTTCACATTTCAATGCAGCCAGAAAAAAATCTGAGAAAAATGCACATTTAAAAATGACTCTCAGAGCACATCTCTTCTGCCTCTCTTTCCACATGGAGAGCACATTATAATGTTATTTAGTTAGAATTAGTGTTAGTATGTGTTAATTAAGTTAGTCAATTAGATACTAATGTGGTCTCCTGTGAATGAGGCATTTCAAGTGAGAAAAGAGAAACAAAAATATATAATATGCTTTTAAATCTGTAACCTGTCTTCATTTGCATATCCATTACACTGGCAACATCTGGCTGGCTATATGTGCGACATTATAGCAAAAATGTGATCCCATGCAATGGTGCTGCACTCCAAAATACAATAAATTATACTAGACACCAATGCACCATACAACACTCTCTCTCTCTACTGACTTGAACTGCTGTTCCTGAGGGTGTTCAACCTACCAGAGCTTTGAGATCATACCACTGATACATAAGGCGCTATATAAATGGCTAGTAACAAAACATAACATGCAGAGATGAGAGAATGCAGATATTCTATAAGGCATCAAGAAAGTATCAAAGATAAACAACATATTGGGCTCAAGATGAAGAGGCTTATGCTGCATAAACGATGAAATTGTTAAAGCCAGTTCACCCGTGTACAGATGCAAAGTACTGCAAGGAGATGAGGTTTTCATGAGGCTATCTTTATAGTAAAATAGATTGTGGCAAGCGCCAATATATATACATATGTATAAAGTACGAGTAAGAAAATTGAGTCTTCCACCATGCATTCTAGCAGAGCCGGACTAACAGAAGGAAGAAAGACATTTTTTCCAAGTGTCGCAGTAAGAAAATAAGTGAAATACAGACGAGTTTCAGAAAGGCTAGGTTGAACGTGGCAAGAAGCCAAGGTCGTTTCCAGCTGGAACGAACAGGAATTAGTTACAATCTGTGAAGGAATGAACCATCTGTTCTGAAGGTGTGGATAAGAACAAAGAATAGATCAGAGGCTCATCAGAAAATACCCTTTTTAATATGTCTTAGCTCGATTTTGTGGTCTTCAGTCACGTGGGGAGAAGGAGTTGGATGAGCAGGATGGTCTCACCTACGCACAAGGGCAGGGTGTGCCTCTACTCCCCTGTAGCTTCCAGAGCAAAAGAACATTTTCATGGACAAGTTCAAAAGGCCTAATTGACAGCAGACCACTGAGGTGATGAGGGATGATGTTCTAATGGGTGAGAAGCTATGTTTATGAGCAGCTCACCAAGCACCTGGCAGTCTGGCCTGCGTGCTTCTAGCATGGGTGGAAGAGGGCTGACGTAGGTTAGAAATCAGACAATGATAGAGGGCCGTGTGATTAGGAGCCCTATAGGTAAGTAGCCAATAGAGGTTGTGTATTTGGTGACATTCATAGTGACCTGTTTTAAGGAAAGGGCTTAGTTTCCCCACATGATGTTAATAAATCTATCAACTTGTTTACGCCCATTAGACTAGTATGGATTGTATACTTAGATGTTCCCTTAGACGCAATCATACTTTTTAGTAGGTTTTTGTAGTTTGCCACATAGGATGACGTTAGTGATACGCAGGTTGTAAGTCACCTATGATTAAATTTTAGTATAAAATAATGCCTTTTTGTGAAGTTTGTTGAGACCTTGCTATGATACGTCCAAAAGAAGTTCATTGTACTCCCTGTTTTAGATAATTGATATTAAAACAGTTAACTTTGTGCCTACTTCCTGAGTCGTTTTGATTATCAATGTTTTGAGTAATCTCTGCATCCTCATTCATCTCAGAATATTGCTACCTTGTCTTAAAGGGCTGGAAGTTTTCCAGTTCAATACCATTACCTATTTTGCTACTGTCTACTGATATATGTTCATAACGTACGATATGCTGCGCAATCCATTGTTTTCAAAAACCTGTGATCACTGTTTTAACTTTGAGAGCACTTACTGTGCCATGTTTCTGCACCCATATTTGCCACCTTCCAGCATCTTTATATCTGTACCTGAATGTTATTCTTGTATTTCTGCTCTGATTAGACTCTGATCACCACCATGATCAGCCCAGTGCTAATTATGCCTTGTCTTTGCACCTAGACAATTGTACCACTATGCAAAGTCCATTCACCTTTATCAAGTGGCACAGCGAGTAGAGCGCTCACTTTGACATCCGTGCAGAGCCTGTTAATGCAGCTTCGAATCCCGACGGGGCCAAACTCAGCCTTTCATCCTTCCGAGGTCGATAAATGAGCACCACACACCGTGGGTAATAATAAGCAGCGCTCAGATACCTGAGGGTTCGTAGTGCTATATTAATGCCTTATTATTATTATTATTATTATTATTATCGTTGCTGATGATTGTACCACTGTGCCAAGTCCATTCACCTTTAGTGTTTCTGAATCCCCCTCTGCATCCATATATTGCCCCAATCCATCCTGAATACCACATATAGCTATGCCCATTGCAAGTGGGATTTAGGGCATCCTATCACCTGCTAACAAGTATCTCACCAGCACCACCAACCTGACTTTTGCTAACTGTACAGCTGACAGGTAAGTCCCGGCTCCCTCCCTTTACCCTTTACCACTGTTCATAACTCTCATAGCCAACCTAAGTTGCCCTTACACCACCCATCAGTAGTGACCACTACATGCCCTCCCTACACACACTACATACCTAAATCAGGACTAGCGATCTCCTCCCTGTCTATAATTAGAGGATCTGCTAGAGCCGTACTCCACCACCATGGCTTCTTACCCATGCTACAACCCCTTACCGTGCTCAGTAGGAGCCTTCACCCCCTAAGGCAACTGCCTAGCCAAGATTGGTTGCCCCCGACACACCGCCACACCATGCCCAATCCCCTTCCTATCCAAAACCTCCCCTTTCCCACGCACTCCACCACCTCTGACCACAGCCAGCAGTGCCTGAGGTGATACCTCAACTCCAATGAAAAATGTTTCTCATCACAGCAACAACACCATCACCAGCTGCCTACCCACGACCCTCTGTACTAATCCTACACATGTAGCATGCCCCAAGTCTAGGCGCACCAGACTCGCAGCACGTCTCCGCCACAGCTCACACCATAACATGAGCCACGCCCTGATGCTAAAACAGCATGCCAAAATACAACCTACCACCCCATCAACTCCAGCTGAGACCTTAACAATGTCCACTCGAACCACACTAAGCAACAAAACCAATAACCTCCTTCCTCATTTCACACTCCGCCAACTCCCTATCTCGACCTCCTCATCGGTGCTTGCACCCCACATCAAAGAGGCCCTCCTCAATGTGCGCTCCTTAGGTGCCCATGCCATTGAGATACATGACCTCATCATAGAACAACTACATTTACTAATAATTACTGAAACTTGGCTGCACCAAGCATCGGGCCCAGCGCTCACACTGGCCATTCCTGTAGACTTAACTATAATCAGGGCTGACCGTACCAACTCAGTGGGAGGAGGTGTTGCAATCATTGCTAAAAACAATCTTCCATTCAGAACATGTCCATTGGATAGTTTGGAAGGCTAAGAATTGCTTCTCATCAAACTGACTACCAACCTCAAAACTACAATCGACTTGCTCATTACTTACAGATCTCCTAATCAACACAACTACCTAGAAACCAATATTCCATTTCTCATCACACCCTAAATCAAGCCGATCACCAAATTTATCATCCTCAGTGACATCAATCTAGGATTTAATGATGCCCTTCACCACAAAGCTAGTGCCCTTCACTCATCACTCTCTGACATGAACTTCACACAACATATGTTGGTACCCACCCATGACAAAGGCAGGGCAGGACTCTAGATTGTATACTCACCTTGACGGTATGCCTATCCATTGATGCTATCTCAGCGATTAACTGGTCTGACCACCATCTCATCTGCTTCCAAGTCACAAGGAATAGCAGCTGTGGCCACAACTTCGATTAGTCCCATTGAAATAAGAAACACCAAGGACCTTACAGCTAATGACATCACCCCCATATTGAGAGAGGCATTTGCCATACAATCCAATTCAGACACGGAACCCAGCCACTTCACAGACACCTCCAATAAGTGTCTTACGACCACCATAAATTCATTAGCACCATTCAAAACCAAAATACTTTGGCCAGTGAAATGATCTAACTTCTGGTTAATTGAACATAAAGCCAATGCCCTTAATACACGTATCAACAATGCGACTTCAAGCTCTAAAGAGCTTTCACCATCCCGAAGGAATTGGAAAGTCACATCCAAATGGCCACCCCTATACCAGCAAAGTGTGGTGCACCACCATAGAATGTGCACTCTCCTCAAAAATTGATATGCTCCCCAAAACAATTGTAGCAAACAAAATATTACTAAACAGTAAAAACGTTCTACAGGCCGAACAACGCAGAAACCATGCCATCAGATGATGGGGGAGGGGTAATGCATCACCTTCACGCCCCTTTAGGACATTTCTACACAGGGGGCCAAGCTGGACTCTGTCCTGGCGCCTTTGTTGCCAGGATCATGAATAAATACACACAGAGACTTTATTTTGATGCAGAAGTGCAAGTGGAGAATCTAGGATGGGCAGAGTGTGGCAGGCAGGCCAGAACCAATGGGCATGGGCAAGAACCAGGCTATATAAACCCCACCTTCCCTCAGACAAGATCTTTGAGTTACTTACACCTCCATGCACGTGACGCTCACCGCCGTCTGATCCAGCTAACTTACCGCACAGGATTCTTCAACGGCTGCAAGCTTACCCAGATTCGAGTTTAGAGCAGCCCGGCTGCATCCATCTTCTTGGCTGATGCTGGTTGCAACTCCGCAGCATCTGCGCACCAGCTCCCGACATCTAAGACCTGAAAAGAGAAAGAAGACAAAGCCAAGGTTAGAACTATTAAGAACACCCACCCAAGGTCGCGCCTTGCTTTAAATCTTACGTGCATCTGTACGGATTGCTTACCAGCTACCAGACTTTCTCTGCTCCCTTCCTCCATACCGCTGGCTCAGTTTCTACCACCGCAGCTACCACCAGGCCGCTACATCACCTGCCAAGGGAAGGAACAGGGAAAGAGACATTACATACAGAACAGGCATTGGTTAACAAACTTAATAAAGACATTTGCGGAAGACAAGCCAATAAGTGGAAACAAGTGAAACACTTACCAGCTAGAAAGGTGGATAAGTCGCAGTCGGTCTGGACCTCCACATCAAGGGACCAGTGAAGGAACTCAGTACCTTTCGACAAGCGCCCCTGCCATAGCAGCAGGACGGAGAGCTCATCGTCATCATTCAACAGGTGAGCCTTCAAGAAAAGCACAACCCGGGGAAGTCACGGCAAGGGAGAAGAGGTCTGGAGAAGGGGTTAGGACTGCAGTCTGCATATTCACACAACCCGCTTTATATTCACGCAGGAGTGTGCTGCTCATCGCCACCGTACCATATAGACACAAGAGGAGAAGCATTATCAGAAGGTTCATCCCTGGGAGGGCTGCAACCGTACCCCAACGCCCCCGCTGAGACCAGGTGAGCGTAACACATTCCCCCTTCACTGATGAATACCGAACTGGAAAATTCTGAAACATCATTCAACTTCTCCCAGGTTATCCAAGAGCAAGTCCTAGATACCATCGCCAAACTTAAATCCTCAAACTTCAAAGGTTCCCTGCTAAACTAGTCAAACTCTGTGCACCTGTACTTACCCAAATCATCACCAAATTCGTCAACGCCTCCTTTGATTCTCAAGTGGTGCCTGCCTTTATCAAAGAAGCATGGGTCACCCATTGCTGAAAAAAACATCACTTGACCCTACAGTCCCCACAAACTACCGCCCTATAACCACCATCTTTTGCTCAAAATAATCAACAAAATTGCCTACCAGAGGCGGTACTAGTATGGGAGGCAGCCATGGAGCTAATTGCTCCATGGCTACCACCATACTCGGAATGAGGCCCTTTGTCTAAATGATGAAAAAACGGAAATCCTTATTGTACGATCGCCAACAAAAATCAAAGCGCTTCACTGCGATTACGGCTCAATCAGAACCGACGGCACACCCATACCGATTCTCAATCAGAACAAAACTCTAGGTGTACATCCTGACACAAATTTAACATTGACTACACATGTGAACACACTTTAAAAAACTGTGTACGTCCTTTGTAAAACAGAGATGTATTTTTCGCATGCAGGTTGTAATCAAAATAGCAAACAACAATGCCCCAGGGTCAAACTCTGTGATAGGAATGCCTAAACAGGATTGAACATGTACAGAAGATAATTAAGGTGCTGCTACTTGTAGAAGATGGCCCACACACTTATTGTAGTAAAGATATAGAACTAACTACACTTAGAAAATAGACGAATGTTAGAAAAAGGATGGCTTGTTATTTATAGCATATGAAACATTTGTAAGTGTTGGGAACAATTAAAGAATGAAACATGGCTAATTAGTGGTTTCCACTAAAGGGGACGAAACTACAAATTAGACCTGAACCGAAATTGAGGTACCCATTAAGTAGATGGCACAAAATGGGATGAATCAAGATGAAGTCTCTTTTTATCGTGGTGCTCATAAATGGAGAGCGCAAATAATTAAAACACGTATGTATACTGTTTTTCTTCTGCAGCCTAGAATGAATTATCAAAGAGTTTGGAAAACTGCAGCAATTAAATAATTTATCTCTTCACACACTGAAAAAGGAATTTAAGGTTTTGATAAATCCACCACACAGAACATAGCGATAAAAGATTGGTACCTCTTAATAATCAACTCCATATGTGCTTTGGTTTCTTAGATTGTCATGGAAATTGAAAGTCGTTGTATGAATAAGAAGTGACCTGAAGACTGTTCCAATCGAATACGTTATATAGATTCATTCATTTACATGTTTTACTTGAATTGGATCTAGAAACACACGTTGAATTTGCACACTTGTTTAAAAAATAATTGAGAAAGACAATTTACGTCTCTAACTATACTTCTCACCCTTGCGTTACTAACCTCACTTCTATCTTTAGAAACTGTTGAGTTCTATTGAGACAGTAATGTCCCTAAATCTATGTGAAGTGGATACTCAAAGCCTGAGCATGTTAGGAAAGGTAGCTGTTCTTGTGGAATATGTCTTTTTGGTGTAGTTTTGGCATCAA
The DNA here is from genome assembly GCF_040938575.1 of Ambystoma mexicanum. Classification (NCBI taxonomy): domain Eukaryota; kingdom Metazoa; phylum Chordata; class Amphibia; order Caudata; family Ambystomatidae; genus Ambystoma; species Ambystoma mexicanum. The sequence continues at coordinate 1,172,878,124 of NC_090922.1, forward strand.
TGTGGTATCTGGGCTTGAAGGGGGCTAGGTGCTGTTGTGTCAGAGGTGAGGGGACTGGTGGGTGGTGTCTGGGCAGTATTCCCTTGTTCCTTGCGTATTGTCTAAAATGTTTGTAATGCTACTTTCTAACACTTGATATTTAGCTTCACATGTTTTGGCTAGTGTTGAAGCTGTTATATTTCTGTATCATTTTCCTGTATTTCAGGGTAAGGGCAAGTCAGTAACATAGGGTTGCTAAAAAAGTTTCACAATGCAAGTGAAACATATATTCATGATTTAGTCTAAATATGGGGTCTGTTGAATATATGTGACGTGTTCTATATTCAGTGAAAAAGCCATCAGTGGTGTAATTAGTGATGTCATATTTGATGTAATTTGTGATGTCACCAGTGATGGCGTCACTGATGCCATCAGTGATGTAATTAGTGGCCACGGCTAGTGGGCCCCAAAGAAACCTTTTGGTGCAAAATATGCATTGGCCAAGGCCGTTGACAGCATCCATGACTAATGGCCATGTCTAGTGGTCATGTTTGAGATACCTGAAATAGATTACCTAAATCAAATACTTTCCCTGAAATGAAGTATTATAATTGCTTACTAATGCATGACATTCAAACCATTTGTATAATATTACATCGTTTTATTTTAAATTGTATAAGTTGATAAGTGAATGCTCCACCCATAATCATATGATACTTCTGTATCAGTATATTGTTCCATGTTATGCTAGTATTGTAAACTGTAATCAAATAGAATATGAATCAAAAGAGGTGAGCAAAGATATTCAGATCTCTCATCAGTGATTTCTTGTATGATGTCAATAGTAACACCATCAGTGTTATATGCTACGCAACAGGGTGTGCACAGTCAAAGTGCATTTGCTTGAAATGTGAGTGCTGAATTTTAGGGGGTTTGCTGTGTTAAATCTGATCATCTTAACTCTCTCTTAACTAATGTTATTTCACTGAATTAAGGGATTTGTTATACTATAGTTTACTCAGGACCCACTAGCCATGACCTTCGGCCGTGGCCACAGTATATGTTGCACCAATAGTTTTCTTTTGGGCCCACTAGCGATGGCCACTGGCCATGTCATACCATTAGTATGTTAATAACACCCATTGCCCCCTGCTCAGTAGATGTAGGCGCTGCAGATGTTAAACTGTTTTTTTCCTAACTCCTTATTCCTGCCATAATTTCACAGCAATAATTCCAATAACAGAAATTAATTCTGTCTGTTCGATTTAAGACAAAGCTTGATAAATATTATGTCATTTGGGATGTTTTTACTGGACTGTATGTTTAATGCCAATGTTCCCCCTCTAATCCCCCCATGCTTTTTTTCCTTTACTCTTTCTTTTCTTCCTCTTCACTTGTATATAGAAGTTGTTTACTGTTGCTGGTATGTTGTTGTTCCATTTCACTGTTATAATGTTCTCGAAAATCTAAGAAACAAACTTAAAAAAAGAAGAAAAAAACGAAATTCATACTGTAGAGTTGCAGTTTGCCGATTCCTGTGAGAACGGGTAAAAAGGCTCAGAATTAAAAAGATTTCCACATCCTCACAGGCACCCAACATGTGTCCCCTTTCTTTTTTCTAGGTCCCCTCACTCAACTCCATTGCTTTTTCCCTCTCCCATTAGCTCATATTACACATCGCTTTGTTTGATGCACATTTTCGTCTGAGCAAATCTTTCACCGTTATTTCTGTAATCTTGTTAGATTCCTATGGTCTTCACCAGATAAACCTAACATTTTCTACATGTAACTGGCTCACCAATCCACCTCCAAATCCCCAACTCCACATGGTCTTCTTTCCCACTAAAGACCTCTAGCCGGATGTAATTGTTATTGGTATTGATATTGGTATCGGTATTTATATAGTGTCATCGCTGTTACAAAGGGAGTACGACAAGGGCGTGTGGTTGCTCGCACACTCTTCACCATGTACCTAGCAGATCTCTGGGAGGAAGCTGAGACCTGGGGATTTTATCCCCAAAGTGGGGGGACCTATCAGTGGGTTGTATCGCCTATGCGGGCAATAGACTATACGCCGGTAGGCCTATAGGGTTGGTTGATGGGACTCATGGCGTAACTTTCGAAGTACCACCTCACCGTCAACCCAGCAAAATCTATGGTGATGATGTGTAGCAAGAGGAAGAAATAAATCAGCTATAGGTGGAAAATCAACGAGTGGGATCAACAAAGTGGACTGCTTTTAGTACCTCAGCTTTCTGGTGTCCTATAAATGTAAATGACTAGTGGCGGAAGCCAAAAAGGAAGAGAAGGTGGGGGCCAGTCTGTCCCTCACCAAAGCAGTGAAAAGCAGACTTTGCAAATTTTCCCTCCTGCCCCTAATTAAGTTCTACAGGGCAAATATCTTGGGGATTGTCTTGTATAGAGATGAGCTGACACAGGCTTTGAGCAAGAAATTCCTAGACACACAGGAGTGATTCTAAAAAGAGTTTTGGGGTTTCCAACCTCAGTCCCAGTGAGTCTAATTAGACTAGAATTGGGGCTGGTGTCATGGTGGGCAGAAATGATGTAGCACTGTCTCTCATTATACTTTAAACTGGTAAGAGCGGAATGCCCACACTTTCGACCACTACCTGAAAGTTACTATGGGGAAGGTAGTCAAACCATTTCTACATACATTTGAGGTGCAAGGCTTTTATAGATCAGTTGGACATGAAGGGCCCAGTTTCTGGCGACGTAGTAAAAGCAAGGGTCAAGAAATGGGACAGGATAACAGACCTTCGAGACCTGCTCCACCTAAAGAGATATGCGGGTCAGGAAGTCTGGTATTTGACCCCAAGAGAGCTTAGACTATACAAAAAGAAATTCCCCTCAGTGTAGGAGGTTTTGTCTTATTGGGGCAAATTCAGGATTTGGCAGTATTTTCTTAGTGTGATATTTTGGTGGTAAACTGGCCTTACATTTAGAGATAGTTTACTATTACCCTATTTTGGTGATATTATAGTGTTAGCTTGTGTTGTTGGTAATTTTAGTGGTATCTTACTTTGTGGTATTTTTAGAATTATCTTATTTGTGTGGTCTAGTGGTGAGCATGGCTTTTTGTACTACAGCCCCATCATAAAACAAATCTTTCCTCTCTATTAGAAAACCTCTTGGTCGCATGTAGAGACCCCCCCAGACCTATCACACCCGTAGAGAATCCAGTGAGTTTATTCAGAATGCCACCTATTGTATGTGGCTGGCATTACTGGCTTATTTACAACCAGTAATCTATGTGACTCATCTGACACTACCTTCTTTTCTGCATGCAAAGAAGGACTCATTAACACCCACACACATCCATCTACCTTTAAAACTGGTGATAAAATAGTAAACGCTTTATCACTCTGGTATAAACATCAAACACTTGTGATTCTCCTGTGTATAAATGATTCACAGACGCATGAAATGACACCAAAATCCCAGCCTTTGTTTTTGTACACTATGTATTATATAACCATTATAAACAGAGATACATCTTACCACATGATATCACAGCATCGAGCCTACAAAATATAAAAGAGAACAGAAAATAACAGGCACATTGCAAAAAAATGAATTTGGTGTTCAGCACTTTTAAACAAAGATGAACATGCAGTATAATTTTTTTTCTAACTCCCTGCAATAACAACAAATTATGTCATCTCCCATTCATTCTCTTTCCTCACTTGGCACTAACTCACCCAGGCCAGTGAAGTTTGAAACTCTCGTTGTTAGGACCTTATCTGCACAACCTCGCTGTTTCGCAGACCCAGTGCTAAGGACTCCTTCGCATCAAAGCCAGCAACTCAGCCTCCTGGTGTGGGGAGCTCCCAGCTGTTTAAGTTTGTAGCCAGCGCTCACACCCACATGGAGTCCAGCAGCATTTCCTTGGAAGCACCGTCTGTACCTCTATCCCAGCTCAATCTGAACTCTCCCCCCTGTCTTATTCCTGAAGGAACCTCCTCCTGCCTATCACCCCAGGTCAGCCCTCTATTGACGTGGCCCATCCACCTCCCATCCCTACCAATCACAATAAAAGAATGTGTCCTGTACCAGCCTTCGTTTTTCAAGACAATGAAGATTCCAGCCCTGCAAAGCAACTGTTCCCATTTGCCTTCCTGCCAGTGACATATTTCTGCTCTCTACGGAAAACACTCACATGGAATGAATTTCAGAGTGTGCATCTCTTTATGGAAAATGAAGTTGATTTTAAACCGTGCATGTAAAAATATAAAATACATTTAAGTGTGCACAGAATCTGCATTAATAATGTTCGAGGGATTGGGATTAATATATTAGTAATGCATTAGTACAAAGTTAATTAATTATGTATTTCTAATGCAGTTTGCACACATGAAAACATCCAATTTGTAAAAATGTGCACCTCTTCATTTTAAAATGACAGCACACTGTGCTAAAACATTTTACTAAATGCTCTGAACAATTGCCTGCTGGCTGTTACTGAAAACTGCTTTGCACCAATTGTGCACCTATTTTGCACCTATTTTGAAATGGCTACATTTAGATATTGCATACTGCCCAATTGTTCTTACATATCCTCCTTTTTCTGACAATTATAACCAACACGTCTATAATTGGAAGAACACACACCACATTTTAAAATTCATGTGCATTGGGATATCTCTCATTCCCCATTGTGTCTAGTAGTATAACCAACATCCTCATCTTTATAGACAAAACAATCAGCCATCCGGCCATCACCATCACCAACACTGCCAAACACATGATAGTGCGTTCCACCCAGGATCCCCAGTTAAACATATCTAACTCCATTATACCCAGAAAACTAACAGTGATGTTATTTTTCCTAAGATTCATCTTAATGGTGTGCATTTCCTTATGACTGAACAAAAACTACATCTGGGTCGATTGGAAACAAGTCCCTTTGAAAAAACTTCATTCATTTTTTCCACTTGTCTTTCCCAGATATTATTTGCAACGTGGAACAGGGTTAAATCCCCAACTGAGACAATCATATCTTTCAGAACCTGTAGGTAAAACACATTAGATGTCAACTGCTTGACAACACATGTCCCATGATTCAAATGGGTAATCATATAATTCTTCAAAGAGGTGCTGACCAACCACCTATTTTTAACCAGCTTAGCTTGTGATAATTCCTCACTTGAATTGCTAATAACCACTTCACAGCCCCATGATACACCTGGGTCAGGTTTCAAACCACAGATAGCATCTGCAGCATGGGAAACAAATGGTTTACCTGGACACATGTAATTTTGTTCTTTAACCCTTATACATGTGTTCAGATTTGGGATCAAGTAAACCTCAGGTTCCCAGGACTGAAATGCCACCACCTCTGGAGTATTGATTTTTACATATTTCCCTTCTTGCCAAAATCCCACATTATGCACCCATTTAATTTGGTAAATAAGTTCAGGAGCTATATATGGGACACATGAAAAGAATCCAATTTCCATTTTTTCTAAATTCACATATAGGGGCATTGCACTGCCCATTTCAAATGTCATTTTAACTTGCATTGTTTCTATTTCTCTTTGAGTAATTCTCACCATCATCTGATGAACAATTTCCGGCAAAACAAAGTATAATGGTTTATGTCCTCAAATTAATTGGGAAATTGGGAAATTGCAGTTTGAACTTCTCCCACATATTTTGTAAACAACCTATCAAGAGGATTTACTATATTCATAATATCACTTAACACCCAGTCATGTTTAATCATGTTTAATCACAACATTTGTACTGTGTTGCAGAATTTCAGCCTGCTCATTTAACATAACAGCAGTCTCATTGACAAATTTTACTTGCTCATCAAATCCACCTCTAATTCCATTCAAAGACTTTTGGATCATGTCCAGATCATGAGTCAACTGCTGTGCTTTACCATTCAACATCCCTACTGAAATTTCATTAGCTTTAGACATTGTAGTGCCTATTACAGCCCCAATAATAGTCATCACCAGAGAGACCACAAGCAATACTGCCCCTCTCTTTCCCCTCCTTATTTTTTATCCGCTGAATTCATAAAGGTCTTTTCTAATTGCATTACAATGTCTCTTATTGGCTGCTTAGCGTCCTCTTTTCTCAATCCTAGCCAATCTCTGATTAGCCGTAATCATAGTTTTGTTAATAAATCTCTCAATCAAATTGTCAGAGTTTATAGGGACATCTAAATTTTGGTATATCAAATGGCGGTTACCCATAATAAACCCAGGCATTTCCTCCACTGCAATACCTGATGCCGGTCCGGGTTCAATGATGACTTGTGCTCCCGTGGCTTTAAGACCCATCACGATCAGCCATGTTGCCGACGCTATTGTCATTGTCCTTCTTCTTGCAGACTTTGTCTTTGTCCCCATCCGGGGCTTTCCTGGGACTTCCGTGGACTCCAGGAATCCATCAACTCTCGCGTCCTCCGGTCCTGCAACCTTCAATCCCTGCCAAGATTATAGTTAATCGTATCTAAATCAAATAGAAAAGGAACAGATTAGCATAGCACAATACCAATTTTACCTTTTCTACTACCTGGCCAAAAACAAAACTGTGGCCCAAACATTATGACCCTTTACTTTCGAATACCTGCAATTAAGCACGTGTTATAGAGAAACAAGCAACATAAATATTGCGGCTTATTACACATTTCCAAAGACCTGCATGTATAATAACTTTATCACATTGTGCTAGAATAGATTGATTTGACTCAGCATTTTTCATAAACGCATACGGCCTCATTCCGAAATTGGAGGTAGCCATGGCGCTAATAGCGCCCTCCTTCAATGGTGACTTACTGGTCTATACGGACCTTTGCGGGACAGGTAAATCCCCATTGAAAATAATATTCCCCATTCCCATTTGAGCCCCCATACGGCTGAATGGGAATGGGGAAGGTGCAAATTATGGTACCGCAATTTACGGTACCGTTATTTGCTCCCTGGACCCGTTGCGGCTCCCGCTAAGGCCACCTGGTAAAACCAGGCAGTCTTAGCGGGACCCGCAAAGGGACCTCGGAATAGGGCACAAAGGTATTACCGGCAGCGGTGTCCTTACCGGTGCCCGTAATCCCTTTGTGCCAGCCTCAGAATGAGGCCCATAGTGTCCCACTCTTTTTTTTAACGTAGTTTTTTTATGTATTACTATATTACTATACTACGATATCTTTACTGTGTCTTGAAATAAAACACCACCTTGTCATTTTCAATATGCATGCATCATATGGTCAACAGTTCTTCACTCATTCATTAACATACAAACTTACTGTGTTTTCATCAGTTATCTCACTGCTAGCTTTCTTTCCCATGCAGTAAGTACACCTAACCAATCTCCACCTGCCCAAGCCTCTTTATTTCATGCTTTGGATGACAGGACTTAATTTGATTGACGTCAACAAATATCTCTGTTGCTATTTCACCCTCTGTCTTCAAGATTTTATACACTACCGGGGACACTTTATCTCTTATTTTGAAGGGACCTTGCCATACCTCAAGAAATTTTGAGTTTTTATGTTTACCTTTCCTGAAATTAAACTTATATACCCGATCACCTATTTCATACTCTTTCACAGATGTCTTTTTATCATAGTAGGACTTTGCACTATCAGCAGCTCTTTCCAAATTTCGCTGTACAAATGCAAATGCATGTTGTAAATGCTTTCTCAGTTCTTACACATACTCGTGAACTGTAGATGCACTCACAAGTGTTTGCTTATGCAGCCTGTATAATAAATGTTGTGGCAGTACCATTTTCCTTCCTGACAACACCTCATGAGGACTGATACCTGTCACTTTAGCAGGAGTCAACCTAATGGCCATCAACACTAAATTTAATCGCAAATCCCAACTAGAACTTCTTTAGTATTTCCACTACAGATCTATTGCAACGTTCAATATTCCCAGAAGAGGTGGGCCAGTATGCGATGTTCAACTTCCTTTTTACCCCCAATATCTGCCACACCTTGCTCATTAAGGTGCTTGTGAAATGACTTTCTCTGTCTGAGTCTATTCTTTGTGGCAACCCAAATCTTGAAAATGTGTGATTTACTAGCAATGTAGCTGCTGTTTGCGCACTACAATCTGGTACAGGAATACACTCTACCCATTTCGACATTAAACATACCATAATGGATTCCCCTACTCGATCTCTTTACAGGCCCTGCATAGTCAATTTGTAAATCCGACCATGGACAAGTGAAACCTCTTTTCATTAATAGAGCTCTATGCATTGGTGAAGCAGGTTTAAATTGTGCACATACTAGACACCCCCAAGTATATAATTCCACATCTTGGGACATGTGTGGCCAGTAAGCATAATCTTTCAGTATCTCTAAGGTTTTTTGTGAATGTCTGTGTCCTGCAATTATCACATCATGTGCATGGTGTAACATTAGCCCTCTGAATTAAATAGGTACCACCCACTGTATCTGCCCTGTTATGGATTCCCTGATCATCAGACCATCCTGTAGTTTAATTCATGTTTTGTTCTTTAATAACACTCTCAATTCTTCTTTTCCTGTACAATCATTTTCAGTTAAAGGATTTTGTTCGAGGTCCATCAAATGATTATAATAGACCCCCAATACAGGGTCATCTTTTTGTGCCTTAATCAGATCTCGATCTGGTATTTCATAACTCCATTGCACTATGGGTTGTTCACCTTCTTTTGGAGCTTTAGAGCGTGTAACTGCATCTATTTGTATTTCACCAATTAAGTGTTCAATGGGCAACAATTCTCCCATAACAGCCCCAATCTTGGCCAATTGATCTGCTCTATCATTTCCCTCCTTATCCTCTCCTGGTGTTTTCAAACATCCACATATTTTTCTCCAGTACACTGTTAAATCATTCTCTGACACTAATTTGTCTATAGCTTGAATCATTGTCCCATGTTTGAGGGACTTTTTGTTATATGTGAGCAGGTCTCTTCCTTTCCAGCCAGGCAAATATTCTACAAAGCTATTTCGTGCATAATCAAAATCAGTCACCAGGAAAATTTCACTGAATTTGATATCAACTGCAGTAGTAATTGCTTTATAAATAGCTGCTAACTCTGCTACCTGGCTACTTCTAGCCCCAATTCTCATTCCTATACTAGGAATGTCCTCACATCTCAACCAGACATTTCCTATCCCTGACACCAACTGTTTATTGCTGTCATTTTCAATGTGAAAAGCACATCCATCGACATACACAATTGGCAATTCCTTGCCTGCATTTTCATCAAAAACTTTGTGTGGTGATTGCTCAAATTCCTGCAAACAGGACTCCACACCTACCTCATCTGATACACACTCAGCTGAACAGTCATGTAGATCCACCAACCTTTGAGCAATTGGGTTCTTTTTATGCGGGCCATATCTCACTTCTACAGGAAAACCCTGCCATTTCCAGGGTCTACTCAGCTTCAATAGTTTAGTCAATGGTTGAGTGATTTCAGCATCATTTTCAATAAACTTTGTGTTATATGCCGTCAATCACAATCGACTTTTTAAACCTTTCATATTTTTAGGATCTTTCAATTTCTGTATGGCTTCAGCCTTTTTCTTTAGTGGATTTAACCCGTGTTTAGTCACTTCATGGCCTAAGAAATTCACCTTTTTCTTGCACCTTTGGGCTTTCTGTAAAGATAATTTGTCACCCGCCTTCATCAATTGATATTGATATTGATATTGATATTTCATTTCTATCGCGCACATAGACCAGTGTTTCAGAGCGCGACAAGGCAAGGGAAGGTGAACAGGGGAGAACAAAAACAACGATCTTACTAGGCCCAGTGACATTGAGAACGCGCAATTGGTTAAGTACATGCCTAATTTCATCAAAATTAATTTTTAAGCTTTAATTTGTTATCAGGACATCATCTACATAAACTATGGTCCCTCTGTCTGGCATAGCTTTTTTCAAAAATTCGCTCCCACTATTGACATACCAATTGGTGTTCTGGACCAAGCGTATTGCGTTTTGTCAAATGAAAATGCAAATAAATTCTGAATGTCTTCTGCCAATGGCACACACCAGTACCCAGATGTAAGATTTAATGTGGTAAATACCTTTGACACATGCACCTGAGCAAGGCCTTGACCAATGAATGACAGTGGCCATCTAGACACTGGCACTATTTTATTTAATTACCTCAGGTCTGCACACAGACACCATTGACCATTTGGCTTTAATACACCCAAAATGGGGGTGTTGGAGGTACTATGAATGGGTCTGATAATTCCCCTAGACTCCAAGTTTTTAATTATCTCTGCCAATGATTTCAAGCATGCCAGTGGCAATCGATATTGGCGCAAAAATACTGGATTTCTATCACACCCCTCTGGTAATGGGCCACATGTAAATTAGTTAAGCTGCAATCATATCCGTCTTTGGCAAAAACTTCCTTAAATACTTTTCTCAATTCATTTTTATCCTCTTTGCTATAACAGGCATCTGCTAACAGAATCTGCTCCTCTACCATTTTTGAAAATTCCGGGAAATCCTCCAATGGAGGAACCTCTCTGTTTTCTTCCAACTGTGTGGCTTTATCTCTCTGCAGAGTTGCCACTTTTAAATATTTTGGCATATCAGCATCCATTTCAATTTGCTGGTTTCCTGATTCATTTTCATTTAAATCAAATAATATGCAATTCTCTTGGTGACAGCACATTGTCCCCTTAGAATCATAAGGGTACGCAGAATGAATTCTGAACATCCCTTTGGGTTGAGAATCCAGGTATTTGCATCTATATAAGTCTCAGGGATATTTCCAATTACCATATTGTTGAAATCTGCAGTATAATGTGATTTTTGTATTGCCATTCCTGGCACGGAATTCTCTTCTAAATGAACATCTTGACATCCTCTATTATCCACCATGATTTTGACGGACCTCTCCCCAATATCTACAAGTGGGGTATAGTCATAATCCATCCCCTGCTGTTTCATGCACTCACTCAAGCACACAAATGCATCAGAATCCTTCATTTGCTGTCCATTCTTGCGCTTTAGTGTTATAGCAACCTGATTGGTGAATGTAGGAATAGTAATATACTTCTTCACAAGTAGTTCAATTGCATATGGCACCAATTGTGCACAATGATAAGCTTTTTTTTTCTTGAAATTCGGGCGCAGGCACGCCTATCCGGGACCATCATTTTTGGTAAATGAAATCTAACACCATGCACATCCTGTGCATGATTTCATTGCCCAGATAAAAATCATTCTGTGTTCCACTCACTATCCACACATTGTGGTAGATGTTTTTTTTGTCCAACAGTAATCTTTAACATGCACCTTCCTGCGATTTGATTTTCAAAATCTGGATTGTCCAATCCAGAGATGTATTGTTTTTTAATTCTAAACTTTGGGATCTCCTCCCTTTCCATTATTCTCTGCAGTAGTTTCTCATTAAAAAAACTCCTTTCCTGTTCAAGTGCCAAAGTGGCTTTTATAACTTCAGGATGGACATTTCTACCAATATGAATCCATGGCTACTCATCTTCCATATTAGGGATGGTGTTCTGTTTGCACTTCTTTTCATTTAAATAGAAGCACAATGTGTGTTCATCTATTTCAGTTTGACATTACTTCCTAGGATCCAAATAAATCTGCACAGATTGTTTTTCTTTTTCACTTTGCATTTTGTCCTGACACATCAAAATAACGGTGACACTCAGCACACAGCTATTCTGGAGGTACTCCTCCACTGCATCATTCGATTTGGCAACAGTATGGCATTCATTTACATGGCTGTTTTGAGACTTTATTTTCTTGGACCTTAATGGTTTTTTGGTTAAAGACCACAGAACCCCATTTACCCCATCAATGAGAGGAGACAATCTTTTCAGGCAATCTGTTCCCATCAAGAATGGAATTTCACAAACAGATGTGATCAATACTTTCTGTTTATTCTGTGTTATGTTAACTTCAGGGGCACCTTCAATAGGCACCTCCTCACCGTTAAAGTTATGTACTGGGCCTTCACTCTGTCTCACTTTGATCTGATTCTGTGGAGATTTCCCTTCATTGATACTTTTTACCAATTCTTTGGACATCATTTTGGCCTGGGCACCTGTGTCAATCATTGCAAATGTATTGCACTTCTCTTCCACAGTAATGGGAGCATAATATCTGTCCTCAACTTCCTCTAATACACACAAAAAGTGCACATTTTTACTGATTTCAGGACTCACTTTTCTCAGATCCTCCTCACTCTTGGCTAAGCACATCGGTAAATGAAAGGAAATTTTTCCTTCCTTTCTGTTCTTTTCCATTTGAGAAACCTTGCCCATCTCCCCATGTTCAGAGGTCATTTGGAGTGTGGCCACCGTTCGCCCTTCCATCCGGGGGTCATCAGAGTTCACACTGCAATTCTCCAAATGAATATGCGTACAAACATCACCTGATAAGTTGTCATTTTCTAATTCTGGGCATTTGTTGGTATTTGGCATGATACCAGTCTTTTAAATTTCTTCAAAAATCTGTGGCTCAAAGAATTCTTCAGGTGACTGATCTGTACCCTCCTTTTTAGTATGTATTCTTCCTACCTGTATTTTATTAGCATCTTGATTGTCTAGAGAGGGTGTTCTAACATTCACATCTACTCCCTCATCAATTTTTTTATCAGTGCATAAGGTGTCTTTCTTAAATCTGTCTCTTTGTTCCTTTGGAATTTTATGTTTTTCTCCTTTTCATTTTTCATGTGTACAGACTTCCAATGTTTGATTCAACGCTAGGTTAAACCAAACCTCTTTTTTAGATGTGTTTTCAACTTCTGCCTCATGTTCATTTGCAGATATTTTCATGTTTAAATCATCAAGCAGCTCAGGACGATTACGCAAAACCGGCTCAAGGGAATCTATCTTTTTATCATTGCAGGTGTCATGAATATTTAGTCACTTATTATCAGATACCACCGGGTCACTTCTATGACCTTCTGCCCCTTCATTTGAGGACTGTTTTTGAACTGTATAGTGTTTTCCTATTTGTACAGCCAACATTTTTACTTGGGCCTCGAGACACTGGAACCTTTCCATTTCTCTAGAATCTTCTCTGCACGGCATAGGCCGATATTGGTTGTTCTCCCCCTTGTTTAATCTATTCTGGTATATCTCAGGACAGTGATTCCTATTTAAATTGTTTATGAACTCTTGATTCATGTGAGGCGGGGAACGGTGTGTACCTGTTCTTTTGTTGTAATCCCCCGGTGGCGGTGATTGATTGTATTGACGTGGAGAATAGTTCATATTCTGCCTTGTGTCCTGTCTCTCATTTTGTGGGTACTGTCCCCTATGCTGATTCCCATTTTCAGTAAATTGACCCACATACCGTGGTCTCTCCTGGCTACCATATATCATGGTGTCGGGGTCAAATCTGCTCTGCGTCCCCAATGTCTGTGGGGACTATTAATTCTTTGATCTTGATTTTGTCTCTGATTGTTGTTCGTCCCTTACCTATCAGGCCAATATCCTACTCCGGTTTCTCTCCTAAGTAACTAGGACTAATATAACTCTCCCTATTACTAGGATCATGTGACTGAAACATCAGTGATGCGGGCGGCAACCTCTGTGGAGTACCCCTCTGTTTGGGTGTCATATTATTTTTGCCTCGACTTTGAGTGGACTCAAATGACATTTCAGCTGACCTGATCTCCATTACTGCTGCCGAGGATTCCTTAGGTTTTGATCTTGTTTCTTTCATTTTATCACTCTCTCTACCGTGACAGTATAGCACCTCATACAGTTTGGTACTTTGCTGCACAATCCATTCAAGGGACTTCTGCCGATCAAACTCGCAGACTAAATGTGATATTATGTCCTTCTGCAAACCTTAAAAATAGGCAGTTTTAAACTCATTGGAATTGGGATCAAAAGATACATCAAAACAAGGAAAGGCTCTTTTTAAGTCTTGAAGAAATTGACGAGGTGATGTATTTGGCCCAGCTGCGATCATGTATGCAACTTTCTTTGCCTCCTGTAATGACTGAAATGGAGAAAAATTACGCCTAACCTCCTTTTCAAAGTGGTCCTCTATGCAGCACTCTCCTCCTTTTTTGAACTGTTTGATCAGGCCCTTGATTGACTTCATTATCTTGATAGGGCTACTTGGTGCTATATTTGGAATTGCATTACTTTGTGGTTCAACCCTTGTCTCAGGTGAATGGGATCGGTGGCAACCCCCAATAAGTGAGCCATACCCCCCAAAGGCGGTGCAACCAAGCCCAGACACTGGCACGGCCACTGGGGCACTATCTCCCCATGTAGAAATGGAATTCACTTCAATCCCATTGAATGTGGTGTCCTGTCGCTTGTCCTGGGACCTGAAATTGCATATCTTTTGTTCCAAATCCTTGCACTTTTTAAGGAGTCGGTCTGCCTCCTTAGGCAAGTATGTATTTTCATCACCCATTTTATTAATCACATTTTGCATATCGCTCATCTGCATTTGACATTCATTAAACTCTTTGTCGCGCTTGTCCCTTTCTTGAAACATTTTAGCTATCTCTTGTTCAACAGTCTGTAACTCACCTTCTTTCTCTAGATTTTCTCTTTGTAAAACTTGCATCTCTAAAATAGCCTCCTCTTCATCTTGACTAATGTGACCTACCAATCCTTTCAAGTGTTTTAATTCTTGCTCACTGTCCTCAAACTGTTTTCTCCTTTGAGACAATTGAGTTTCAAATTCTTTATACTTTGATTGCATTTTTTTTTTATATACCTCCAGTTCTGCTCTTAACTTTTTCTCCTGTTGACTAGTTGCATCTAATTCCACCTTTAGTCTGCTAATTAGCTTGGCATCATTTTCTTGCATTCGCAGAGACCTATTTAAAATGAAACATATTTTGGCACATAGCCGTATCAAACAGTCTTTCTCTGCATGTTTGTCAGCAGCATTAAATAATCTCAGAAGACAGACCTGAATTATGCTACCTTCTTCAAAAATGTTGTCCAGTGGTTCTTTCTGAACTTCCCCATATGTACGGTCATGCCATTCTGTGGCATTATTTGATGACCATGGTTCCATGTGCATATCATTTAAAAAAGATTCTGGGAATGTGGCATCAATTTGAGATATTCTGAGGCACACTGCTCTCACAAAATGAGTTCCCTTTAACGCACGTATGGCGGTGTGGAACACACTTGCCACACCCAGTAGTTGCTCTACAGTAGGTTCCCACAGGCCCAATACACCATTTATTATGTAGGAGGTTTTGTCTTATTGGAGAAAATTTGCAATTCGGTGGTATTTTCATACCGTGATATTTTGGTGGTAAACTGGTGGTAAACTGGCCTTACATTTAGTGATAGTTTAGTATTACCCTATTTTGGTGATAAAATTGCTAGCTTGTGTTGGTGATAATTTTAGTGGACTCTTACTTTGTGGTATTTTCAGAATTACCTTATTTTTGTGGTGAAGTGATGAGCATGGCTTTTTGTACTACAGACCCATCATAAAACAAATCTTTCCTCTCTATTAGAATACCTCTTGGTCACCTCTAGAGAACAGCCCAGACCTATCACACCCTTAGAGAACCCAGTGAGTTTATTCAGAATGCCAGCTATTGTATGTGGCTGGTATTACTCGCTTATTTACATCCAGTGATCTATGTGTCTCATCTGACACAACCTTCTTTTCTGCATGCAAAGAAGGACTCATTCAGACCCACACACACCCTTCCACCTTTAACACTGGTGATAAAATAGCAAACACTTTATCGCTCTGGTATAAACATCAAACACTTGTGATTCCCCTTTGTAGACAAGATACACAGACGCATGAAATGACACCAAAATCCCAGCCTTTGTTTATGTACACAATGTATTATATATCCATTACAAACAGAGCTATATCTTACCACATGATGTCAAAGCATCAAGCCTACAAAATATAAAAGAGAACAGAAAACAACAGGCACATTGCAAAAAAACAAATTGGTCTTCAGCACTTTTAAACATGGAGAAAGGTGAACATGCAGTATTATTTGTTGTCTAACTCCCTGCACTGCCAACACATTATGTCACCTCCCATTCATTCTCTTTCCTCACTTGGCACTAACTCACCCAGGCCAGTGAAGTTTGAAACTCTCGTTGTCAGGACCTTATCTGCATGACCTTGCTGTTTCGCAGACCCAGTGCTAAGGACTCCTTCGCATCAAAGCCAGCAACTCGACCTCCTTCTGTGGAGAGCTCCCAGCTGTTTAAGTTTGTAGCCAGCGCTTACACCCACGTGGAGTCCAGCAGCATTTCCTTGGAAGCACGGTCTGTACCTCTATCCCAGCTCGATCAGAACTCTTCCTCCTGCCTTATTCCTTAAGAAAACTCCTCCTGCCTATCAACCCTAGGTCAGCCCTCTATTGACGTGGCTCATCCACCTCCAATCCCTACCAATCACAATAAAAGAATATGTCTTGTACCAGCCCTCGTTTTTTAAGACAATGAAGATTTCAGCCCTGCAAAGCAACTATTCCCATTTGCCTTCCTGCCAGTGACATATGTCTGCTCTCCACGGAAAACACCCACATGGAATTAATTTCAGAGTGTGCATCTATTCATAGAAAATGAAGTGGATTTTAAACTGTGCATGTAAAAATATAAAATACATTTAATTGGGCACAGAAACTGCATTAATAATGTTTGAGGGATTGGGGTTAACATATTAGTAATTCAATTAGTACAAGGTTAATTATTATGTATTTCTAATGCAGTTCGCACATGAAAACATCCAGTTTGTAAAAATGTTCACCTCTTCATTTTAAAATGACAGCACACTGTGCTAAAACATTTTGCTTGCACCTATTGCGCACCTATTTTGCACCTATTTTGAAATGGCTACATTTAGATATTGCATACTTCCCAATTATTCTTACAAAAGCTACGAGATTGGTTTCTTACATTTAGGTTGGACTGTCTGCCCACTCTGGATGTGCTAGGGCCCAAATTGGGGATGCCATTGGAGCTCAGATGATGCAGATTGTTTGGTGGGGAACTGGAGTCACTGCATGATTTTTTCCCCAGTATATTGAAGGAGAGAATTGCTACTTTCACCCCCTTTATTAATTCCCCAACAGTTCTCGTAGCATCTGACCTATGGCACAGACTAAAATCTACCACCCACCTATCCCTTACTCTGCAAACATTTTTGATTATTATCTTCTCAAGCCTGTAGAAGGTGATGGAAGGGTCCCTCTTAGAGGCAGAGCCATTGCTGGACATGGGGTAGATTGCTATTTATGTGGTGGGTCAGACCCTGGGTGTCGAAGTGGGCCGTGGAAGGGGAGAGACATGGAGTATCTTTCCCAAGGTCAGTAAGAATAGCAAGAGTGAGCAAAACACTGATAAACATGGGGTTAAGTGTGGGATTCTCCAGATATGTCAATTTATTAATTACATGTACTGTTTTTCCTATTTTGTTTGTTAATGATTTGAATTAGGATTTTTTATTTGAGATAGCATGTCTGCTATGGTGAGTTTCCGAATAATTTGTACAGCCAGGGCATCTAAGTGATTTTGTTTAATACAATCAGTATTCCCCCAGGAGTGACTACATAAACCGCAAAGTTTTGCGTCTCTTTCTGAAATCAATAAGGCTACTAGGCTCTCTAAGGTCATAGGGGAATCCAAAGCTTGATGGCATCCTGTTTCCTCCTCCAAATAGCTTTCTGAGTTCTTTCATTTTCTCTTTCTCTCAGTTTTATTATGGGAATCGCTTACATTAAGCAAAAACAATTAGAAACTTTTCATTTTTTGAAAGCCTCTCTGATACAAAGCACCAAGGCCAATTCAGTAAAAAAACGTTGTTAAAAGGACATTATGGTTCAAAGTAAAACCGAAAATCCCCTGAAATCCGCCAGTTATGGTAATCTAAGCAACTATAACTCGTGCCACCGTGCACTGCTAAGACTAACACCCAGGACATCAAAGATGACATCACAAATGTCATTGATGACATCACTGATGACATCACATGTTTGGCTCCCCCTTTTTTCCTTTACTGACATATCTAGACCACATGGTTTTGTTTAGTAACAGTCAAGAACTAAAAATTTTAAAGGTACTATATTTGTAGACTTATCCTTCAAGTATGCTCTTACAGTAATTCCCTTAGGGGCAAGTCACATCATATGAAACGTATACAAAGCTGAAGACACAGACTTGAAAGAGACCAATCCTTTCTGTGCATGAAGATAATCATTAGGCTTATCAGCACTTTCTCCTAGTTTTTTTTTTGTTACTGTACTTTCCCTATATATACTCATATTGTATACATTGTACTCACACTCCTTTCCTTAGGGTCCCGTCACATCATGTGATACACATACATAGGGTAAGTAGCAGCTTTGAAACATAGCAATCATTTCTCTGCATGAAGATAATCAGTTAGGTTATGAACTCTTTCTGCTACTACTTCTGCTTTTTTGCTTACTTCACTTTCCCTGTATATACTCATATTTGTATGTGTTGTTGTCTCTTTGTGTTTTGTTTGTAATAATGCAATTATGTATTAAGTGAGTTCTATTAGCTACTTATTACATGTTTCATAGTACCCACAACTCTAATAAGAAAGCAGTTATCATTTCACTATTCAACATGGCAAGATTATGAAATTGCACCTTCATCGTGTATGCTGCACACACTGCCTATGTTTCTGCATGAGTAGCTTAGTACACTGGATAGAACTTCATAATAGAATGCTATTTATATCAATGCATTGCTTAATGTACTAAGTAGCTCATGATATTTATTCCAATGATCCTTGACACTTTTTGGTCAAGATTATATGAATCCCTTGTCCAGAGTTTTCATGAAAAGTAAATGCACATGTGATGTCATCAGTGATGTCATCAATGACATTTGTGATGTCATCTTTGATGTCCTGGGTGTTAGAGTTAAGGTTGCTTATCTCACCATAACTGCCGAATTTCAGGGGGTTTTCGGTTTTACTTTGAACCATAACGTCCCTTTTAACAAGTTTTTTCACTGAATTTCATAGGTTTTTAGTAGCGCAACTTAACCATAACGTTCCTTTTAACAATATATATATATATATATATATATATATGTATATATATATATATATATATACACATACATATACATATGTACATATATATATATATGCTTTTAACAGACCAAATAAACAACTTTAGAACAAACTCTCCAGCGCATGGAAGAAAAAATGAACAAGCTCATGACAAATTTCCACCTTTTGAAAGATTTTGTGGAGGGCCATATAAAAGACAAAATTAGATACCATTGTGCAACATGTACCTGTCCCCCCTCTCCGTATCCCAGTCAATTATCCCCAAACCCTCCCCACATAGAAAAACGTTTTGATGAGACGTCCATACCTTCATCTTCTCCTGTCCATCCTCTTGAAAACCCCTATTCCCCTGTGTGTGTGTCAGTTTCTGCTTCACCTTCTCTATCATAAATTGTACATATATAATATAATTAAAAATAAATGTTATGTGTGTGTTAATTTAGTCCATTGTGCTTTTTTTTTTTTAAAGTCATTTTTGGTGTACATGAACAAAGCGGGTGTCCGGAATGTTTGTAAATAAACAAAATAGGGGTGTCCTGAGATCACTACACCTGTCTGTATTGTTCGCAGGCAAGTCAAAACTGTTCTAAGAACTCACGCGGTGTCCTGAAATGTTCGTAAGTAAATGAAATGGGGGTGTCCTGAGGACACTATACCTGTCCATACTGTTCGTAGGCAGGTTGAAACTGTTCTAAGAACACATCAGTATCCTGGGATGTTTGTAAATAAACAAAATGGGGATGTTCTGAGGACACTATGTCTGTCCGTATTGTTCGTAGGCAAGTTGAAACTGTTCTAAGAACACACGCGGTGTCCTAAAATGTTTGTAAGTAAACGAAATGGGGGTGTTCTGAGGACACTATACCTGTCATACTGTTCGTAGTCAGGTTGAAACTATTCCAAGAACACATCAAGTGTCCTGGGATGTTCATAAATAAACAAAATGGGGGTGTCCTGAGGACGCTATGCCTGTCCGTATTGTTCGTAGGCAAGTTGAAACTGTTCTAAGAACAACCGCCTGTCCGTAACTGTTTGTTTCACTTGTGTTGCACTTTTAATTAGTTTCAGGACCCGAACACTGTCAGTAGACTATCTACGCACATGCGCACCACATCCATAAGTCCTACGAACATCATGCCTGTCCGTAACTGTCTGGCACACTTGTGTCGCACTTTTAATTCGTTTGAGGACCCGAACACTGTCCGTAGAACACCAAAGCGCATGCGCAAAACCGTTCCCGTGCATTTGGTATCCTGCGAACGCCCATTCCCTTCGCGGACATGTTTGCGATGCCATCATGGGACCGCGCCCACGCTAAGCATGTGTTCTGATTGCGGATACTGTTCGTGTCCCTTAACAATTTAAAAGTACCTTTTCAGGCAATCTACAATATTTTGTAATAATAAATCACCATAGCACATGTCCCAGACAATGATCCTGACTTTCTACATACTTTTTAGGACTTTTTGAGCCTTTTTTTGGTGTTTGATCTGTCCGCGGACAGCGCGGGTGTCCGCAAAGTGCACACCAGCACCCCTATAAAAGGCCAGACCCCAGAGCTCACCCTCGTGGTGTTTCTGGCTAGCTGACAGAACACTGTACTTCGGCTGCCAATCTTCCTGATTTTTCAGAAACCTGATGGCAACCACGGATCCTCTGCTTCCACCTGGAGCTACATCTGCCATAGCGAACACCACCAACCCCTCCGCCACCACCACCTCCTCAAGGGCCTGAAGAGGGGAACAGGAGTGAGGATGTAGAGGAGGATGAGGATGATGAAGAGGATGAGGTAGTGGAAGTCCCTACTAGCAGCACTCGCCATAACTCTTGGGTGTGGCGGTTATTTACCATTCATGGTAACGTACCAAAGGTGCGTGTGGACAAAGTCACCTTCAAAGAGT
This sequence comes from Ambystoma mexicanum, assembly GCF_040938575.1. Lineage (NCBI taxonomy): Eukaryota > Metazoa > Chordata > Amphibia > Caudata > Ambystomatidae > Ambystoma > Ambystoma mexicanum. The sequence continues at coordinate 1,172,899,041 of NC_090922.1, forward strand.
ACACAATGGTGCTCAGTCGCAGGAGGTTTGGTTCGTACAGCTTTGGTACGACAAATATGAAGCAACACCTAAGGTCATTCCACAGTGGGGCCATTCGCAAGGTTGTACCTTGCGAGAAGCGAAGTAGGTTGACTTCCTCTACTACATCCTCCGTTTCCGATCCTGTCACCAACAAGGAACACTCCTGTGGCAGAGCGTATCCCTCCAGCTTCCTCACAGGCCATTCGCAATGCTGATGACCCTTACCTTTCGAGGGTCACAGTTGTGTGTCTGTACTGTGACACAGTACTATCCAGGGCGGAGATACTTCGTAGTGCTTTTGAGACTACGGTCTCAGAGCATGAGAAGACCTGCCCACTACCTAAGTAAGGCCCACCCTAAATCTTCCTCTCTCCACCTGCACTTTCTTATCCCCGTGGTTGGTGTCTCCCTGACCTTCCTTTCCCCACCTCCCCTAGTGTGTCGTGTGTAAAAAACAAAAATATATATAAAAAAAAGGCTCTTTTCAGAGCCACCTTTCACAGTTCAAAAATAGAAGTGGCAAATAAATGGAGCAGGGCCCTGTGTATTTTTTAGAAGTCTGCGGACAGTTCACGGACATCTAAAATCTTGCGGTGCTGCCCTATCATAACCATTGCACTTTTCTCTGGGAGGAAGTGGTGGCTCTGAAAAGAACCTTTTGGTGGTGTTTGTTTGTGTTTCAAAAACCTGAAATGGTCAACATCTACTGCAAAATGGATGGCTGTAATTCCAAAAAAGGTTGCAATGCATTTTGTACATTACTCAGAAAAATCTGATTGCCAGCATAAGTAAGATGGACTCCTTCTCTGCCAAAAATGTATGTGCTATGAAACATAATACTTTCATTGTGAAAAGAGGATATGTCAACATCTCTTAGAAAGGCACGAACATCCTTATTGACGTTGCGCCTCGCTTTCTCCATTTGTGGACCAAATGAAGAAGAACGCAGCCACATTTGTCTCTGCGCAATCCGAGAAAAAATTACTTGAGAATTTGGAAACATGTCCATGACCTTCCCAAGTCCTTCTTTCATTGCAAATTGCAAAGAAATTCCAGACACATGTCCTAAACTATTCCCTCCACAATGAATTATCATTATGTCTGGATGATGCTCTGTCTCCAAAGTAGTACAGGGAGCTACCAAGTCCAGCCGCTTCATTCCATGCACTCCATGCCAGTGCACTTCCACATGTGGGAATCCAGGATCTACAGCTACTCCACAGCTTTCTGCATGCACCTTCAACCAATGTATCCACGAATCTCCCAAAATCCAGACAATGGGCCTCATTACAACCCTGACGGTACAGAGTGAGCGGCGCCGTAAAAGGTGCCTGCGCCGTTCACTCCGTACCGCCGCATTACGAGTTCCCCTCGTGGGACACGGTAAGCACTCCTGGGAAAACCAGGTGTGCTTACCGGGTCCCGCGAGGGGAAGAGGGAGCAAACAACGGGCCATCTCGTAATAGCCTGTTCATTGCTCCCTCTCCCATTCCCATTTCAGCCCTATGAGGACTGAAATGGGAATGGGGAAGGACCGTGTCCGGGTCCTTGGAGGGAGGAATTACTGTGCCTTCTGAACTCGGAATGGCCCGGTAAGTCCTCATTCCGAGGAAGCGGACTCTGACACGATTTCAGCGGCAACCATGCCGCCAATAGCGTCATGGTTACCGCCGAACTCGTAATGAGGGCCAATCTGTTTTCTGAAACACACAGCCATAGCTATCTGTTCTTCTCTCAGGAAAAATATTTTCTGACAAACTGTCTCCTGACACAACACACCCAGTAAACTTTACTGACCAATCCCTTGCTCTGCTCATTCTCATTTACATACCTCCCCACCCCAAAATCCCCATATGTAACACGCAATGTCTGCTGACTACCGCCATGTCCGCAGACATTTCGTAACTTGGACAGCCCTTCTACCATTTCCACTTCACTCTCTGTGCCATTCCCTGATTAGGTACAGCTAAGCAGTCACACAACCATCTACCAATCAGATCCAAGACCTCTACATCTAACTCCATCATCATGGATCAGCACTTCAAATGTACTGTTAATCACTCTGAGTACAAGTGTCATATCATTGGAAAGCACCTACTACAAGAACTACTGTACAAGTCTCCAAGATTTCAACTTGCAGCTGCATTCATATCCATATGCATGAACACAAACTACAAGTATGCATATTTTCTGTATAGTACATGTACAATTCTTATAAATGCATAAAAATAGATTAACTGTCTTTTAAGCTGTATAACCTATAAAATGAATTTACTGTCATTTTTCCCATCTGCGATAATCAACTGTCACTTCCAAACCTGTCTGCTATTTAATTTCTTTTTACACACACATTTGCAAAGCATGTTGAAATAACATTTTTAAAGTAAAATATAAAGACTGCACATAGTCAAACAAAATTGCATGCACACACTATGTTCAGATATCAAACACAATACTTCTACAAAAACATAAAAATCAATGTCTAAATTAACATCAGTGCTATAAACACACAAAATTACTAACTTCTTTCCTTTACAATTGCAGTGAAGACCACTCTCCAGAAAGGCAGCAGCAGAATCTGAAGTACAAACAACAACTCAGAAGAAACCTGCTCATTCCAAACAAAAAAGTAAGTTAAATACCACCATAATATTGTTACTGTTACTCAAACATACTGTGGGGTTCATTCATGGTATTTCTGCGCCAAAAAACAGAGATTGTGCATCATTCTGCCCACAAATCCACATTTGTTAAAATGGGATTTGCAGGCAGAATGGCACACAAATCCGTGTTTTTCGGCTCACAAATGACATAACTCAGCCCCTAGAATGTTAGTATTGTAGAACAAAGAACTGTTTTAATTCCATACCATTAGATTTACTATTTGTGCTTCTTCTCACCATTAGCTTACTTTCTACTGTCATCTGAACCCCAGCATAGTAACACACAAATTCAAGAATAGCCATCGCAACTAATTGTAGTTGCCCAATGCACAATCACACACTATCAAATACATCTTTACCATCATACTCAGACACTCATGCACACAGCACACATACATTGCAGAACAGCCCAACCCATACCTTCTTTATTTTTTTCAACAGACCCCAAAGAATGCCTACCAAAAAGCAAGTCCATAGACAGCAATGCAGAACTAGAGCAAATGAAAATAGAAGTGTCCAAAATAAGCATCCATCTCTAGCAGAATTTGTACAAAAAGTTCAAACAAAAAAGCTAATACAGTCATTTAGCGAAACAAAACAAGCTTCAAGTACAGAAACTTTGCCTCCTCTATCAAAATGTAAAACAAAACAGAAAACAATTAAGAAGAATTGTGCTACCACTACTGCTAAAACTGCTCCTATATATCTTGATATAGTTCCAAGTAAGCATACCAAAAAAGGTATTGTAGCAAAAATGTTCCACCACAGAGTCCTTCAAAATCTTATAAAAACCAGAGAGAAATCATGCGCAACCCTTACAACCTACCGTAGAAAATTAATCTTAGAAGCTTTGATAGACAGTGCAATACTTCTCAAAAGAAAGTTATTTAATTTAGTGTTAAACAAAATGAAACCACTAACAAAACTAATGACTAAATTACAAAAAAGACTTCTCAATAAACGAAATGTGAACAAAAATAACTTCTTAAATATCTGTGGTGGTGAATGGAGTCATACCACAAGCACAGAACCATATTTTAATGAAGAAGCATACAAACAAAAGCAAACAAATACAATTGCCATACATAGCAGTGGACGAGGTTATGAAAAAGTTCATAATACCATAGTGGAACAAGAAAAACTGCTTACAAAAATATCCCCAGAAAACTCAGAATTACCTCTCCATTGGACTGAACCAGAATGTCCAGTATACAAATGACCATGCACGTCAATGTGTAACATTCCCAAAAAAGCTTTCAAGTCTTTACGCCAATTCCTCAATCAGTATGTGAAAGGCAAAGACAAAATCAAAATGAAACTACTGCAAAATATGGATACCTGTCCAGTGCGCAAATACACAGGACTACAAGGACATTCATTAGCCTGCATTTCAGGACCTATTAGCAAGACCACCTTCCATCATATCAAAATGATATCAACACATCATTCAACTATAAGAAATCTAGTCTATAAACTGTACTATGCTAAAAGTCCTGCTTTGGCACTAGCCAATTTAAAAAACATTTTTGTACATGGTACAGCCAAAGATCTACTCGAAGAAATCGTCTATATCCAGAAAAAAATATTTTGGAAGTGAAGCCACTTACAAAATGCAATAGCTTTACAACAGACTAGCAACAATTCTACGCATGGCAACCTTCTACTACACACATGCAAAAAAGAAATACTAAAATTTAAAGGTACATCAGCTGAAGTACCAAACCATGTGTGTGTCTGTTGCCTCAGAACTTTTTATAAAAGTAAAACAAAAACTGTAGAACTACCATACAAAATAGAAGACAATGAAAATTCTAAATGGTTTGAATTAGCTCTCTACCTTATAGCAGAAAAAAAATACAAAATAACTGACCTCTTAATACTTTGCAGTTACTGCACTATAAAACTTGACATTAACCAAACTTCTTCACGTGCTATCCCAAATAATTTGGAATTATTCCCACTACCAAAACACCTACAACAACTCAATTTATATGAGAGCATCATAATTCAAAAAGTGCACCCCTTTCAAGCAATAATACGCCTTCAGACAAAAACAGCAACATTAACTCCCTCTGAATTGGTGAAAGGCATTTGTGGCAAAGTAGTGTGTTTACCATTAGATCTAAGACAAAATGTGCACACTCTGGGAGTGCAACGTCCAATAGAGCAATATTTCATTATCTTAGTAAACGGTGTACCTACAAAAGACAAAAAAAATTGGCAACAACTGGGAGACTTACATAAAGTTAGACAAGCCTTGCAATATCTAAAAGACAATAATGGATACTACAAAGAAATTAATATTGAAAAAAACTTCAAGTAGTATACTTGAAGTAAGTTATACTATACTTCAAGTTCAGAGTGACTTAAATTAATTCAAGAGTCACCAGAAACCAGTCAATTTGAGATTCTAGATCCTGCTACAGTATCCAATATTTTAGACCATTATACAAATCATCCATTGCATAATGACACCATAGATAAAGCACTGTAAATGTACCAAATGCGACAAACGAAAGGATCACCAATCAGCATAAGGGAAAAAAGTATAGAAGCACATGCTTTTCATGTACTCTTTCCTTCTGGCAAAGGAGGAAGGTATGATGATAGACCTATTCAAATAACAGCATCAGAATACCGCTCGTTACGGATGTATTCTGAAGATCCCAGATTTAGACAAAATGTGTAATACATATTCCACCTACTCTTTGAAAGCGAACTAGCAACTCTATGTTAGGGAGTTGCACACACATTAAAATCAGGAACCCACTTTCAAAATATGTCAGCTACATAATTATTACAAAAAGTGCAAGAAAAAGATGAGGTTTTACAATCAAGTATTTCAAATCTATTAGCAAACATACAAAATTGGCAACAACTGGGAGACTTACATAAAGTTAGTACAAAAGAGTACTCGTTCCGACGTCATGAAGATGTACGTTGTATGATAAGAAACCTTGGCCCACCCACTTGGTTTGTTACATTAAGTTGTGCAGAATATGCATGGGAATATTTACATGATTTCCTACGCATATCAAACATTAACAAAACAAACATAGACATACTAACACTCTTCATGCACAAATTTTACAATTTCAAAGACACAAATGTTGGAAATATTGTCATCGCAAATACAAAAACAAAGGGAAATACTACAGCAAATGCCCCTTTGGTTTCCCTAGACCGGGTACAAAAACAGGTCAAGTGAACAACTTCATGTCTTCAGTTAGACTTAGTGTTAAAGGTAAATCACCTAAAAATACATATTACATAAAAAGAACAGAAGAAGCAAAATATATCAATGATTACAATGCAATCATTGCCCTCTTATGGAATGCAAACATTGATGTGCAGTACATTGCAGACAATTCCACTGCAGTTACACGATATGTTACAGCATACTTAACCAAAGCAGAAAAAACAGAGCTTCAAGACCTCTGGAATGACCTGTCATCAGACAAAACACTGTCTCAGAAATTGTTCAGCTTGGGCATAAAAATGCTCTCCCATAGAGAATGTGGCTCCTATGAAGCAGCAGTCAATACCACATAGCCCAAAACTTCAAATACAAAAATAATATAAAACCCGATGAAAGAAAAGGTAGATAAAGAGTGACAAATTGTGAAGGCAGCTTAGTAAAACTCACCAAACCAAGTTTAATTAATCATATCAAATTGTCATTAAAGACTCCTCAACCTAAAGAACGATATTACATGTCCCTGCTACAACTCTTTAAACCATGGAGATATTAGTCAACCTTATGTAACAGGAAGCCAAGAACCATGGGGACAGTCACTTATAGCAAATGAGGCATAATTGGCTATGACAGAAGTAGAAAACCACATGTGTCAGTATGAAGATAAAGAAGACCTAACTATACTATAATCAAAACTAAACAATGAGCAGCGTAGCATTTTTCAAGAAGTAACAAAAGAAATTGCACATGGTGTACAACATGAAAATAAACAATGCACCTGCCAAAATTACAAACCTATACTACTGTACGTCAGTGGTGAAGCTGGTTCAGGCAAAACATTCTTAATCAAAATCCTCAGCAAGTTCCTTCAACAACTGACAAACAACAAACTGTCAGCTGTTGTCACTGCCCCCACAGGTTTAGCTGCCTACAACATAGGAGGTGTCACTTAACACAATTACTACTCCTGCCAGTAGAACACCAAAACAACTTAGACTATTACAAACTTTCTACAGAAGCTGCAATGGAACTATGCAGATTGTCAAAACACATGAAAATGCTACTAATAGATGAAGTGAGCATGGTCTCCAACGTAATGTTGGCTTTGATTCACCTCAGATTACAAGAAGTACTCAAAACAAACTACAAAGAGCTCTTTGGAGGAAAACACATTATTGTTTTCGGAGATCTTCTTCAATTGACACCAGTGAGGTGAACCCATTTTTAAAACCTTAGGACACAAACTCTGCCGTAAAACTGTTGGAAGCATAGGAAATGTTACCCTTTGGCAACATTTCCAATACAGAGAATTAACAGAAAACATGCGGCAATCTGCAGATCTCACTTATGCCAACATCTTAAAAAATATTAGAGTTGGTGTACTATCTCAAGAAGCACAAGCAATATTGAAAACCCGACACATTCATGCACTTTATGGTGACAATGCATGTGCTACTGATGTTATGGAACAATTAGCGCACAAAAACGTCAATTATATGGCCTTAATGCCAACTCTTGCAAGCTGTTTCAAATTCAATGAAACTATGTTAAATAAAGAAATTGCAACCAATAATGGAAATTAGTGCCACAGACAAATTAGACGTACATGGTATGACACTACCCATGTGTAAGCAAGCCACAACAAGACTAAATAGTTTATCAAATTCAATCTCCAACACAGCTGGGTTGGAAAAAATATTAAAATTATCCTTAAATTGTAAAGTAATGCATATGCATAACCTTGACGTGGATCAAGGACTAGTTAATGGAGCACTGGGTATAGTTATTGGCTTTCAAACATACCCACATGACAACAACATTCAGTTTGTCAATATTCTCTTTGACAAACTTTCAGAAGTGAAAAGGATAGGACGCTCAACAGCTTGATTCCTTCTCTTCAAAGACATGTATGTACACAGAGAACAATTTTCCCTAACTCTTGCATATGCAGTCACCATTCATAAATCACAAGATCTTACCCTAGACAAAGCATTGATAGATATTGGTAACACAGTCTTTAAAGAAGGCATGAGCTACGTAGCATTATCACGCTTTTGTACACTTGACAGTCTATTTCTAATCAACTTTGATGTAAGTAAAGTAAATGCTGATTTTCCTTGCATTTTAGAATACAATAGACTACGTTCACTATACACCCCCCATCTAAAAACATATCCTGTTCCATAAAAAGAAAAACGTTGTAAAAGAAAACTAATTCAAAAATAAATGCAACATGATGTCACTGCAAATCCTCCAAAGAGAGTAAAAGAAGCTAATACTTCATCAATTACCACAACTAAAAAAGAAACTATTACTCAAAGTAACTCGGGTACTTCTTCAAAGAAACAACACACATTCTGAAAAAATGACTTGGACAAATATAACTGGTGTAAGTTGCTACGCAAATGTAGCAATGAATATACTATTTCAATTGCCACCAATTGTTGACCACATTTACTTACACAGCACAGACCAATTGTGTTTACAAATGGTAGTACTTCATAGAAACGCAACAAACAATCCTGACAACATGTATAGTGTTCATGGAATAAGAGAATAATTGGACTACTGTGCTGGAATGGTGAAATTCACTATAAACTCACAGGAAGATCCACAAGAATTTGTAATGTACTTACTACAAGTACTGGAAAACAAAAACATACCTATAAATGAAATCTTCCAGATTTTATACATGTGGAAACATACATGCACTCTCTGCAACAATGTGACAGAAGAACAAATCCCTGATGAGCGCTTTGTCTATATATCAATACCTAATTGTGAATCCGTTCCATTTCAGCAACTTGTACAAATTGCAAACCATGGTAGATTAGGTACTACCTGCAATTCGGATAATCGCTCCACCTTACTAATACAAACATATAGTAAATATGTAATACTAATGCTTCTATGTTACAATGCAGATGGTACCAAAAACAACTGCAAGCTGACTGGATTCACACATGGTCAAGTATCACTTGGTAAGAAAACCTTCACAACAATAGGTATAATCTACCACGCAGGAGACACAACCAATGCAGGTCACTACAGTGCATATATAAAAAGAAATGTGGATGGTTCGAATGTAATGATAGTACCATTACTCTAAAGCAGAGATTACCAGTAAATCTTACAAACACTTATTTAATCTTCTTAAAACGAACATTTAGTAACTAATCTGTACTTAAACATTAACAAAACTTCAATTAAAAAACTATAAACTGTTAGAATATGCCAACATATATCTAACTGCCCCAAGATTCTACAACAACTAAAGAGATAAATGAATACCACTAAATTATATAAAAAAATAAACAGTTAGAATAAGCCAACTGGTATCTAACTGCCCCAAGATTTTGCAATAACCAAACAGATAAATCAATACCACTACATTATAACAAACAATGGACAGTTAGAATACGCCAACTGATATCTAACTTCCCCAAGATTTTGCAATAACCAAACAGATAAATCAATACCACTACATTATAACAAAAAATAGACAGTTATAATACACCAACTGGTATCTAACTGCCCCAAGATTTTGCAATAACCAAACAGATAAATCAATACCACTACATTATAACAAAACATAGACAGTTAGAATATGCCAACAGGTATCTAACTGCTCCAAAAATCTGCAACATGCCAAAAGATAGAACATTAGCCAGAAACAACAAGTGATCACTGAAAACAAACAAACAAATAGACTGTAGCATAACAAAAAAGGTTTTTTTTAATCCGACATGGATTTTTTTTCCCACAGACCAAATGATTTTAGCAACAAACACAGAAACTGAGCAAATTGCACAGTACACTGATTTGTAATCTACTAAATATGAGGGTCAAAATAAATAAAAAATATCTATTATTCAATATTATAAGTCGTCACAAACTACCAATACTAACATGATCTTTTCTTTTATCACAGAAATTGACAAGGAATATATGTACTCCAGTTACCAAACCAAACATAAAGTATTACATGGCCACGGTAGTGGCCATGTAGTTATAGTTAAGTTGCTGTTTCCATAGAAAGAGCACTTTTTGGGCTGCTTATAACTCCGCTCCCCATTGACGAATCCTCACCAAACTTTGCAAAAAAAGTATACGGGCCACTCTGAATTTTTTTTTAAAGGTTGGTGAGAATTCATCCAGGGAGAGAAGAGTTATAGGGGGATCCCAAAATGTATTTTTTCCCATAGACTGAATTGGGGAAAAACTTTGCACACGGCTAAAGGTGAAACCACTGGACGGATTTTGACGAAATATGCGGCAGGTACAGGGGCTTGGTCCAAAAAGCGTGCTTTTGTAAACCATATGTGCAGTACGTTCATTTATAATTATGAAAAAGTAGGTCTGAAAAAATTAGTAATATCTATGTTCGCTCCGCGGTCCCACTTCCCTGTTCGGTCGACGAACAGGAAACCGATTGGCTTAGGGGCTGCCGTCATGACCGCGTACATGCAACGTCTCTGCCCATTGGCTGCTGCGAGACGTGTTCTGCGTCAGATGGTTTGGATGCACCATGCTTTTTTTATTACCCTATTTTGCTGCGTCACAGAGCATTGGGAAAGGTTCACACAGTAAGAGATGTGTGATCTATGCATTTGTTCTTCGGCCGTCATGATGTAATTTCTATGGACACCTTGTACGTACAGTAAATGTGAGGGGTAATAATGATAGCACTTTAGTGCATGTAGTGGGCAGTAAATGTGTAACACTTCAGTCCATGTAGTGGACAGGAAATGTGTAACTCGTGAAAGCACATGGGTATAGTTAGGCAACATTGATTTGACAACATGCCGTGAACACATTATTTCTCCCAATGTCTATTTTTCTATTCATTAGCACGCCGCCATGGGTGGCACATGCTACGGTGGTAGTGGCCAGGGGCTTCAGTCTTAACATATGGGTAATTAATGCACTTGTTCTGGGGGTCGGTCGTTATGATGTAATGTGTATGGACATCTTGTACACACAGTACTCTAATACCTACTTAATGATGTATGTTCTATGGCCTCCTTGTACGAACAGAAAAGGAGGGGTCCAATAAGGCCAGTATTTGAGCATGTGCACTGCCTGGGGGAGTTGTTACATTTGTAAGGACACGTGTGGTGTTAGGGAACATTGAAATTGCCTACATGCTCTGAAAACATTACTGTTTCCAATGGCTATTATTATATTCATTAGTACGCACCCATGGTTGGCACATCCTATGGTTGTTGTGGCCAGGGTCTAGAGTCTTGGATGCATGGCCGTTGGCTGAAGGCGAAGGCCTTGCTTCCAAGACTGTAGGCCCTGACCACAACCACTGCCACATGTGCCACACATGCACACACCCGTCGTGTTCCGTTTTGATTGGCAAGTTGTGGGGAGTGCGTGCAGTCATGGGTGCATGTCCGAAGGCCATGCAACCAATAACAAAGTGGTAAGTATGAGATTTGGAAGACACTGCACACCCATCCCATGTAAGATCTACAAACATACACCTAAGAGGGAAGCCTCTGGGCATAGGTATTTAAAGATAACACACCTATAGAATAACCCCCATTACCACACATCACCGAGGTAGATGTGGGGAGACCCTGCAGTCGTGGGTGCATGGTTAAAGCTCATGCACGCAAGACTGAAGTCATAAACAGTGGAGTTACAAGTTAATAGGGGTGTGGTGGATTGTGGTACATTTATAAGCAGCTAATTTACAAGGACCATGTTTTACATATGCAGCGATGGTTGTGGATAGGACCTGTACTCCTTGAAACTTGAATGTAAGGCGTAGGTGGTAGGTTACTTACCACAGACGAAAGGCCAGCCTACTGGCACTGCAGCATATTACTACCATAGATTAGACGAGTTGATTCCCATGTGTACAAAATGCCTGCCAATATACTTACTCCTTACTTTGTTCAGAATCCATACATTTTTGTAAAATTGGTTATCGTACTTGGCGGAAGTATTATTTTTTCCATTTCTGTGATGAAAGAAAAAGGTGTGTTAATGTTTGCAGTTTTGCCACATTGCATAATCGACAGTTAACTTTTTTTTTAGACCCTCATATTTAGTTTACAAACCAGTGTACTGTGCATTGTGCTCAGTTTCTGTGTTTGCTTTCTAATACTTGGGCCTGGGGAAAATAATCATTGTCGGATTAAAAAAAAACGTCATTTCTTATGCAACTAAGTACTTCATTTTTTCCTTTTAGTGTTTTCTTCATTTTTCTAAGCAATATTTGTTGCCTTCCTGCCCATTTTTAACAACAGTTTGATACCTGTAGGTATATTCTAACTGAGCATTTGTTCCTACAGATCTTTGATACTCATTCATTTGTGTTGTTGTTACATCCTGTTTCCTTCATCTTTTCCATTAATGTTTTCTTTGTTGCCTTCCTGCCGATCTTTACCGATCTTTACAAACAATAAGATACCTATAGGCATATTTTACCTGTGCATTTGCTTCCAACGATCTGTGATTATCATTTATTTGTGTAATTCTTCCATCCTGTTGGGTAATTAGATACCTGTAGGCGTATTATAACTGTGCATTTGTTCCTACAGATTTGTGATACTCATTCATGTGTGTCGTACACATATCCTGATTCCTTTATCTTTCCCATTAATGTTTTCTTTGTTGCCTTTTTGCCGATTTTTAACAACAGTTAGATACGTTTAGGCGTATTCTGCCTGTGCATTTGTTTCCAACATTCAGTGATAATCATTTATTTGTGTCATTTTTCCATCTTGTTGGGTAGTTAGATACATGTGGGCATATTCTAACTGTTTGTAGTCTTTCACATACTTTGTTGACAATTTTGAAGTACACCTTATTACAGAAATGTGGGCTTCAAGAACATGAAATACGCATTTGTTAGGTTAGCTGGCAACCTCTGCTTTAGAGTAATGGTGCTATCATTACTTTCAAACCATCCAGAATTCTTTTTAATGTATGCAGTGCAGTGACCTGCATTGGTTGTAGCTCCTGCATGGTAAATTATTCCTACTGTTGTAAAGATTTTCTTTCCAAGTGACACTTGACCGTGTGTAAATCCAGTTAGTTTGTAGTTGTTTTTGGTGCCATCTGTATTATACCGTAGAAGCATAACTATTATGTAGACACTATGTGTTTGTATCAGTAAGGTAGAGTGATTGTCTGAATTGCAAATACTACATAATCTGCCATGGTTTGCATTTTGTACAAGTTGCTGAAATGGAATGATCTCACAATTTGGTATGGAAATATACACAAATCGCTCATTTGGGATTTCTTCCTGTATCACTTTGTTAAAGAGAGTGCATGTGTGTTTCCACATGTACGAAATTTGGAAGATTTCATTTACATGTATGCTTTTGTTTTCCAATACTAATAGTATGTACATTAGAAATTCTTGCGGATCTTCGTGTGAGTTCATAGTGAATCTCACCATTCCAGCACAGTCGTCCAATTGTTGCCTACTCCATGAACACTGTATGTGTTGTCAAGATTGCTTGTTGCATTTCTATGCAGCACTAACATTTGCAAACACAATAGGTCTGTGCTGTGCAGGTAAATATTGTTAACATTTGGGGCAATTGAAATAGAATATTCATTGCTACATTTGCATAGCAACTTACCCCACTTTCATTTGTAAATTTTAACGGGCAAGCAAGTTCTGTAATCTGAGTACATTTTTCGGTTTTTATGTTGCTTCTTTGCCGATGTGCCTGGTTGACATTCCCTAATAGGTTCTTCTATGTTTGCGGCAATTGATGAAACTTTAGCTTCTTTTCTTTTTTTTGCGGAATTTCCTGTTACATTCCATTGCATTTCTGTTTCATTTACTTTTCTTTTACCACGTTTCACTTTATGTGGAACAGGGTATTGTTTCAGATGAGGGGTGCACAGTGAACACAATCTGTTGTATTCTAGAATACAAGGAATATCAGCTTTGACTTTACTTGAATCAAAGTTTATTAGCAATAGACCGTCAAGTGTACGTAAGCGTGATAATGCTACGTAGCTCATGCCTTCCTTAAACACTGTCTTTCCTATATCTATCAATGCTTTCTCTAGGGTAAGACCTTGGGATTTATGAATGTTAACTGCATATGCAAGAGTTAGAGAAAATTGCTCTCTATGCACATACATGTTTTGAAGAGAAGGAATTGAGCCATTGAGCACCCTATCCTTTTTACTTCTGAAACTTTATCAAAGCGAATATTGACAAACTGAATGCTGCTATCATGTGGGTATGATTTAAAGCCAACAACTTTGCCCAGTGCTCCATTAACTAGCCCTTGCTCTACGTCAAGGTTACGTTTAAGTATTACTCTACAATTTAATGACAATTTCAATACTTTTTTCAACCCAGCTGTGTTGGAGATTGAATTTTCTAAACTATTTAGTCTTGTTGTGGCTTGCTCACACATGGGTACTGTCAAACCATGTACGTCTAGTTTGTCTGTGGTGCTAATTTCTATTATTGCTTGCATTTCTTTCTTTAACATTGTTTCATTGAGTTTGAAACAGCTTGCAAGAGTTGGCATTAAGGCCATACAATTGACATTTTTGTGCGCTATTTCTTCCATAACATCAGTTGCACATGCATTATCGCCATAAAGTGCATGTATATGCCGCTTTTTCAATACAGCTTGTGCATCTTGCGATAATACACCAACTCTAATACTTTTCAAGATGTTGCCATAAGTGAGATCTGCAGATTGCCACATGTTCTCAGTTAATTCTCTGTATTGGAAATGTTGCCAAAGGTTAACATTACCTATGCTACCAACAGTTTTCTGGCAGAGTTTGTGGCCTTAGGTTTTAAAAATCGGTTCACCTTTTATTGGTTTCAATTGTAGCAGATCTCCGAAAACAATAATGTGTTTCCCCTGAAAAGAGTTCTTTGTTATTACTTTTAAGTACTTCTTGCAATCTGAGATGAATCAAAGCCAACATTAGATTGGAGACCATGCTCACGTCATCTATTAGTAGCATTTTCATTTGTTTCAACACTCTATGTAATTCCATTGCAGCTTCTGCAGAAAGTTTGTAGTAGTCTAATTTATTTTGATGCTCTACTGGAAGCAGTAGTAATCGGTGTAAAGTCACACCGCCTATGTTGTAGGCAGCTAAACCTGTGGGGGCTGTTACAACAGCTGACAGTTTGTTGTTTGTCAATTGTTGAAGGAACTTGCTGATAATTTTGATTAAGAATGTTTTCCTGATCCAGCTTCACCACTGACGTACAGCAGTATAGGTAATTTTGGCAGGTACATTCTTTATTTTTGTGTTGTACGCCATGCAAAATTTGTTTTGTTACCTCTTCAAAAATGGTGCGCTGATCGTTGTTAAGTTTTGCTTGTTGTACCGTAAGTCCTCTGTATCTTCTTGATATTGATACATGGTGTTTTCTACTTCTGCCAGAGCAACTTCAGCCTCATTTGCTATTAGTGGCTGTCCTAATTGTTCTTGACTTCCTGTTACAGAAGGTTGACTACTGTCGGAAGAGTCTTTATCTAGTTGGGTCTGAATGTCTTCTTCCTGTTGCTGCTCATTGTGTAACATTGTTTTGTACTGCGTAAAGTTAACATTGGTGATAGTGCTTTCATTTGCTTTGAAAGCATCTTCATAGCACTCATAATTATCTAGTATGTCTTCCTCTGTGAACAGAGACATGTAATATAGTTCTTTCGGTTGAGGCATTTTTAATGACAATTTCACATGATTAATTAAGCTTTGTTTGTTAATTTTCACTAAGCTCCCTTCACAATTGGTCACTCTATATCTACGTTTGCTTTCATCGGGTTTAACATTATTTTTGTATGCAAAGTTTTGAGCTATGTTTTATAGACACATGCTTTCCAGAATGTCTTGGCTGTTGGGATCATTTCTGGCAATTGTTTCTATGTCCTCATATGATTTTAGCAATCTTTTTCTAGATTTTGCAGGACCAAGACTGAGCCATACTATGTTGTCTGATTTTCCATACAAAGCAGTGCCGGATAAACGATCTGCTGATTCATAGGCCCCACATTCTCTACGAGAGAGCATTTTTATGCCTAGGCTGTACAATTTCTGTGATAATGTTTTGTCTGATGCTAGGTCATCCTAGAGGTCTTGAAGCTCTGTTTTTTGTGCTTTTGTTAAGTAGGCTGTAACATATCGTGCAACAGAAGTTGAATTGTCTGCAATGTACTGCACATCTATGTTTGCATTCCATCGTAGGGCAAGGATTGCATTGTAATCATTGATATATTTTGATTCTTCCCTTCTTTTTATGTAATACGTGTTTTTAGGTGATTTACCTTTAACACTATGTCGAACTGAAGACATGAAGTTGTTTACTTCACCTGTTTCTGTAACTGGTCTAGGGAAACCAAAGCGGCATTTGGTCTAGTATTTATCTTTGTTTTTGTATTCACTGCGACAATATTTGCCACATTTGTGTCTTTGAAATTGTAAAATCTGCCCATGCAGCTCACTATGTGTCTGTTGTGAAGGGATTTCACATGTGACATATTTTTGGATAAACTGCAAAACAGTGGCATCACTGTCTTGACCAAATTTTGGTGCACCTTTGATCCATAAAAGAATGTGGATATGTGGTTCTCCTCTGGCTTGATATTCTTTTCTCCAAAAGAAGTGTTGCACTTCTCCAAGGGGAGGAAGAGTTTTATTGCAAATAAAATATAGCATTGCAATGAAACGATGATGGAAATATCTTGAGACATTAACTGGATCTAGAGAGCAAAGTTCTCCAGGTGTTAATATAACTATGTTGTTTTTGTTGCTATTTGCTATGCGTAGGAACTCATATAAATCTTCCCATGCATATTCTGCACAACTTAGCCTAACAAACCAAGTTGGTGGTCCAAGGTTTCTGATCATGCAACGCATGTCTCTGTGCCATCTAAACTAGTATTCCTTTGTACCACGCATGTTTGTAATAACTGCTTAGCTGACATATTTTGAAAGTGTGTTCCAGATTTAAGAATGTATGCAACTCCATAACATAGAGTTGCTAATTCACTTTCATAGAGTAGGTGGAATATGTATTCCACATTTTGCCTAAATCTGGGATCTTGCAAATACATTCGTAATGAGCGGTATTCTGATGCCCCAATCTGAGTGGGTCTATCATCGTATATCCCACCTTCGCCAGTAGGAAATAGCAGTGGAAAAGCATGTGCTTCTATACTTTTTTCCCAAATGCTCATTGGTGACCGTTTGGTTTGTCGAATTTGATAGGTTTCTAGTGCATCATCTATACTTTCATTAGAATGCAATGGATGAATTTCATTGGAATGCAATGGATGAATTGTGTAATGGTCCAAAAGAGTGGCTACTGTAGCTGGATCCTGAAGTTCGAATTGCCCAGTTACTGATGGCTCTTGAATTATTTCAGGTATTTGCCTTAAGCTTTCATCAATATTTATTTCCTTGTAGTACTCATTGTTGTATTTTAGATATTGCAATGCTTGTGTAACTTTGTGTAAGTCTACTAATTGTTGCCAAATTTTTGTATCCTTTGTTGGTACTCCATTCACCAAGACTATTAAAGAATGCTCTATTGAACGTTCCACTCCTAGAGTCTGCACATTTTCCATTAGATCCAATGGCAAGTAAACTACTTTGCCACAAATTCCTTTAACGAATTCAGAGGAAGGTAAATTTGCTGTTTTTAGATGAAGGCGTATAATTGCTTGAAATGGTTGAACTGTTTGAATTATTATGCTCTCATACAAATTGAGCTGTTGCAGGATTTTTGGTAATGGAAACAATTCCAAATTATTGGTAATTGCACGTGAAGGAGTGTGGTTGATATCTAATTTTGAAGTACAGTAACTGCAACATATTAGGCGTTCAGTTATTTCATATTTGCTTTCAGCTAAAATGTACAAAGCTAATTCAAACCATTTAGAGTCTTCATTGTTTTCTATTTTGTATGCTATGTCCACATTTTTTGTGTTCCTTTTGTAAAACGTTCTGCGGCAAGATACACACACATGGTTTGGTACTTCAGCCGATGAGCTTTTAAATTTTAGTATTGCTTTTCTGCATGTGTGTAATAGAAGGTTGCTATGTGCAGAATTGTCGCTACTATGCTCTAAAACTGGTGCATTATCTACGTGGCTTTCACTTCCAAAATACTTTTTCTGAATATGGTCCATTTTTTCTTGTACGTATTTGGGTGTACCATGCAGAAGATTGGTATTTAAATTGCCTAATTCTGAAGCTGGAATTTCTGCATAGTATATTTTATACACTAAATGTCTTACTTTGGAACGATGTACTGCAAATAGGGCCAGAAATGCAGGCTAATGAATGTCCTTTTAGTCCTGTGTGCTTCCGCACTACACAAATATCCATATTTTGCAGCACTTTCATTTTACTTTTGTCTTTACCTTTTACATATTGATTGAGGAACAGACGTAAAGATTTGAAAGCTTTATTTGGAATGGCACACATTGATGTACACAGCCATTTGTATACTGGACGATGTGGTTCTGTTGAATCAAGAGGTAATTCTGAGTTTTCAGAAGACAGCTTTGTAAGCAGTGTTTCTTGTTCCATGATGGTAGTATTGATTTTCTCATACCCTCGTCCACTGCTATGGATGGCTATTGTCTTTGATTTTGTTTGTATGCTTCTTCATCAAAATATGGCTCTGTGGTTGTTGTGTGACTCCATTCACCACCACAAACATGCAAAAACATTTTTTTGTTCACATTCCGTTTATTGCTGAGTTTCATTTGTAGTTTGGTACTTAGTTTTTTTAGTGCTTTCATCCTTTTTAACACTAATATGAACAACTTCCTTTAGAGAAGAATTGCACTGTCCACAAGTGCTTGTAGAATTAACTTTCTACGGTACGTTTTGAGGGGCGAGGATGATTTTGGTCCTCTTCTTAGTAGATTCTGAAGGACTCTGTGACAAAACATTTTTACTAAAATACTTTTTTTCCTATGGGTTCTTCTTACACTATCAGGATTATTAGGAACATTGTTAGCTGTACTGGCAGCTGTTTTTTTTTACAACATTTCTGTGTTTTGTGACACTTTTTGATGGAGGAGGTACAGTTTCGGTAGTTGAGACTTCTTTAATTATGTCACCCAACTGTGCATAAGTGTGATAGGGAAGCTCTTTGGCATGATGTGTCAATGCAGAGTGACCTCTAACTATCATTTGGTAAGGCTACTTAAGTGTTTGTATACTAGTACAATGTGCTTTAGATGAGTGTACAAAGTGCCCTACTTGTGACGAGAACCATTCTTAATAACCAAAATGCCAAAAACGTGCTACCACAACTTATTTTCACAATCTAACCTTCTAAGGATTCCCTATGTTATTTCAGTACCAAACACACAGGGATTTGTCAGCCATTCCACCTGTTATTCTTTGTTCAATAAATGGATATTTGTAGGTAGAATGGTTTACAAATGAATGCTTGCTTTGGTGCCCAAAATAAACAAATAAACCACGCAGCCTCTTTAAAGAGTAGTTACAATATGAAGTTTGTACTGTACTTACTTTTTGTACAAGATGACCACGTTTCCTCGGATATGTCGTCTGCAGTGTAGATGCTGTTGATTCTCAGGAGAGTAGTCTTTACTGAAAATTAAAAAAAAA
The DNA here is from genome assembly GCF_040938575.1 of Ambystoma mexicanum. Taxonomy (NCBI): domain Eukaryota; kingdom Metazoa; phylum Chordata; class Amphibia; order Caudata; family Ambystomatidae; genus Ambystoma; species Ambystoma mexicanum. The sequence continues at coordinate 1,172,918,529 of NC_090922.1, forward strand.
CAATATCAATTACTTTGTGTGTTTGCAGTGGTCATGAAACTGCAGACTTTATTTGTACTTCTTTCGTCAGAATATTTAACTTTCATATTTCAACCCAGTCCACATGCACATTTCACTTCTCTCTGTGCAGTCTTTCCATACTACTTTCAATATTGTACTTAAATTCCTTCAAAGTAACTACATTTTTTAAGGGTTTGGAAATGCCTTGTTCGTTACAAAGTGTAGTATGCATAGGAGAGAGGTTTGTAAGCGATAGGGCAAAGTACTAGTTGGGCAAACATTTTATACGTGTTAATGAAAAACACAATGTCCAAAAATCGCGAGACCCTCCGAAGGACATGTGAGCACCACAATCGGGAGCGATTACTATTCTCATATGATCACATTGCAAGTAGCATTACTGTAGGCAGTACAGAGTACAGAACTCTGACATTTTCACATACAAAAATGAGGTCTGCCCTAAATTCTACTTCACAACTCTCAAGCTTTTGGCGGTTGTTACCCGCCTTGTAAAGGGCAGACTCACTCGTCAAGCCTCCTGCACGGCTATTCAATCCAATGGCCGTCTCAACCACAAAAAACAAAATTGGTTGATTTCACCCGCCTCTACAACAAAAATGGTTGAGACCTATGCCTAAATAGGCATGCTTACAACGTATGTACAAGGTATGCAGAAGATAGTAAGCAGTTGTGCGATTTGTTAATGACAAATCGGCATTGTTGCACTTTAAAAGAGGGAGCGTTGTTATGTGTTCCCTATGGAAATGTACCACCATTATTTTGTCTATTTAAAATCATAAGGCTTCCACATGTACTCTGCTTAAAATGTACATACCACCTGTACTCTATACTGATGTATGTGCACATGCATGGAGCTGTATGTAGAAATTCGCAATCCTTGCACAGTAGCTTGTGAAGTAGATGCTTTGCAATGGTATTCGATTTACATTAAGAATCATCAACAGTAATTTTGAAGTGCGCAATGTTGATGACGGAGTTAAAAATAGCGATGTTCTATGTGATTGGTGGATGATTGTGCGCCCGCTTAGTTGTGTCCAATGAGGGACTCACTTTGATACCGCTGTAGAAAGGGTGGAAGAACTGAGTAAGAGTTACGTGCCGCACGCAGGCAACACTTGTCCGCTGGTAGGGTGTGTCACATACGGGTTTCTACAGCATATCCTGCATGGAAAGATGACTATAGGCATCAGCCAATCAGATGTTCACATTAGTCTTTTGTGTCAAAAGACGGTGCGCACACTGAAAATGGCAGAGGTGCTGCTTGGAGACATTTTGTGCAAGGCTTACAACACTATGCCGAGAGTAGGCATGTGGCACACCATTTCGATGTGCGAGGAGTGGAGGTGGTGTGGAGCGCTGACACTCATGCCAATGCTGCAGCAATTCTGCAAGTTTGTAGAGACATGCGTCGAATGACCACTCCTCATGTGGTAATTTTGCACTACGGTGCTTGCCACTTGGGATACCTGACTTCACGTACTTTGTTGGCAGATTTGGCACAGTTGGTTGAAGCACTCATGACCATCTTCCCAACATCGAAAGTCATTTTTTCTGCTTTACTCCCGAGAGTGCAATGGAAAAACACTTCTGTTTTCTGTCCAGATCAAAGCATCAGGAGGTGCATCATCAATCGCGGCATGTGCGCATTCATGCTACGAGTTGGTATGTTTTTTTGTAGCCATGATAACATTGCTCCAAGCAATGCACATTACTTTGAAGGAGATCGTGTTGTACTACCCTCTTTAGGAAATGCAATGTTTTTTTGGAAAATAACACTTGCTTTAGAGAAGGTTCTGTAATGTTTGCAAGAGTAAAGCAAGGACAAAAAATACAAAAAAATACATAAAATACCACATGTCTGTATGATATGTGGCCAACAATTAAAAAAAAAACTGCTCTTTTCAGAGCCTACCTTAAAGGGGAAAAAGGGGAATAGTACTTTTATGTACCGTCGTCACGCTCTGATCCTGTACATGTCCGCAAACATGGCCGTAGTTAGCGACCGCATGTAAATGAAATGAGCGGAGCTATGGATTGGTCCATAAAGTTCAGTAGGTGTGTTCTGACCGACGTACTTTAGGAAGACCGTCTTCCCCCTCACAGGACACCACACAGCTATGGATTTCCATGCTCGAAAACAGATTATCTGAATTGTGGGAGACTCATGGATACTTTGGTTGAAGGTGCATGCAGAAAGCTGCAGGTTATCTACAAATCTCAGATTTCCACATGCAGAAGTGCACTGGCACGGCGTGCGTGACATGAGATGGGTGGACTTGGTACCTCTTTGTGTTAATTTACAGACAGACCGTCCTCCAGATATACTCATCATTCATTGTGGAGGAAACAGTTTAGGCCATGTAGCTGGCATTTCTTTACAATTTGCCATGAAGTCAAATACTTTTTCCTGTATTGCCCAAAGACAAAAATGGTTGCGTTCTTCTGCATTTGGTCCACAAATATAAAAAGAGAGATGCAATGTGAATAAGGTTGTGTGTGTCTTTTTAAGAGATGTTGGCATGTCCTCTTTCCACAATGACAACATTTTGTTTCGTAGCAGTTTCATTTTCCGCAGAGATGGCGTCCACCTCACAATTTACAAAATGCATTGCGCCCCCTTTTGCAATCACACTAACCTATCTTAAAATCCGTTTTCCACAATCCACTGTTTTTGACCCACACAAAACACCACCAAAAGGCTCTTTTCAGAGCCGCCACTTACTTCCAACGTACACTTTATTGTGTTTGCACCACTTGCACCCTCCCTTTTTCCCCTCTATGACTGTCCGCAAAGTTTTGCTGAACTCTGCAGGGGTCTACGGCCTTCACTTCATACTTCTATTGTTACACTGATAAAGGCGGCTCTGAAAAGAGCCTTTTCTGTTATTTTTGTTGTTTTTACGTTCATTAATTAACAGCACTCGACACACTAGGAGAAGAGGCGAAAGGAGGGTAAGGAAGGGACACCAGCCACGGGGATAAGAAAGGGCAACTCAAGAGACAAATATTACGTGTGATCTTTATTTAGGTAAGGAGCAAATCTTCTGGTGCTCATTGACTGCAGTCTCAAAAGCACTTCGGACATTCTCCCCCCTGCAAAGTACTGCGTCACAATACGTGCACACTACTGTCACCTTTGAAAGGTAAGGGTCCGCAGCATTGCGAATGGCTTGTGAAGCAGCTGGAGGGAGGCGCTCCCCCACAGGAGTGTCTCTTGTAGTGGGAGGAATGGATTCCGAGGATGCTATGGAGGAACTTAAACGACTACGCTCTTCACATGGCTCCACCTGGTGTCCTTTCATGGTTGTCGTACCAAAACTTCACGCTCCAAATCTCCCGCGACTCAACACCACATCGCACTGGTTACACTTCACCAGGTTCGCACGTGCTTTTGGTATGTTCCCATAAACGGAAAACAACCGCCACACCCACTAATCCCGCCGAGTGCTCTAAGTGCGGAGTTCCTCCACTTCATTCTCTTCCTCCTCTTCTTCCTCAATCTCTACATCCTCACCCATATATCTCTCTGCAGGCCCTTGGTGAGGTGCTGATGGTGGCGGGTTTGGGGGTGGTGTAGAGGCTAATAACCCAACAACAGCCATTGAAGTCATACCAATTAGTTTCCTTTTCGTCACTACAGCAGTAAAGGCAACGCACCTCGATCTGCTATAGCTAGAAGGACAATGAAGATGCGCTCGGGGGGTGTCCTTTTGAAGGGGTGCAGGGTTGTGCCTCGTGACCATCTTCATCCCTACAAAGCGGTACACACATTTTACACAGCAACTCCAGAGGAGGCCTATTGTTTGGGATGTGTGAAATTACATCTTTTACACTCCACAATACTTTGCCTTGTGTCTACAAGTTCATTTTTAGTGTTGCGGAGGCACACGAACCACGCAAACTAGTCCCCACGCTCAGCATAGGGGCGGTCACAAGATGACGTCCTCAACACATCCACCCCCTTAATGAAAGTCCCCTGGATAGCAAATGCAAAGAATCAAACATGCGCTTGCGCACAAGTGTCCTATGGACAGTGTTCGGATTCTCAAACTACTTCAAAGTGCGACACAAGTGAGACGGACAGTTAGGAACTGCTGCAATTTTGGCAATCCTTTCGTTTGTACTGAGCATGTGCACGCATGCTATGTTCACTGTACGGACAGTTCCAGTGTCCTTAGGACAACTCCATTTTGTTTGCCTACGAACTTGCCAGGCACTGTGCCTGTTCTACGGACAGCACCATTTTGACTGTGCCCAATAGGGACTGCTATACTGTCCTTCACACACTCCCTTTTTACTCATTTACACCCATTCTGGACATCTTGTGTGTTCTACGAACATGTATTATCTCGTTTCCAAGCGGTACGCCGAGGTAGTATATCCTTTGGACACCCCTTTCTGTTTAAGTACGCACATTTTTAAAAGATGGTGCAGTCACACATCACATCCGTCTTACTTGGCATTACACAGCACCCACATTCCATTGCTTGCGATAGGTCGAACAGGCGCGCTGTTCGCAAACATTTTACGTCTTTTTAAAAAAAATGTAACCACCAACTCTTTCTCTACAACTACTGTACAAAACCATTTACTACACACTCACACAAACATCACTCTAAAGAAACAGCGGGGGAAGCGGACAATGAAACAAATATGGGGGAATTTGGATATAAAACGGGCTAGTTATGAGGGGAAGATTTGTGAGGGGAAGAAGGGGTGGATACTTTGTCGAAACATCTATTTTCCTCTTGCAGGTTTTGGGATGGGTCGCTAGGGAATGGAGAAGCAGGGCAGGTGCAGGTGGGGCAATGGTACCGAACTTTTCCTTTCACAACGTCCTCTACAAACTCCCGTAAACTTTGAAAATTGTCATTCAAAATGTCCATTTCTGCTCTATACTTTTTATCCTGTCTTCTTCTATCTCGTTTGTTGCCCTTTCCTCTTTTTTTCCTGGTCTGTTGAAAAAGAAAACACCATAAGTTAAATGCCTATAAAATACTGGTCACAATTCTCCAAATGCAGACCAATGTGTACCATTGTTGTCGCTGTCTTCTGACATTTCCCCGTGCGGAAAATATTCCTCCAGCCACTCCAAAGTACTAGCCATTTTTGAGTCAAAACAGCAGAAAGTAATTATTATTTCTGCACCACATAACAACAAAAAAAACACCCACATAAAAAAATGCCCTTCACTCACTCTTTTGATGTAATCTCCCTTCGTCCTATTGCGTCTGTCTACTATCGTTCCAGGCTGCTGAGTTTCTGTGAAGTGATTACAGTGGAGGCACCTTTCTTTTTTTTTTTTTTTTTCCATTCACTTCATTCTACATGGTTATTAAATCTGTCATTTTCTTTTCCCACCTTCAGGTTTCCACATTTACTTATTACTACTTATAATATCTTTTTGCCCTTCTTCAACGTTTCACACTTTTTGTATAAGACAATAGTACATTTACAGATACCCCCCGCCTCATTCGGTAATGTTGATCCTGTCCTCCCCCGTCCGCCAACAGGCGCTCAGTCCGTCCCTTTCTAAAACCAATAGGGAGGGGGTTCTGTATGTTCTATGTTAAATGTATGTCAAGTACATAGATTATACTACATATCTCTAAAAATCACATGATTACAGTGTACATTCTGCTCAACAACTTCATTGCCACAATTTCATGCTTTAGTTCCACCTTCCAAAAACCTGTACAATTCCCTACACAAAAAACTTTGTTAAGGGGACGTTATGGTTAAGTTGCCCTCCCAAAAACCAGTGAAATTCACTACAAAAAAAACTTTGTTGAGGGGACGTTATGGTTAAGTTGCTCTAACAAAAACCTGTACACTTCACTAAAAAAAACTTCCCTCCTCCCCTTTATGCTTCAAATTAAAACCGAAAAACCCCTGAAATTCGACAGTTATGGTCAACTAAGCCCCAACCCTGCCACCACCCCTGTGCACTGCTAAAACTGGCACCCAGACCATGAAAGATGTCATCTCACATGTCAATGATGACATCAATGACAACATCACTTGTTTAGCCCCTTTCTTTTCCTTCCCTGCCATACATATATATGTACATTCAGTAAAAATATTTCACTAAAGGAATGTTACACTTCACAGTGCAACCAAACACCACTGCACATTCTCCATTATAGTAAGCTAAGCAACCATAACTCGCCCCATCTACGTGCATTGCTAAGACTAACACCCAGGACATCAAAGATGACATCACAAATAACATTGATGACATCACTGATGACATCACATGTGCAAATATTATTCCTAAAAAGTCCCTACCTACAAGGGGTTCTTTCTACTACGTTGGTAGCAAGATGTGAGGGGTGATTGTGTAATGTTACACATGTAATAACTAGCTCACAAATCTAGACTTAATACACACTTGTACTACAACAAACAATACATATGACGACCCAACGCATATAAATGAGCGGCACATACACAGGAAACTGAGGTAAGTTAGAAAGAACTAGTAGCATCCGACAGTTTATCTTCCTGTATACAAATTAATTGTGTGTTTGAGGCCTACTATTGCCCCATGCATATGCATCATGAGCTGCCACCAGACCCTAAGGAAAGTACTTTAAAAACACACGCCAAAGGTAACTTTTTGCTATACAGCATCTTTTCAATTTTCATATTGTGCTGGTCAGTGATTAAAACCACCTAGCCCACATTTTTCAATGCACCAAAATAAGTGAAGCAAACATGTGATGTCATCAGTGATGTCATCAATGTTATTTGTGATGTCATCTTTGACCGCAGCATATCACACCCATAGTGACTTATAAATTTGGTCTTAGCCATGCACCCAAGACTCTAGGCCCTGCCCACAACCACCACAGCATATCACACCCATACTAGCTTTCAATTTTGTTGCTTATACATTTGGTCTTGGGTGCCAAAGTTATAAGCCACTATGGGTATGATAAGCTGCAATGGTTGTGGCCAGGGCCTAGAGTCTTGGGTGCATGGCCTACGGCCTATGGTCTATGGCCATGCACCCAATACTCTAGGCCCTGGCCACAACCACTGCAGCCTATCACACCCATAGATCACACCCATAGAATCAAACATTTTAACTATGCCACATGGGCACTTTTCTATGGCCACGAACAATATGAGTGTTCTTAGAACAGTTTCAACTTGCCTACGAACAGTATGTACAGGTATAGTGTCCTTAGGTCATTCCCATTTCGTTTATTAACGAAGATTTCAGGACACCACGTGTGTTCTTAGAACAGTTTCAACTTGCTTACGAACAATACGGACAGGCATAGTGTCCTCAGGACACCCCTATTCTGTTTATTTACGAACATCCCAGGACACTTGATGCATTGTTAGAACAATTTCAACTTGCCTACGAACAGTACGGACAGGCATAGCATCCACAGAACACCCCCATTTCGTTTATTTACGAACATTTCAGAACACCACGTGTGTTCTTAGAACAGTTTAAACTTGCCTACAAACAATACGGACAGGCATAGCGTCCTCAGGACACCCCCATCTTGTTTATTTATGAACATCCCAGGACACTTGATGCATTCTTAGAACAATTTCAACTTGCCTACGAACAATACGGACAGGCATAGCGTCCTCAGAACACCCCCATTTCGTTTATTTACGAACATTTCAGAACACCACGTGTGTTCTTAGAACAGTTTAAACTTGCCTACAAACAATACGGACAGGCATAGCGTCCTCAGGACACCCCCATCTTGTTTATTTACGAACATCCCAGGACACTTGATGTGTTCTTAGAAGACTATAGGCCCTGCCCACAACCACCACAGCATATTACACCCATAGTAGCTTATAACTTTGTTGCTTATAAATTTGGTCTTGGGTGCCGAAGTTATAAGCCACTATGGGTGTGATCTGCTGCGGTGGTTGTGGCCAGGGCCTAGAGTCTTGGGTGCATGGCCAACGGCCTACGGCTATCCACCCTGTACTCTAGGCCCTGGCCACAACCACCGCAGCATATCACACCCATAGATCACACCCATTGAATCAAAACATTTTAACAATGCCATATGGGCACTTTTTATGTCCGCAAACAATATGAGTGTTCTTAGAACAGTTTCAACTTGCCTACGAACAGTACGGACAGGTATAGTGTCCTTAGTTATTCCCATTTCGTTTATTAACAAACATTTCAGGACAATGGATGTGTTCTTAGAACAGTTTCAACTTGCCTACGAACAGTACGGACAGGTATAGTGTCCTCAGGACACCCCCATTTTGTTTATTTACGAACATTTCAGGACACCGCGTGTGTTCTTAGAACAGTTTCAACTTGCCTACGAACAATACGGACAGGCGTAGTGTCCTCAGGACACCCCCATTTTGATTATTTACGAAAATCCCAGGACACTTGATGTGTTCTTAGAACAGTTTCAACTTGCCTACGAACAGTACGGACAGGTATAGTGTCCTCAGGACACCGCCATTTTGTTTATTTGCGAACATTTCAGAACACCACGTGTGTTCTGAGAACAGTTTCAACTTGCATACGAACAATACGGACAGGCATAGTGTCCTCAGGACACCCCCATTTTGTTTATTTACGAACATCCTACGACACTTGATGTATTCTTAGAACAGTTTCGACTTGCATGCAAACTATAAGGACAGGTACTGTGTCCTTAAGACACCCCATTTTCATTAACTACGGACATTAAGGACAGTGCTGCTGTCCGTGGTCAGAACGAACACAACAGGGGTGCCTGCCACCCAAATAAATACAACATTTGACCCATCTTTTACTCCTCCACCCTCCCCAAACTGTCTTACAAGCCAACACACTTGACTAAATAGTATTTTTCCACCAGGTTTCACTGCGCTGTCCGTGGATGTCCGCAGATACAAGACGGCAGGCGTGCCCAGAAAATCTGACGCACCACACGCTCTCAACCACCCAATCACCGAGCATGTCAAATGTCCGCGGACATGACGCGGATCGCCCAGCTAATCAGGACCATTTCCGCTGAGCGAAAAGGGGAGTGTGTGATATCACTAATTTTTTTGTCTTACGTTTTAGTCATTTAAAAAAAACTACTGGACGGATTTACACCAAATTTACAAAAGCATGCTTTCGGGACCAAGCCGTCACGACTGACACATTTGGTGTAAATCCAGTGGTTTGGGCTGTAGGCGTGAGCACATTTTTTTCCTATTATGTCTATGGGAAAAACAGAAGTTTTGGGACCCCCCTATAACTCCCCCCCCTGGACCAAACCTCACCAAACTTTGAAAAAATTCATAGTGAGCCATATACTTTTTTTGCAAAGTTTGGTGAGGATTCATCCAGGGGGAGCGAAGTTATAAGCCAACCAAAAAAACAGCAACTAAACCATAATTACACGGACACTACCGTGGCCGTATAATATATATATATATATATATATATATATATATATATATATATATATATATATATATATATATTTTTTTTTTTTTTTTTTTCAGTAAAATAACTTTGTTAAAGGGACGTTATGGTTAAGTTGCGCTACTAAAAACCTACTAAAAACCTTTGAAATTCAGTAAAAACAACTTTGCAACTTTGTTAAAGGGATGTCATGGTTCCAAGTAAAACCGAAAACCCCCGGAAATTCTCTAGTTATGGTGAGCTAAGCAACCAGAACTAGCGCCACCACCGTGCATTGCTAAGACTAACACCCAGTACATCAAAGTGACATCACAAATGTCATTGATAACATCACTGATGACATCGCATGTGCATTTACTTTTCATTAAAACTCTGTACAAGGGCTTCTTATTATAATATTGACAAAAAAATATAAAGGCTGCGCATAGTCAAAGGAAACTGCATGCACGCACTATGTTCAGTTATCAAACAAGAATACTACTACAAAAACATACAAATCAATGTCTAAATTAACATCAGTGCTATAAACACACAAAATTACTAACTTCTTTCTTTTACAATTGCGCTGAAGACCACTCTCCTGAAAAGCAGCAGAATCTGAAGTACAAACAACTCAGAAGAAACCTGCTCATTCCAAACAAAAAAAGCAAGTACAATACAACCATAATATTCTTAATGTTACTGAAACACACTCTGGGGTTGATTCTTGGAATTTGTGCTCCAAAAAACAGAAATTTGTGCACCATTATGCCCACAAATCCTCATTTGTTAAACAGGGATTTGCAGGCAAAATGGTGCGCAAATCCCCGTTTTTCAGCGCACAAATGACATAACTCAGCCCCTAGAATGTTAGTATTGCACAACAAAGAACTGTTTTAATTCTATACCATTAGATTTACTACTAGTGCTTCTCCTCACTAGGTTACTTTCTACTGTCATCTGAACCCCAGGATACTAACACACAAATACAAGAATAGCCTTCCCAGCTAGTTGTAGCTGTTCAATGCACAATGACACACCAACACATACATCCTTAACATCATACTCAGACATCATAGACACAGCACACATACATTGCAGAACAGCCCGACCCATACCTTATTTTTTTTTCAACAGACCTCAAAGAATGCCTACCAAAAATCAAGTCTGTAGAAAGCAACAAAGAAGTAGAGCAAATGAAAATAAAAGTGTCCAAAATCAGGATCCATATCTAGCAGAATACAGTCATTAAGCGAAACAAAACAAACTTCCAGTACAAAAACGTTCCCTCCTCTTTCAAAATGTAACACAAAACAGAAAGTGATTAACAAGAATTCAGCTGCCACTACTGCTAGCACTGCTCCTATAAATCTTGATGTAGTGGCAAGTAAAAATACCAAAAAAATGAAGTATTTTTGAAAACATGTTCAGGCATAGAGTCCTTCAGAATCTTATAAAAACATGAGAGAAATCATGCACCACCCTTAAAACCTACCATAGAAAATTAATCTTAGAAGCTCTCATAGACAGTGCAAACCTTCTCAAAAGGAAGTTATTTATTTTAGTGTTAAACAGAATGAAATCACTGACAAAACTAACTACTAAATTACAAAAAAGACTTCTCAATAAATGGAATGTCAACAAAACTAGCTTCTTAAATATCTGTGGAGGTGAATGGAGTCACACCACGAGCACAGAACCATATTTCAATGAAGAAGCATACAAACAAAAGCAAACAAACACAATTGCCATACATAGTAGTGGACGAGGGTATGAAAAACCTAATAATACCATAATGCAACAAGAAATACTGCTTACAAAAATACCCCCAGAAAACTCAGTATCATCTATCCTTTTGACTGAACCAGAACATCCAGTATACAAATGGCCATGCACGTCAATGTGAAACATTGCCAAAAAAGCTTTCAACTCTTTATGCCAGTTCCTCAATCAGTATGTGAAAGTCAAAATCAAAATGAAACTACTACAAAATATAGATACCTGTCCAGTGAGCAAATACACAGGACTACAAGGACATTCATTAGCCTGCATTTCAGGACCTATTTGGAAAAGCACCTTCCATCATATCAAAATGAAATCAACACATCATTCAACTATCAGAAATCTAGTCTATAAACTGTACTTATCTAAAAGTCCTGCTTTAGCACTAGCCAATTTAAATAACAATCTTCCACATGGTACAGCTAAAGACCTACTCAAAGAAATAGAGCATATCCAGAGAAAATATTTTGGAAGTGAAAGCCACTTACAAAATGCAATAACTTTACAACAGACTAGCAACAATTGTACAGATGGCAACCTTCTATTACACACATACAAAAAATAAATACTACAATTTTAAAGTACATCCGCTGAAGTACCAAACCATGTGTGTGTGTGTTGCCGCAGAACATTTTATAAAAGTAACACAAAAACTGAAAAGCAGAAAACAAATACGAAATAACTGACGCCTAAATACTTTGAACTTACTGCAATACAAAACTTGACAACAACCAAACTCATTCACGGGCTATCACAAATAACTTGGAATCATTCCCACTACCAAAACCCCTGCAACAAATCAATTTATATGAGAGCATCAAACATAAACAGCAAAATTAACTCCCTCTGAATTAGTGAAAGGCATTTGTGGCAAAGTAGTTTATTTACCATCAGATCTGAAAGAAAATGTGCACACTTCTGGATTGCAACGTCCAATAGAGCAATCTTTAATTGTCTTAGTAAAGGGCGTACCTACAAAAGACAAAAACATTTGGCAACAACTAATTATGCATACTACAAAGAAATTAATATTGAAGAAAACATGAGGGAAACCACTGAAATAATTCAAGAGTCACCAGAAACTGGACAATTTGAACTTCTAGATCCTGCTACAGTATCCAATATTTTAGACCATTATACAATTGATTCATTACACTCTAAAGACACCATAAATGATGCACTAGAAACGTACCAAATGCGACAAACCAAAGGATCACCAATCAGCATATGGGAAAAAAGTATAGAAGCATGTGCTTTTCCTCTACTCTTTCTTGCTGGGAAAGGAGGAAGGTACGATGGTAGACCCATTCAGATAACAGCATCAGAATACCACTTGGTATGAATGTATTCTGAAGATCCCAGATCCCAAATTTAGACAAAATGTGGAATACATATTCCACCTACTCTTTCAAAGTGAACTAGCAACTCTATGCTACGGAGTTGCACAAACATTGAAATTAGGTACCCGCTTTCAAAATATGCCAGCTATCAAAAAGATGAGGTTTTACAATCAAGCATTACAAATCTGTTAGCAAACATGCATGGGACTAAAGAGTACTTGTTTTGACATCACAGAGATGTACGTTGTATGATAAGAAACCATGTCCCGCCCACTTGGTTTGTTACATTAATTTGTGCACAATGTGCATTGGAAGATTTACATGATTTCCTACGCATATCAAACAAAAACAAAACCAACATAGATATACTAACACCTGGAGAACTTTGCTCTCTAGGTCCTGTTAATATTTCAAGATATTTCCATCATCGCTTCATTGCTATGCTACACTTTATTTGTAATAAAACTTTTCCTCCCCTCGGAGAAGTGCAACATTGTTTTAAAGTTTATCGAAAAATATGTCATTTGTGAAATTCCATGAGAAGCAATCAATACTGATCTTCATGCACAATTTCAAAGACACAAATGTGGGCAATATTGTCATTGTAAATACAAAAACAAAGGAAAATACTACACCAAATGCCGCTTTGGTTTACCTAGACCAGTTACAGAAACAGATGAAGTGAACAACTTCATGTCTTCAGTTAGACATAGTGTTAAAGGTAAATCACCTAAGAACACATATTACATAAAAAGAACAGAAGGTGCAAAATATATCAATGATTACAATGCAATCATTGCCCACTTATGGAATGCAAACAGAGATGTGCAGTACATTGCAGACAATTCCACTGCAGTTGCACAATATGTTACAGCTTACTTAACAAAAGCAGAAAAAACAGAGCTTCAAGACCTCTGGGATGACCTATCATCGGACAAAACACGGTCTCAGAAATTGTACAGCTTAGGCATAAAAAAGCTCTATCATAGAGAATGTGGCTGCTATGAAGCAATGAATCCCACAGATTGTTTAACCGGTACTGCTTTGTATGGAAAATCTGAAAATATAGTATGGCTAAATCCTGGTTCTGCTAAATCAAGAAAAAAGAGTTCTCAAATCATACGACAGCATAGAAACAATAGTCAAAAATGATCCTAACAGCCAAGACATTTTGAAAAATAATTTACTGGACACATACTACCCAAACAGAAGTACCACTTTGGAAACCAACAATGAAAATAAAGGTAGATACAGAGTGACAAATTGTGATGGCAGCTTAGTGAAACTTACCAAACAAAGCTTAATTAATCATATCAAATTGTCATTAAATTGTCATTAAAAACTCCTCAACATAAAGAACTATATTGCATGTCCCTGCTACAATGTTTTAAACCATGGAGAAAAGAAGAAAAGTTAGTAGATATCTATGACTCCTATGAAGACGCTTTCAAAGCAAATGAAAGCACTATAACCAATGTAAACTTTACACAGTACAAAACAAAGTGGCAAAATGAACAGCAACATGGAATAGAACTCCAGGCCCTAGTAGATAAGGACACTCCTGACAGTAGTCAACCTTCTGTAACAGGAAGCCAAGAACCATTGGGACAGCCACTAATAGCAAATGAGGCAGAATTAGCTATGACAGAAATAGAAAACACCATGCCTCACTACGAAGAAGATACAGAAGACTTAACTGTACTGCAATCAAAACTGAACAATGAGCAGCGTAGCATTTTTCAAGAAGTAACAAAATAAATTGCACATTTTGTACAACATGAAAATAAAGAATGTACCTGCCAAAATTACAAACCTATACTACTATACGTCAGTGGTCAAGCTGGTTCAAGCCAAACATTCTTAATTAAAATCATCAGCAAGTTCCTTCAACAATTGGCAAACACCAAACTGTCAGCTGTTGTAACTGCCTCCACAGGTTTAGCTGCCTACAACATAGGCTGTGTCACTTTACACTGATTACTACTCCTTCCAGTAGAACACCAAAATTAGAATATTGCAAACTTTCTACAGAAGCTGCAATGGAACTACACAGAGTGTTAAAACAAATGAAAATGCTACTAATAGATGAAGTGAGCATGGTCTCCAACCTAATGTTGGCTTTGATGCATCTCAGATTACAAGAAGTACTAAAAATAAACTACGAAGAGCTCTTTGGAGGAAAACACATTATTGTTTTCGGAGATCTTCTTCAATTGACACCAGTGAAAGGTGAACCTATTTTTAAAACCTTAGAACACAAACTCTGCCATAACACTGTTGGCAGCATAGGAAATGTTAACCTTTAGCAACATTTCCAATACAGAGAATTAACAGAAAACAAGCACCAGTCTGCAGACCTCACCTACGCCAACATTTTAAAAAGTATTATAGTTGGTGTACTATATCATTAATCACAAGGACTATTACTATAATAAAAACCCGGCACATCCATGTACTTAATGTCCATAACTCATGTGCTACTGATGTCATGGAACAATTAGCACACAAAAATGTCAATTGTTTGTCCTTGATGCCATCTCTTGCAAGCTGTTCCAAATTCAATGAAACATTGTTGAAAAAAGAAATGCAACCAATAATTGAAATTTGCTCCACAGACAAACTGGACGTACATGGTATGACACTACCCATGTGTGAACAAGCCACAACAAGACTAAATACCTTAGAAAACTCTATCTCCAACACAGCTGGTTTGGAGAAAATATTAAAATTATCTTTAAACTGTAGAGTAATGCTTAAACGTAACCTTGACATGGAGCAAAGACTAGTTAATAGAGCACTTTGTACAGTTGTTGGCTTTCAAACATACCCACGTGACAACAACATACAGTTTGTCAATATTCTCTTTGACAAACTATCAGAAGTAAAAAGGATAGGACGCTCAACAGCTCGATTCCTTCTTTACAAAGACATGAGAACAATTTTCTTTAACTCTAGCATACGCATTCACCATTCACAAATCACAAGGTCTTACCCTAGATAAAGCATTGATAGATATTGGCAACACAGTCTTTAAAGAAGGCATGAGCTACGTAGCACTATCACGCTTACGTACACTTGACGGTCTATTTCTAATTAACTTTGATGCAAGTAAAGTAAACCCTGATATTCCTTGCATTTTAAAATACAATAGACTACATTCACTATACACCTCCATCTAAAAACCTATCCTGTTCCACAAAAAGAAAAACGTTGTAAAAGAAAACTACTTCAAACAGAAATGCAACAGGATCTCACTGCAAATCCTCCAAAGAGAGTAAAAGAAGCTAATACTTCATCAATTATTACAACCAAAGAAGACTCTACTACTCAAAGTAACTCAGGTGCTTCTTCAAAGAAGCAACACACACTCCGAAGAAATGACTTGGACACAGAACTATACGCAAATGTAGCAATACATATTCTATTTCAATTGCCAGTAATTGTTGACAACATTTACTTACACAATACAGACCAATTGTGTTTGCAAATGTTAGTCCTTCATAGAAATGCAAGCAACAATCATGGCAACACATACACAGCCCGATTCATGGAATTAATGTGTGCTGAATATTCCTGCGCAAGCGTGCGAAACCGTGCGAATCACAGTGCAAGTGCGAAAATCGCAGTGCAAGTACGAAAATTGCAGCAAAACCTGCGCACATCGATTCATGGAAGTCCGTGCGTGAGTAAAATCTGGGATGTGCGCTGAAAATCTGCGTTGCGCACGCCGGCGCACAGGTCATCTAACGGCGTGTGATACGGCCACAGTGAAAGCGCACATAGCGCGGCGCACATAACAAAAGTTGGCGTAACACGGGGCGTGACATGTGGAATGGGGAACAATGCATGAAAATGTGGGCGCCACGGGGGAAGTACAGGAGGCAAGTGCGCGGAACGCCCACACGCTCGCCTACAACACGTATTCATGGAATCGAATAGGGCAAACCAGCGCACGGGCGAAGACGCGCACAGCCCTAAACATGTCCGCCACACAAAGGCAGGCGGTAGTGTCCCTGTACATGAAAAAAATGTGCGCCAAAATGTGCGCCAACAAAAAGCATGTATATACAGCTCTGATGATTGTCCCATACTGTGGCCCTCTAGGACAAATGACGTGCAAAGGGGTACGCGACAAACACGGACATCCGCTGTGTCAAAAATAGCGTGTGCATGTATTTCGGGGGTGCGTGGGAAGTTTCACACGCGATAGGTCCTGTGCGAGTGGGGTGCGTGTATTCCTAAGGTTCGTGTGAAGTAGCACATGCGATTGGCCTGGGTACGTGTAAATCTGGGGTTCGTGGGAAGTCTCACACGCGATAGGCCTGTGCGAGTGGGGTGCGTGTATTCCTGGGGTTCGCGTGAAGTTTCACAGGCGATTTGCCTGGGTACGTGTAAATCTGGGGTTCGCGGGAAGTTTCACACGCGATTGGCCTTAGGTGAGCGGGGTAGGTGTATTTCTGGGGTGCGCGGGAAGTTTCACACGCGATTTAAGCAGGGTTCGTGTATTTCTGGGGTTCGCGGGAAGTTTCACACGCGACAGGCCCTGTGCAAGTGGGGTACGTGTATATCTTGGGTGCAGGGGAGTCCTACACGTGAATTGGCAGTGTGGGTCCTCCAGGGTGTTCTCTCTACACCCTCCATGGCCTCTGCAGGCAGCCCACACCACAGGGGACTACCCTGCACCCCTGGTCATATCCCACAGGCAGCCCATCCACCATGGGCATAGCCCCCAGGCAAGCCACATGTCAGCTTGCACTACTGATCACCAACGCATGACCCCCTCCACCCCCACCCCCCAGCACTGAGGGGCACCTGCCAGCAGGCCCCCAGTCATGTCCCCTTGAACCCCCATCCCCCAGCAGTGCAGGGAACCTGCCAGCAGGCCCCCACTCATGTCCCCTTGCACCCCCACCCCCAGCAGTCAGGGGTACCTGCCAGCAGGCCCCCACTCATGTCCCACTCACGTCCCCCTGCATCCCCACCCCCCAGCACTGAAGGGCACCTGCCAGCAGGCCCCCACTCATGTCCCCTTGCACCCCCACCCCCCAGCACTGAGGGGCACCTGCCAGCAGGCCCCCACTCATGTCCCACTTATGTCCCCATGCACCCCCCCAGTAGTCAGGGGCACCTGCCAGCAAGCCCCCACTCATGTCCCCCAGCACCCCCACCCCCAGCAGTCAGGGGCACCTGCCAGCAGACCCCCACTCATGTCCCACTCATGTCCCCTTGCTCCCCCACCCCCAGCAGTTCAGGGCACCTGCCAGCAGGCCCCCACTCATGTCCCCTTGTAACCCCACCCCCCAGCACTGAGGGGCACCTGCCAGCAGGCCCCCACTCATGTCCCACTCATGTACCCTTGCACCCCACCCCCCAGCAGTGCAGGGCACCTTCCAGCAGGCCCCCACTCATGTCCTACTCATGTCCCCTTGCACCCCCACCCCTCAGCAGTGCAGGGTACCTGCCAGCAGGCCCCCACTCATGTCCCCTTGCACCCCCACCCTCCAGCACTGAGGGGCACCTGCCAGCAGGCCCCCAGTCATGTCCCCTTGCACCCCCACCCCCCAAGACTGAGTGGCACCTGCCAGCAGCCCCCCACTCATGCCCCTTTGCACCCCCACCCCCCTGCACTAAGGGGCACCTGCCAGCAGGCCCCCACTCATGTCCCACTCATGTCCCCTTGCATCCCCACCCCCCAGCAGTCAGGGGCACCTGCCAGCAGGCCCCCACTCATGTCCCCCAGCACCCCCACCCCCAGCATTCAGGGGCACCTGCCAGCAGGCCCCCACTCATGTTCCACTCATGTCCCCTTGCACCCCCACCACCCAGCAGTGCAGGGCACCTTCCAGCAGGCCCCCACTCATGTCCCCTTGCACCCCCACCCCCGGCACTGAGGGGCACCTGCCAGCAGGCCCCCACTCATGTCCCACTCATGTTCCCTTGCACCCCCACCCCCATCAGTGCAGGGCACCTGCCAGCAGGCCCCCACTCATGTCCCCTTGCACCCCCACCCCAAGCACTGAGGGGCACCTGCCAGCAGGCCCCCACTCATGTCCCCCAGCACCCCCACCCCCCAGCAGTCAGGGGAACCTGCCAGCAGGCCCCCACTCATGTCCCCCAGCACCCCCACTCCCCAGCAGTGCAGGGCACCTGCCAGCAGGTCCCCACTCAGGTCCCCTTGCACCCCCACCCCCCAGGACTGAGGGGCACCTGCCAGCAGGCCCCCACTCATGTCCCCTTGCACCGGACCCCCCAGCAGTGCAGGGCACCTTCCAGCAGGCCCCCACTCATGTCCCACTCATGTCCCCTTGCACCCCCACCCCTCAGCAGTGCAGGGTACCTGCCAGCAGGCCCCCACTCATTTCCCCTTGCACCCCCACGCTCCAGCACTGAGGGGCACCTGCCAGCAGGCCCCCACTCATGTCCCCTTGCACCCCTACCCTCCAGCACTGAGGGGCACCTGCCAGCAGGCCCCCACTCATGTCCCCTTGCACACCCACCCCCCACGACTGAGTGGCACCTGCCAGCAGGCCCCCACTCATGCCCCTTTGCACCCCCACCCCCCAGCACTAAGGGGCACCTGCCAGTAGGCCTCCACTCATGTCCCACTCATGTCCCCTTGCACCCCCACCCCCCAGCAGTCAGGGGCAACTGCCAGCAGGCCCCCACTCATGTCCCCCAGCACCCCCACCCCCAGCATTCAGGGGCACCTGCCAGCAGGCCCCCACTCATGTCCCCTTGCACCCCCACCACCCAGCAGTACAGGGCACCTTCCAGCAGGCCCCCACTCATGTCCCCTTGCACCCCCAACCCCAGCACTGAGGGGCACCTGCCAGCAGGCCCCCACTCATCTCCCACTCATGTCCCCTTGCAACCCTACCCCCAGCAGTGCAGGGCACCTGCCAGCAGGCCCCCACTCATGTCCCCTTGCACCCCCACCCCAAGCACTGAGGGGCACCTGCCAGCAGGCCCCCACTCATGTCCCCCAGCACCCCCACCCCCCAGCAGTCAGGGGAACCTGCCAGCAGGCCCCCACTCATGTCCCCCAGCACCTCCACTCCCCCAGCAGTGCAGGGAACCTGCCAGCAGGTCACCACTCAGGTCCCCTTGCACCCCCACCCCACAGGACTGAGGGGCACCTGCCAGCATGCCCCCACTCATGTCCCCAACACCCCCACCCCCCAGCAGTGCAGGGCACCTGCCAGAAGGCCCCCACTCATGTCCCCAGTGCCCCCACCCCCCAGCAGTCAGGGGCACCTGCCAGCAGGCCCCCACTCATGTCCCCCAGCACCCCCACCCCTAGTAGTGCAGGGCACCTGCCAGCAGGCCCTCACTCATGTCCCCCAGCACCCCCACCCCCAGCATTCAGGGGCACCTGCCAGCAGGCCCCCACTCATGTTCCACTCATGTCCCCTTGCACCCCCACCACCCAGCTGTGCAGGGCACCTTCCAGCAGGCCCCCACTCATGTCCCCTTGCACCCCGACCCCCGGCACTGAGGGGCACCTGCCAGCAGGCCCCCACTCATGTCCCACTCATGTCCCCTTGCACCCCCACCCCCAGCAGTGCAGGGCACCTGCCAGCAGGCCCCCACTCATGTCCCCTTGCACCCCCACCCCCCAGCAGTCAGGGGCTCCTGCCAGCAGGCCCCCACTAATGTCCCCCAGCACCCCCACCCCCAGCATTCAGGGGCACCTGCCAGCAGGCCCACACTCATGTTCCACTCATGTCCCCTTGCACCCCCACCACCCAGCAGTGCAGGGCACCTTTCAGCAGGCCCCCACTCATGTCCCCTTGCACCCCCACCCCCGGCACTGAGGGGCACCTGCCAGCAGGCCCCCACTCATGTCCCACTCATGTCCTCTTGCACCCCCACCCCCAGCAGTGCAGGGCACCTGCCAGCAGGCCCCCAATCATGTCCCTTGCACCCCCACCCCAAGCAGTGAGGGGCACCTGCCAGCAGGCCCCCACTCATGTCCCCCAGCGCCCCCACCCCCCAGCAGTCAGGGGAACCTGCCAGCAGGCCCCCACTCATGTCCCCCAGCACCCCCACTCCCCAGCAGTGCAGGGCACCGGCCAGCAGGTCCCCACTCATGTCCCACTCATGTCCCCTTGCACCCCCACCCCCCAGGACTGAGGGGCACCTGCCAGCAGGCCCCCACTCATGTCCCCTTGCACCCCACCCCCCAGCAGTGCAGGGCACCTTCCAGCAGGCCCCCACTCATGTCCCACTCATGTCCCCTTGCACCCCCACCCCTCAGCAGTGCAGGGTACCTGCCAGCAGGCCCCCACTCATTTCCCCTTGCACCCCCACCCTCCAGCACTGAAGGGCACCTGCCAGCAGGCCCTCACTCATGTCCCCTTGCACCCCCACCCTCCAGCACTGAGGGGCACCTGCCAGCAGGCCCCCACTCATGTCCCCTTGCACCCCCACCCCCCAGCACTGAGGGGCACCTGCCAGCAGGCCCCCAGTCATGTCCCCTTGCACCCCCACCCCCCACGACTGAGTGGCACCTGCCAGCAGACCCCCACTCATGCCCCTTTGCACCCCCACCCCCCAGCACTAAGGGGCACCTGCCAGCAGGCCCCCACTCATGTTCCACTCATGTCCCCTTGCACCCCCACCACCCAGCAGTGCAGGGCACCTTCCAGAAGGCCCCCACTCATGTCCCCTGGCACCCCCAACCCCAGCACTGAGGGGCACCTGCCAGCAGGCCCCCACTCATGCCCCACTCATGTCCCCTTGCACCCCTACCCCCAGCAGTGCAGGGCACCTGCCAGCAGGCCCCCACTCATGTCCCCTTGCACCCCCACCCCAAGCACTGAGGGGCACCTGCCAGCAGGCCCCCACTCATGTCCCCCAGCACCCCCACCCCCCAGCAGTCAGGGGAACCTGCCAGCAGGCCCCCACTCATGTCCCCCAGCACCTCCACTCCCCAGCAGTGCAGGGCACCTGCCAGCAGGTCGCCACTCAGGTCCCCTTGCACCCCCACCCCCCAGGACTGAGGGGCACCTTTCCAGCAGGCCCCCACTCATGTCCCCAACACCCCCACCCCCCAGCAGTGCAGGGCACCTGCCAGTAGGCCCCCACTCATGTCCCCAGTGCCCCCAACCCCCAGCAGTCAGGGGCACCTGCCAGCAGACCCCCACTCATGTCCCCCAGCACCCCCACCCCCCAGTAGTGCAGGGCACCTGCCAGCAGGCCCTCACTCATGTCCCCCAGCACCCCCACCCCCAGCATTCAGGGGCACCTGCCAGCAGGCCCCCACTCATGTTCCACTCATGTCCCCTTGCACCCCCACCACCCAGCAGTGCAGGGCACCTTCCAGCAGGCCCCCACTCATGTCCCCTTGCACCCCCACCACCCAGCAGTGCAGGGCACCTTCCAGCAGGCCCCCACTCATGACCCCTTGTACCCCCACCCCCGGCACTGAGGGGCACCTGCCAGCAGGCCCCCACTCATGTCCCCTTGCACCCCCACCCCCCAGCAGTCAGGGGCACCTGCCAGCAGGCCCCCACTCATGTCCCCTGCACCCCCACACCCCAGCAGTCAGGGGCACCTGCCAGCAGGCCCCCAATCATGTCCCCTTGCACCCCCACCCCAAGCACTGAGGGGCACCTGCCAGCAGGCCCCCACTCATGTCCCCCAGCACCCCCACCCCCCAGCAGTCAGGGGAACCTGCCAGCAGGCCCCCACTCATGTCCCCCAGCACCCCCACTCCCCAGCAGTGCAGGGCACCTGCCAGCAGGTCCCCACTCAGGTCCCCTTGCACCCCCACCCCCCAGGACTGAGGGGCACCTGCCAGCAGGCCCCCACTCATGTCCCCTTGCATCCCACCCCCCAGCAGTGCAGGGCACATTCCAGCAGGCCCCCACTCATGTCCCACTCATGTCCCCTTGCACCCCCACCCCTCAGCAGTGCAGGGTACCTGCCAGCAGGCCCCCACTCATTTCCCCTTGCACCCCCACCCTCCAGCACTGAGGGGCACCTGCCAGCAGGCCCCCACTCATGTCCCCTTGCACCCCCACCCTCCAGCACTGAGGGGCACCTGCCAGCAGGCCCCCACTCATGTCCCCTTGCACCCCCACCCCCCAGCACTGAGGGGCACCTGCCAGCAGGCCCCCAGTCATGTCCCCTTGCACCCCCACCTCCCACAACTGAGTGGTACCTGCCAGCAGGCCCCCACTCATGCCCCTTTGCACCCCCACCCCCCAGCACTAAGCGGCACCTGCCAGCAGGCCCCCACTCATGTTCCACTCATGTCCCCTTGCACCCCCACCACCCAGCAGTGCAGGGCACCTTCCAGAAGGCCCCCACTCATGTCCCCTGGCACCCCCAACCCCAGCACTGAGGGGCACCTGCCAGCAGGCCCCCACTCATGTCCCACTCATGTCCCCTTGCACCCCTACCCCCAGCAGTGCAGGGCACCTGCCAGCAGGCCCCCACTCATGTCCCCTTGCACCCCCACCCCAAGCACTGAGGGGCACCTGCCAGCAGGCCACCACTCATGTCCCCCAGCACCCCCACCCCCCAGCAGTCAGGGGAACCTGCCAGCAGGCCCCCACTCATGTCCCCCAGCACCTCCACTCCCCAGCAGTGCAGGGCACCTGCCAGCAGGTCCCCACTCAGATCCCCTTGCACCCCCACCCCCCAGGACTGAGGGGCACCTGCCAGCAGGCCCCCACTCATGTCCCCAACACCCCCACCCCCCAGCAGTGCAGGGCACCTGCCAGTAGGCCCCACTCATGTTCCCAGTGCCCCCACCTGTAACGCTCACCTGATTCCCGCAGAGGCGCCGGTCTTGACTGGGCGAATACCGTATCTTCGAAGGTGATGTGTAACACACGGTTAGCTCTTTCGGCTGGACCTCTGTGCACTGTATGTCTGACTCGAAGATTAAGATGTCTGCAGATAGAAAATATGGGATTAATGAACTGGGGTTATTGGGTGTCTCTCTCTTCTTCCCCTTCTCTTCTCCTGTAGAACCCAAAGGTTAACGCTCTCACCTTAGGTAAGTGAACGCCGAGCTCTCCATCTGCCTCGGGGCAGGGTGCCGTAACCAGTTTCTTCACTTGATAAGGGTGCAGGCCTCTTGACCTCAGAGGACTGCTGTCCGTCGTTTACTGCACGAACGGTAAGTTCCGAGTATTTCAAATGTCTTTAAAAGTCTTTGTAATGATGTCTCTTGTTTTGCAGAGTTCCGGCGATGGCGGATGACGGGCTGAAGTGAGTTGAGGATGGAACCCGTGTGAGGAATAGAAGCGCCTGGAAGCACGTAAGTAAGCGCTTGTTGCCTGCTTCACGATGCGCACTAACTGTCCTTTTATCTTGCAGGTACAAGTTCGGAGCTGCTGAAGGGTGCCGGAATACCCACTGGGTTCGGCGTGGGAAGGAGTACTGGCACGTGAGTAATAAAGTTACCCAATGTCTTTAAATGCACCTTCTTTTGTCTTTCAGATGCGGGATGCAGCGCCGAAGGCCTCCGGAGCGTGCGAAGAGTTGGTAAGCTTTTGTCTTTCAGATGCCGGAATGCAGTGCGAAGACCTCCGGAGCACGTGAAGAGTAGGTAAGCCTTTGTCTTTCAGATGCTGGAATGCAGCGCGAGGCGTTGGTGACAGCCGATGGACCAGGTAAGAGAAGCGCTGTCACTGAAGACCGTAATGCTAACCTGTTCTTTCTTGTCTTTATAGGTGTTGCTGAAGACTGGATTCAGGATGGTAAGCCTTTTTCCCTTAGGCCCAGGATCAGATGCAGAAGACACGATGAGCGTTCTGCTGCAGAGGATGCAGAATAACGCAAAGCAAGATTCATCCATCGGGTGTGGTTTAAATAGCCTCCTGTAGTGCTTAGGTGTCTCCTTCCACAGCCACGCCTAGGTAAGAAAAGAGTTCCTGCTTTCCAGAAGAGTTCCAGTGTTCTGAACCTAGGGAGTGGCTCCTGCTCCACCCAACAGGAAAAGTAGTCCCAAACAGAAGAGGATCAGGGGTTCAACTGGCAGGTAAGTAAGCAGCATGGTCTGCTGCAGGTAAGTCCACCCAAGCATTATGAGCCCGGCGCTTCCAGCGCTGGGACTGGGCATCTTTATGAGCCTGGTGCCACTGGCGCCAGGACAGGGTCCAAAAGGTCCCAATTGGGACTGGCTGGCACTCGGAACCGGGGTTATGGGTCTGCTTCCAAGGGAGTTGGGTAAGTCCTGACCTTTTGGAAGCAGAGATCATGACAGCACCCCCCTCAAGGCCCCTCCCAAGCCGGGCTTCTCCGGGGGTTTGGGTTTGTCAGGAAATGTTCGATGGAATCTTTTGATTAGACGAGGAGCGTGGACATATTCTGCAGGTTCCCAGGATCTTTCTTGGGGGCCGTAGCCTTTCCAGTCAATTAGGTAAAATAGTTTAGATTTGGAGATCTTGGAGTCCAGGATGCTTTTGACTTCAAACTCGAGTTCTCCATCAACTAGGATAGGTTTTGGAGATTTAGTTAGTCGGGTTTGAGGTTGCACGGGTTTTAATAGAGAGACATGGAAGACCGGATGTATCTTCATGTGAGGGGGTAAGTCCAACTTGACCGCTACTGGGTTTACTATGGTAGTGATGGAATAGGGACCAAGGTATCTTGGGTTGAATGTGCGTGGTCCTTTTAGAGGTAGATATTTGGTGGATAACCAGACTTGATCTCCTACTTGATATTGGGGGGCTTCCTTCCGATGTTGATCTGCTCCTTTCTTGTATTGTTCCTTAGCCCTTTGAAGGTGAGAAACAGCTTCCTTAAAGGCTTGGGTGATTGTAGAATGCAGGTAGTCTACTGCTGGTGTTCCAAGATCTTGGAGTGGATCCAACTCCGAGGTTCGAGGGTGACTGCCGCAGAGAAGAAAAAACAGGGTTTTCCCAGTTCCCGAGTGGACAGAGTTATTGTAGGCATATTCGGCTATCCAAAGGATATCTTTCCAAGTCTTTTCAGTTTGTTGCAGCATGCAGCGTGAATACTGTTCCAGAGTTTGATTGGTCCTCTCGGTTTGTCCGTCGGTTTGAGGGTGGTGATTGGTCGATAGTCTCACATCAATTTGAGCCGACCGACAGCAACTTCGCCAAAAATGCGAAATGAATTGACTACCTCGATCCGAAATTAGAACTGAAGGAAAACCGTGCAGTCGGACGATGTTTTAGAGAAATTCTCAGGCCAGAGTTGTTGCTGTTGGCAAGCCTTTGAGTGGAATGAAATGCGCCATCTTGGAGAATAAGTCCACGATTACTAGGATCGTATTGTATCCGGAGCATGGGGGTAGATCGGTGATGAAGTCCATAGAAAGCGTATGCCAAGGGCGAGGTGGGGTGTCAATAGGGTGTAAGAGCCCGGCTGGTTTTTCCTTTTTACTCTTGTTTTGGGCGCATACTCCACAGGACATTATAAAGTCTCTGATATCTCTTTTCCAAGACGGCCACCAGAAGTAGCACTTGATCTTTTCTGAGGTTTTGGCCATACCGGGATGTCCTTCCATTAAGGAATTGTGATAACAAGAGATTACCTTTTTCTGTAAATCTGTGCTGGGCAGGTATAATCGTTCTTGGAAATACAATAAGTTGTCCTTCACTGCAAAGTCCTTTCCCTGCAGATGCCAATTCTGTATGTCTGCTGGAGTTAGAAGTTGCCTGGCTTTATCCTTAACTTCCTCTATGGATTGTGTGGCGATTACACCCTGAATTCTTTGTTCGGGAATGATAGGTACAGGTTTAGGGTTGATCAAGTGTTCTTCCACTCCCATCCGGGAAAGGGCATCAGCTTTACCGTTTTTTGTACCAGGTCGATAGGTAATTATGAAGTCAAACTCGGCAAAGAATAGTGCCCAACGGAGTTGTCTAGAGGATTGGGCTTTTGCGGTTTTCAAATATTGCAGGTTTCAGTGATCCGTAATCACAGTAACGGTGTGTCGGGCCCCCAGAAGATAATGCCGCCAAGCCTTAATGGCAGACTTGATAGCCAGAAGTTCCTTATCAGTAATAGTGTAATTGATTTCAGGAGGCGAGAATTTGCGGGACCAAAATGCCACGGGATGCAACTGATTGGTTACTGGGTCCTTTTGTGATAGAACTGCCCCCATGGCAAGGATCGAAGCATCAGTTTCAACGATGTAGGGGAGTTTGGGGCGAGGATGTTTTAAAATTGGTGCAGAGATAAATTTAGTCTTCAAATTCTGGAAAGCTTGCTCCGCCTCGGTAGACCATTCAAAACGTTTGTTTTTCTTTAACAAGGCGGTGATGGGCTGGACTATTCGAGGGAATTCGGGGATAAACCTGCGGTAAAAGTTAGCGAAGCCTAACATGCTTTGAACACCTTTTACGGAGGATGGTGATGGCCATTTGAGAATTGCATCGACCTTCTTTGAATCCATACGCACTCCGCTAGGTGATAATATGAATCCCAAGAACTCAACTTCCGTCACGTTGAAAACACATTTTTCCAACTTGGCGAAAAGTTTGTGTTGACGCAATCTCTCGAGGACCATTTTCACGTGTTTCCGATGTTCAGATTCCGATGAAGAATAAACGAGGATGTCGTCAATGTAAACAACAACACACACATCTATGAGCTCTCTGAGGACATCGTTCATAAAATATTGAAAGGCGGCCGGGGCATTGCAAAGTCCGAAGGGCATGACCTGATATTCAAATAGCCCATACTTGGTGCAGAAGGCCGTCTTCCATTCATCGCCCTCTTTTACTCGTACCAAGTGGTAGGCTCCTCTAAGATCCAGCTTTGTATATATGCAGGCTTTTCTGACTTGGTCCAGGAGTTCAGGGATCAAAGGTAACGGATATCTATTCTTAACGGTGATCTGGTTCAGGGCACGATAATCTATACAAGTTCTAAGGTCCCCTTCTTTTTTTGGAACGAAGAACAAAGCTGAAGAAGCAGGGGACTTGGAAGGACGAATAAACCCATTCGCTAGGTATTGATCCAGGTATTGTCGGAGGTGAAGGTTCTCAGGCTCGGTGAGGGCATAAATTCTACTACAAGGAGGAGTAGATCCAGGTATCAGGTCTATCTGGCAGTCATAAGACTTATGAGGAGGTAGAGAGTTAGCCTGATCCTTCCGGAAAACATCTTGGAATTCTAGGTATTCGGGAGGTAACTGGGGAGTCTCCGAAGAAATTGCTGCCAGTGCAACACCAGGTGGAGGGTGACAAGTAGAGACACATTCTGGAAACTGAACCGTTCTTGCTCGCCAATCGATCTGAGGATTGTGTTTCTCTAACCAAGGTATTCCTAGAATAATCTGGAACTGAGGGGCCTTGATCACATCGAACACGATCTTCTCATGGTGTCCATCTTGAATTACTCGCGTCACTTCTTGAGTGGTATGCGTTACTGGTCCAGAGGCTATCTCCGTACCATCCACCGTAGTAATGACGTCCTTTACAGCCTTGGGACAAAGAGTTAGATTCATCCTCAAAACCATTTCATGATCCACATAATTGCCGATGGCACCGCTGTCGACGTAAGCTTCAATCGCATGTAATCGATCCGGATGATCAGGGTTAATGAGGACCATAGGTATCATGAAATGCGAGGTCACGGAACTGGTTTTAACGCTCGACGAGAGGACCTCTATTCTTGTCGGGCGAGGTTGTTTCCCTGCTCAGAGTTTATGACCTTGGTAACTGCAGCTCCTACTGCCTTCTTGGCTGGTTTCACCGGACAGTCTCGAAGAAAGTGCCCTGAGTTTCCGCGATAGAGGCATAATTGCAACTGTTTTCTCCTTTCCCGCTCCTTTTGTGTTAGTGGTCCTTTCAGGCCCCCTATTTGCATGGGTTCCCCGGAGTCTACTCCTTTGGAAGGAGTTGGTGGTTTGGAAAATACTCGAGCATCAAACTTGGAACGATCGGCCTTCCTGTTCTGCAGTCTGTGATCTATTTGAACGACTAAGTCTATATAGTCCGAACAGTCTTGCGGGGGATTCACTACTTGGGCTAACACATCTTTGAGCTCTCCACGTAGACCTCTATAAAACAGCGTAATCCTTTTGTCCTCAGGCCATTGAGTTTCCACTATCAGTCTGTTGAAAGACGCAATATAAGCCAAAAGGTTTTGATTACCTTGTCGCAACGAAAGAAGCTCATTGTCCAAGGCCTGCCCCTGTGAATGTCTTGCGAACAGTTTTTCCATACTGAGCTGAAAAGCTTGAAAATCATGGAGAATCAGATCATCTTGATTAACTAGAGGGATCGACCAGTCTGCTGCATTGCCACTAAGGTACGAAAGCACGAAAGCTACTTTAGCTTGATCAGTTGGAAAGGCTGCTGGCCGGCATAAGAAATGCAACCGGCACTGATTAATAAATACTGCAAACCTCTTTGGGTCACCAGAAAATCACTCGGGCGGAGCCAGAGGTACATTCCCAGGTAGGTTGATTTGCACTGGATTCATAAAGGATGTTGAAGGAAGATTTGCCCCTGATGCGGCTAATGGGGTCTGTCCGGCTTGTGACTGTAGCAATTGTCTAGCGAGATCGTCTGTTCGCTCCATGGAAATAATCAGTTCCCTTCTTAGAGCGTTCGTTTCCTGACGGGCTGCATGCACTTCTGCTCTTAGTTCCCCAAGTAACTAGGCTAGCTGGTCGGTATTCGAGGTTTCCATAGCGCCTGGGCGGGAGTTTTGCGGTAGGCTTTGCGTTCTGTAACGCTCACCTGATTCCCGCAGAGGCGCCGGTCTTGACTGGGTGAATACCGTATCTTCGAAGGTGATGTGTAACACACGGTTGGCTCTTTCGGCTGGACCTCTGTGCACTGTATGTCTGACTCGAAGAGTAAGATGTCTGCAGATAGAAAATATGGGATTAATGAACTGGGGTTATTGGGAGTCTCTCTCTTCCTCCCCTTCTCTTCTCCTGTAGAACCCAAAGGTTAACGCTCTCACCTTAGGTAAGTGAACGCCGAGCTCTCCATCTGCCTCGGGGCAGGGTGCCGTAACCAGTTTCTTCACTGGATAAGGGTGCAGGCCTCTTGACCTCAGAGGACTGCTGTCCGTCGTTTACTGCACGAACGGTAAGTTCCGAGTATTTCAAATGTCTTTAAAAGTCTTTGTAATGATGTCTCTTGTTTTGCAGAGTTCCGGCGATGGCGGATGACGGGCTGAAGTGAGTTGAGGATGGAACCCGTGTGAGGAATAGAAGCGCCTGGAAGCACGTAAGTAAGCGCTTGTTGCCTGCTTCACGATGCGCACTAACTGTCCTTTTATCTTGCAGGTACAAGTTCGGAGCTGCTGAAGGGTGCCGGAATACCCACTGGGTTCGGCGTGGTAAGGAGTACTGGCACGTGAGTAATAAAGTTACCCAATGTCTTTAAACGCACCTTCTTTTGTCTTTCAGATGCGGGATGCAGCGCCGAAGGCCTCCGGAGCGTGCGAAGAGTTGGTAAACTTTTGTCTTTCAGATGCCGGAATGCAGTGCGAAGACCTCCGGAGCACGTGAAGAGTAGGTAAGCCTTTGTCTTTCAGATGCTGGAATGCAGCGCGAGGCGTTGGTGACAGCCGATGGACCAGGTAAGAGAAGCGCTGTCACTGAAGACCGTAATGCTAACCTGTTCTTTCTTGTCTTTATAGGTGTTGCTGAAGACTGGATTCAGGATGGTAAGCCTTTTTCCCTTAGGCCCAGGATCAGATGCAGAAGACACGATGAGCGTTCTGCTGCAGAGGATGCAGAATAACGCAAAGCAAGATTCATCCATCGGGTGTGGTTTAAATAGCCTCCTGTAGTGCTTAGGTGTCTCCTTCCACAGCCACGCCTAGGTAAGAAAAGAGTTCCTGCTTTCCAGAAGAGTTCCAGTGTTCTGAACCTAGGGAGTGGCTCCTGCTCCACCCAACAGGAAAAGTAGTCCCAAACAGAAGAGGATCAGGGGTTCAACTGGCAGGTAAGTAAGCAGCATGGTCTGCTGCAGGTAAGTCCACCCAAGCATTATGAGCCCGGCGCTTCCAGCGCTGGGACTGGGCATCTTTATGAGCCTGGTGCCACTGGCGCCAGGACAGGGTCCAAAAGGTCCCAATTGGGACTGGCTGGCACTCGGAACCGGGGTTATGGGTCTGCTTCCAAGGGAGTTGGGTAAGTCCTGACCTTTTGGAAGCAGAGATCATGACACCACCCCCCAGCAGTCAGGGGCACCTGCCAGCAGGCCCCCACTCATGTCCCCCAGCACCCGCACCCCCCAGTAGTGCAGGGCACCTGCCAGCAGGCCCTCACTCATGTCCCCCAGCAACCCCACCCCCAGCATTCAGGGGCACCTGCCAGCAGGCCCCCACTCATGTTCCACTCATGTCCCCTTGCACCCCTACCACCCAGCAGTGCATGGCACCTTCCAGCAGGCCCCCACTCATGTCTCCTTACACCCCCACCCCGGCACTGAGGGGCACCTGCCAGCAGACCCCCACTCATGTCCCACTCATGTCCCCTTGCACCCCCACCCCCAGCAGTGCAGAGCACCTGCCAGCAGGCCCCCACCCATGTCCCCTTGCACCCCCACCCCCCAGCAGTCAGGGGCACCTGCCAGCAGGCCCCCACTCATGTCCCCCAGCACCCCCACCCCCAGCATTCAGGGGCACCTGCCAGCAGGCCCCCACTCATGTTCCACTCATGTCCCCTTGCACCCCCACCACCCAGCAGTGCAGGGCACCTTCCAGCAGGCCCCCACTCATGTACCCTTGCACCCCCACCCCCGGCACTGAGGGGCACCTGCCAGCAGGCCCCCACTCATGTCCAACTCATGTCCCCTTGCACCCCCACCCCCAGCAGTGCAGGGCACCTGCCAGCAGGCCCCCAATCATGTCCCCTTTCACCCCCACCCCAAGCACTGAGGGGCAACTGCCAGCAGGCCCCCACTCATGTCCCCCAGCACCCCCACCCCCCAGCAGTCAGGGGAACCTGCCAGCAGGCCCCCACTCATGTTCCACTCATGTCCCCTTGCACCCCCACCACCCAGCAGTGCAGGGCACCTTCCAGCAGGCCCCCACTCATGTCCCCTTGCACCCCCACCCCCGGCACTGAGGGGCACCTGCCAGCAGGCCCCCACTCATGTTCCACTCATGTCCCCTTGCACCCCCACCACCCAGCAGTGCAGGGCACCTTCCAGCAGGCCCCCACTCATGTCCCCTTGCACCCCCACCCCCGGCACTGAGGGGCACCTGCCAGCAGGCCCCCACTCATGTCCCCCAACACCCCCACCCCCCAGCAGTCAGGGGAACCTGCCAGCAGGCCCCCACTCATGTCCCCCAGCACCCCCACTCCCCAGCAGTGCAGGGCACCTGCCAGCAGGTCCCCACTCAGGTCCCCTTGCACCCCCACCCCCCAGGACTGAGGGGCACCTGCCAGCAGGCCCCCACTCATGTCCCCTTGCACCCCACCCCCCAGCAGTGCAGGGCACCTTCCAGCAGGCCCCCACTCATGTCCCACTCATGTCCCCTTGCACCCCCACCCCTCAGCAGTGCAGGGTACCTGCCAGCAGGCCCCCACTCATTTCCCCTTGCACCCCCACCCTCCAGCACTGAGGGGCACCTGTCAGCAGGCCCCCACTCATGTCCCCTTGCACCCCCACCCTCCAGCACTGAGGGGCACCTGCCAGCAGGCCCCCACTCATGTCCCCTTGCACCCCCACCCGCCAGTACTGAGGGGCACCTGCCAGCAGGCCCCCAGTCATGTCCCCTTGCACCCCCACCCCCCACGACTGAGTGGCACCTACCAGCAGGCCCCCACTCATGCCCCTTTGCACCCCCACCCCCAGCACTAAGGGGCACCTACCAGTAGGCCCCCACTCATGTCCCACTCATGTCCCCTTGCACCCCCACCCCCCAGCAGTCAGGGGCACCTGCCAGCAGGCCCCCACTCATGTCCCCCAGCACCCCCACCCCCAGCATTCAGGGGCACCTGCCAGCAGGCACCCAACCATGTCCCACTCATGTCCCCTTGCACCCCCACCACCCAGCAGTGCAGGGCACCTTCCATCAGGCCCCCACTCATGTCCCCTTGCACCCCCAACCCCAGCACTGAGGGGCACCTGCCAGCAGGCCCCCACTCATGTCCCACTCATGTCCCCTTGCACCCCTACCCCCATCTGTGCAGGGCACCTGCCAGCAGGCCCCCACTCATGTCCCCTTGCACCCCCACCCCAAGCACTGAGGGGCACCTGCCAGCAGGCCCCCACTCATGTCCCCCAGCACCCCCACCCCCCAGCAGTCAGGGGAACATGCCAGCAGGCCCCCACTCATGTCCCCCAGCACCTCCACTCCCCAGCAGTGCGGGGCACCTGCCAGCAGGTCCCCACTCAGGTCCCCTTGCACCCCCACCCCCCAGGACTGAGGGGCACCTGCCAGCAGGCCCCCACTCATGTCCCCAACACCCCCACTCCCCAGCAGTGCAGGGCACCTGCCAGTAGGCCCCCACTCATGTCCCCAGTGCCCCCACCCCCCAGCAGTCAGGGGCACCTGCCAGCAGGCCCCCACTCATGTCCCCCAGCACCCCCACCCCCCAGTAGTGCAGGGCACCTGCCAGCAGGCCCTCACTCATGTCCCCCAGCACCCCCACCCCCCAGCAGTCAGGGGCACCTGCCAGCAGGCCCCCACTCATGTCCCCCAGCACCCCCACCCCCCAGCAGTGCAGGGTACCTTCCAGCAGGCCCCCACTCATGTCCCCCAGCACCCCCACCCCCCAGCAGTCAGGGGCACCTGCCAGCAGGCCCCCACTCATGTCCCCCAGCACCCCATCCCCCAGCAGTCAGGGGCACCTGCCAGCAGGCCCCCACTCATGTCCCAATCATGTCCCCTTGTACCCCCACCCCCCAGCAGTGCAGGGCACCTGCCAGCAGGCCTCAACTCATGCCCCCTTGAACCCCCACCCCCCAGCACCCAGAGAAACCCCTTGACAGAATCGTCTGCAGCAAGAGTGGGTTCTCACCCACCACCACACCACGTCCCCCACTGGTGGCTGGTTGTGCCTCAGGTTCCTCCTGAGTCTGCACCATCTCCTCAACCTCAACAGCATCAAGTGTGTCATCCCCTGCAAAAACATGAAATACAAAAAATGGAAACAGGCATTAGCACCACAGCACACAAATAGGCCTGACAAGCTACAGAACCAGTACATGATTTACACATGTCCCACATGACTATAACCCTCCCATGCATGCACTGTCACAGAGTTGGAAGGGGTGGCAAAAGTCAGACACTGATGACACCAAGATGGAAGAGCAACACATGTGCTGCATGCTGGGTAGTACTGCCATCACACATTGGCCTGTGAGTGGCATGTCCTATACACATAAATGACACATGCCATCACACAGATGGCATGTACCATAGCCATGGTACGTTCCACAAGTACATCAATATGCCAGTGAATGAGTACTGTCACCCATCCATGTGAGATGGACATGAAGAGATGAAAAATGCCACATCGTGTGAAAAGATACGCCATGTGCCACACACTGCAACACATCCAGTGTACAAAAATATAGTAATTGCAGGGCCATGTACACATCAATGGTTGTGCACTTCAACATGACAGGAAACAACTAGCATGTTCCACATTCAAACAGGCCCAAAAACATCATGTGATCAGGACAATACTCATTCAGCCTGAATGGTCAAATCATTCAACTACCAAGGTGACACATGTGGGCCAATGTGGGGTTCTTCAATGACAGAAGCATGTCACATATGTCACAATAGGGCTGAGGAATGTGTTGCAAAAGTGGGAGAATTGAAACAATCAGCCTGAAAGAACACTGAAAAATACAAACAATGTTGTTGCATGATGCCACCTCAAGGGCAACTGCCATAATGTTGCGCTAAATTACTGCTTTGGGCAGAAGGGATAGTGTCACACCCAAATTCAAGGCCACAGAATGTTTTGGATGAAGCACATGGGTGACCCATACTACTCAGTCATGTACACCCTCACCTGCCACTCAATCAGAACCCGTCACCCAAACAACATACACATGCATTACACACACACGCATGGGCACTCGCCGGACAATGTGTCATAATCGGGTAGTTGTCCCACACCTCGGATCTGTTCCTCTGTGACGAAGGTCCCAGCAACAGACTCATGTTCAGTGAGTTTGTTGTCCTCTTGTGGAGACCGACCGCCAGTCACCAGAGTAGCGGCATGACTTGAGGCCAGCTTGTTCTTTGCTCTGCGTTTCAGGTCGTTCCACTGCTTGTAGCAATCATCAGCTGAGCGCCTCACAAATCCATGGTCACTTATGTGGTCGGTGATGGTCTGCCAGTGTGCCTTACCTTGACCAGGTGTGGTCTTGGACCCTGCAGTCACCAACATTTCATGGGTCTGTGCCAACACATAGCTCACAAGTGCATCAAGTTCCGAATCATTGAAGCAAGGCTTCCTTGAGGTACCGGAGTGTGTAGCCATGCCTGGGGTCTCAGCCTGTCGTGCCAGAGCACCCTTCTTCCTCTTTCTAGAAGGTGGAGCGGAGCCAGAGTGGCTAACGCCACTCTGGTCAGTAGGGGCAGAATCACTGGTGGACTGGGTTGTTGGAGTGTGTGAATGCACATTGACCATAGGACTTGATGCAGGCATTGTCTGAAGTGTGATGTTGGCAGGGGGAACACCAGTATGATGGACGAGGACCGACAATGTCCTGCCCCTGCAGCCTCACCACCCTGCATACTTGGGGCAGCAGATGATATAGCTGCTCCAGATCCACATGGCTTAGACTTGCTGACCTGGAAGTCAGCCAGGGAGTCATCCTGTGCCAGGTCAGATGCCACAAAGGGCTGGTCCAACAAGGGCTGAGCTGGGATGGTCTCAGCCACGTTTCCCTCAACCAATGGGGGGGTATGGGTGTCCCTGATTGGTCCTCCACACATGGGGGTATAGGGGCACCCTGCAAATCCCGGCCACATCCCATACCGCGCCCACCACGTCCACCTTTTGAAGGTCGGCCACCTTTGCCTCCCTTACCGCTTGGTCGCCTCGCAACCATGGCACTGATGTTGTGCGTATGGGAGGAGTATTAATCTATTGTCCTGGGCAATTGGGGGTCAAAGGGGTAGGGTACTAGATTCGTACCCTAGTGCTCTAACAGGGCTGTCTGTGACCCCTGGGGGCAGATGACGGGTCACGCAACGCACAGGCAGCCTAAAAACAAAAATAAACGTGCAAGCAACCCCTCGTAGACCACGTTTTTGGAAAAATGAACCCGCACTACGCTGCGGCACCTAGAAACACAAAAATAAGCGTACGCGTGATACACGCAGCCTACAATGACCTCTGAAGGGGTACGCGACACACGGGGTAAGCATAGTTGCTAAGTACGTGCAGAACTCACCGTCTGCCTGGAAAAAAAACGTGAAAAATACGCGCATGTGGGCGTTGGCAACACCCCCGCCAAAAGAAGAATTGTACGCTGTCTGAGGAGACAGGACAAAAGGAGAAGTGCACACTGTTTGAGGAAACAGGCCCAAAAAAAAGTAGAAAAATGAAAGCTGTCAGAGGTAACAGGTAGTATGAACTTGAAACACTGTGAAGTAATCGCGTGTGAACCGCCAAGAAGTACAGAATCCACCCACTCGACGTGCCTTTTAAACCGGCCTACACGTAAACGTCACTTACGTGTGTGTACACGATGTTTCCTCCAATTACACGTGCTGATACTCGGACGTGCAGCTTTTCCACGTGTGCTCTGTCATCACCTGCTATGAAGGAAACACCCGCGCGCGTCACGTCACAGACGCGCTTACGCGCTAAGGGCCTTTGGTCC
The DNA here is from genome assembly GCF_040938575.1 of Ambystoma mexicanum. NCBI lineage: Eukaryota > Metazoa > Chordata > Amphibia > Caudata > Ambystomatidae > Ambystoma > Ambystoma mexicanum. The sequence goes on from NC_090922.1 coordinate 1,172,954,807, forward strand.
AATGAAATCGTGTATGTGTGCTGACGCGCTTACATGCTAAGGGCCTTTCCTCGAATTACACGCTGACGTGCAAGATTTTCACGTGCCAAATCACTCCGTATCAAGCTGTCCACGTGTTCACACACGGAAGACCACGCTTCTGCCCAGAAGGCCGAATTACTGCCCCCCAGAACCCCGAGCATGCTCCCACCTGCCATCTGCTGCTGCCTGATTGCCTGCTGCCCACATACCCTGCCATTTGCTGCCTGCACGTCAGCCAGGGGTGCTGTTGCTGTGACCACCCCTGCTGGAACCGAAGACTCCCGACTGGGATTCCATCGCTCCACAGCCCAGCCCCAGTACCCAGTTGCCCACCCACTCCTGCCTCTGGGGTTGCCATGTCCAGCACTACACCATCTGGTGGCACTGGCAACCCCCAGCCAGAGAGGCAGAGGGCCACCAGCTTCACTGCCACTGAAGTTGGTGTCCTGGTGGAGCAGGTCCTGGGGCAGTATGATGCCCTCTTCGGAAGGTTGTGCGCTGACAAGGAAGGACGGACCAGGATCTGGACGGACATCGTGACTGCCATCAACGCGGAGGGGGTGGCAGTCTGTGAATTCCATCATGTCAAGAAGCGCTGGGAGGGCTTCAGGTCCAGGACCCTCAACAAGGCCCGGCGCCTCTTGAAGGCAGCGGATGCTAAGGGGTGCTGGGGCCAACTGTCGGAAGACCAAATGAGGGTCCTGGAACGCGTATGCCCAGCGTTCCACGTCCAGGTCCTTGAGAGGCACACCCGTCTGGAGTCGAGCGGTAAGTGTACATGCATACTGATTGGAAGCTGTGCGTGTGGTGGTGTGCCAGTAGTGTGCAGGTCGCACATGTGGTTTTGTAGGGCCATGTATGGATGTGTATGTACAGGGCCGTGAAGCTGACATATGCGAGTCCTTTCATGTGTGAGACACATGGATGGTGTATTTGTGGGTAAGCATATAGGCCAAATGCAGATGTGTGAGCACACATGTTTGAATGACTGTGTATGTCAGTTGTCAAGGTTGTGGTGTCACACATGGATGTTGGTTCCAGCTGCATGTATCTGCACTGTGTAAATGTATGTGTATCTGATAAGTGTGCAACTGTCATGCAACATGGATGCATGTGAGACTGATATGTAGAAGACTGATTGCCAGATGTGACATGGATGCTGATCTCATCACTGCAACACTTGGTGGAGGTGTACACATGCAGGTAAGTGTGGTGGCGTGTGTGCATATCTAGTACACCTCCTGTGTCTCATGTGATGTCTGGCTCACCTTTGCCTGCTCATGCTGTTGTATGTGTATGGATGGTGCTGGCTGTTGCGATATGGCTGTGGAATAGCTCATGTGTGTGATTTGAAATGACATGTGTGTTGGGGATTGTGATGCCATGTCTGAAGTTTGACAATGACACTCGTGTGCAACTGTCATGTGTGTATGAGTCCATTGTACAGTGCCCTGATGCCTGTGTCCTATCTCTCCCTGTCTGCAGCGTCGACTGATGAAGAGGGCGGAGAAGGTGCTGTGGAGCACAGTGGCAGGATCGCAAAGCCAGCCGGAGACGGAAGGCCCGGCTCCCCTCCCAGGTTGTCATCTCGTCGGGGAGTGAGGAGTCCGGTGCCACATCCCAGGTCGCAGCTGCCAAGGGGAGGTCCAAGAGGCGGAGGTCAGAGTTGGACTCCTTGGCAGCGAAGGGGCAGCTGAGACCCCACAGGGCCCGACGGAGGAAGATGGCACAGAGTCATCCAGGTTGGTGGGCGGTTTGGTGGAGGAGGAGGCGTGCAAGGGACAGAGACAGGGTCTGGAGGTGGGGATTCCACTGGTGCTAGTGGTGCAGTGCAGGGGCAGGGCCAGGAGGCAGCACAGGCCGCCGCGGAGGTGCCTGTGTGTAATCCTGTCCACGATCCTGTGATTGCATCATCCTGCACCAGCAGGGATACCTACGTCCAGACCCGTTTTCAGGCAGGGGATGAGCTTACGACAACTGGCCTTCCTCTGCCTGCGGACGTGGCTATCCGGGACCGGGTTGAGCCTGTCCTGGGTGGTGTGGTGTTGTGTCAACGGGCCATGCGAGGCGAAATGCAGTCTTTTCATGGGGAGACAGCATGTCGTCTCGAATGGCTCGTTGACCACATCGACCTACTGGGACAGGTCACCAGGGCCGGATTCCTCTGTTTGCTGGGCCTTGTTCAGACCCCCTCCTCAACTGAACCCCCTATGCGCCAGTCGTACTCTGTGCCATCTTCCCACCCATGTGTCACCTGGGTTCCCTGTGGAGCTGCCTCTGACCCTGCGGCCAGGCTGGTGGAGGACACAACCCTGCCACAGTCGGGAGTCGGACGTCCAGCAGGGGTGGCCACCTCAACAACTGCACCCCAGCCAGAGGAGGATGTGCAGGCAGCAAGAGCCAGGGCACGGGCAGAGGCACAGCAGCAGCAGCAGCAACAAGGTGGGAGCCATGATGGCTCGGGGCCTTCGTCATAGGAGGGGCAGGCATCGGCCAGAGGGCAGGAGGACCCAGGACGGGAAGTGTCTTCCGTGTGGCAGCGTTTAGGCCATGCCATAGATGCGGAGCGGCAGCGGGCAGAAGAGGCATGGCTCACAATGGTCAGGGCGGAAAACTCCATGCGGAGGGCCCTGAAGCGGGCAGAGTGCCTCGAGGCAATTCACAGGGAGATGGAGGAGAACATGTCGTTGTCCCTGCGAACCCTCGGGGCCATGGAAGAGGACCGCCTCCGGGACATTGAGCAGGAGTACGATGATGCCCTGGCCCGGGACATCCAAAAGTGAGACATCGGACTAGCCTGCTGCCCTTGTAAATAGTTAGATAGTGTTAGGTTTCCTTTGGTTTTTTCTTTATTTTGGTTGCGCTTGGACAATGTACCACGTTTCTGTATATAGTTTTTCATTAGGTAGTATTTTTGATAGGTTTCATTTCTTCAGTTGGGATCATGGACCTTGGATTGTTCATCTGTATATAGTTCACTATTGGATTCATCTCTTTTTTTTGGATTTCCCCATGGAGCAATGGTTTTCACTTTTGTTTTTCCCTTGGATTTGCTTTGTTGGACTGTGACTTTGGACACCGTTTCAGCTTTTCTTTTTTTATTCCCATCGTTGTTTGTTTGATTTTAATTCCATTCATGTTGCGTTTAATACATTTTTTTCTTCATACTTCGATGTGTGGTATTATCTCATTCGTTTCATGCATGTCATGATATGGGTTTTCACATTCACTTGCAACCATTGTGTGTGTGTGATGGACATGTGTTCATTTACATACTTGCCATTGGGGTTGTATCATGTAATTGCCCTTTCTATGTGGGTGGATGCAGTACTTGGTTGGGTCTTTGGGCTGGGGAGGCTGGCCATAAGGGCCATGATTGAGGATTGTCATGACCTGGGGGCAGGGGGACATGAGTGGGGGCCTGCTGGCAGGTGCTCTGCACTGCTGGGGGGTGGGGGTGCAAGGGGACATGAGTGGGGGGCCTGCTGGCAGGTGCCCCTCAGTGCTTGGGGGTGGGGGTGCTGGGGGACATGAGTGGGGGCCTGCTGGCAGGTGCCCTGCACTGCTGGGGGGTGGGGGTGCAAGGGGACATGATTGGGACATGAGTGGGGGCCTGCTTGCAGGTGCCCTGCACTGCTGGGGGTTGGGGGTGCAAGGGTACATGAATGGGGGCCTGCTGGCAGGTGCCCCTCAGTGCTTGGGGGTGGGGGTGCTGGGGGACATGAGTGGGGGCCTGCTGGCAGGTGCCCTGCACTGCTGGGGGGTGGGGGTGCAAGGGGACATGAGTGGGACATGAGTGGGGGCCTGCTTGCAGGTGCCCCTGACTGCTGGGGGATGGGGGTGCAAGGGGACATGAGCGGGTGCCTGCTGGCAGGTGCCCTGCACTGCTGGGGGGTGGGGGTGCAAGGGGACATGAGCGGGACAAAAGTGGGGGCCTGCTGGCAGGTGCCCTGCACTGCTGGGGAGTGAGGGTGCAAGGGGACATGAGTGGGACATGAGTGGGGGCCTGCTGGCAGGTGCCCTGCACTGCTGGGGGGTGGGGTGCAAGGGGACATGAGTGGGACATGAGTGGGGGCCTGCTGGCAGGTGCCCCTGACTGCTGGGGGGTAGGGGTGCAAGGGGACATGAGTGTGACATGAGTGGGGGCCTGCTGGCAGGTGCGCTGCACTGCTGGGGCATGGGGGTTCAAGGGGGTAATGCGTTGGTGATCATTAGTGCAAGGTGACATGTGGCTTGGCTGGGGGGCATGCCCATGCTGGATGAGCTGCCTGCAGGACATGATCAGGGGTGCAGGGTAGTCTCCTGTGGTGTGGGCTGCCTGCAGGGGCTGTGGAGGGTGTAGAGGGAACACCTGGGAGGACCCACATTGCCAATTCACGTGTAGGACTCCCCTGCACCCCCTAAAATACACGTACCCCACTCGCAGAGGGCCTATCGCGTGTTAAACTTCCCGCGAACCCCAGAAATACACGTACCCTGCTGGAATCGCGTGTAAAACTTCCCGCGCACCCCAGAAATAAACGTACCCCACGCGCACAGGGCCTATCGCATGTGAAACTTCCCGTGCACCCCAGAAATACACATACCCTGCTGAAATCGCGTGTGAAACTTCCCACAAACCCCAGAAATACACGTACCCTGCTGGAATCACGTGAGAAACTTCCCACGCACCCCAGAAATACACGTACCCCACTCGCACAGGGCCTATCGCGTGTGAAACTTCCTGCGCACCCCAGAAATACACGTACCCTGCTGAAATTGCATGTGAAACTTCCCGCGCACACCAGATATACACGTACCCCACTCGCACAGGGCCTATCGCGTGTGAAACTTCACGCAAACCCCAGAAATATTGGCCCTGTGCGAGCGAGCGGGATACGTGTAGTTCTGGGGTACAGCGTGAAGTTTTACACGCAAAAGGGCCCTGTTGAGTGGAGTATGTGTATTCCTGGCGGTCGCAGGAAGTTTCACCCGCGATTTCAGCAGGGTACGTGTATTCCTGGGGTTCGCGGGAAGTTTCACCCACGATTTCAGCAGGGTACGTGTATTACGGGTTTCGCGTGAAGTTTCACACGCGAAAGGGCCCTGTTCGAGCGGAGTATGTGTATTTCAGGGGTGCATGGCAAGTTTTACACGTGAAAGGGCAACGCCCGTGCACAATACGTCACAGACGCGCTTGCGCGCTAAGGGCCTTTGGTCCAATGATATTGCATATGTGTGCTGACGCGCTTATGCGTTAATGCCCTTTCCTCGAATTACACACTGACGTGCAAGATTTTCCCGTGCCAAATCACTCTGTATCAAGCTGGTCACGTGTACACACATGAAAGACGATTTACCTGCCCCCAAGAGCCCCGAGCACGCTCCCAACAGCCATATGCTGCTGCCTGCCTGCCTGCTGCCCACGTGCCATGCTATTTGCTGCCTGCACGTCAGCCATCTGCAGGAGTGCAGTTGCTGTGTCCACCCCTGCTGGAACAGAAGTCTCCCGACTGGGATTCCATCGCTCCACAGCCCATCCCCAGGACCCAGTTGCCCACCGACTCCTGCCTCTGGGTTTGCCATATCGGGCACATCTCCATCTGGCACCGCTGGCAACCTGCAGCCAGAGACGCAGAGGGCAACCAGCTTCACTGCCACCGAAGTTGGTGTCCTGGTGGAGCAGGTCGCGCCAACAAGGAATCACGGGAGAGGATCTTGGATGACGCAGTGGTTGCCATCTACGCGGAGTGGGTGGCAACCCGCAACTACCAACATGTCAAGAAGCGCTGGGAGGACTTGAGGTCCAGGACCCTCAACAAGGCCCGGCACCTTGTGGAGGGGGGCCGGGGCAGCATGAGTACCATCCAGATGAGGGTCCTGGAACGCTAGGCCCAGCACTCCATGCCCAGATCCTTCGGAAGCAGACCCGTCCAGAGTTGAACGGTAAGTGGCCAAGCATTGCTGTGTGAGACAGGGCATGTTGCAGGGTGGTGGTTGTCTGAAACTTGCCTGTATGTGTGACATCGGCCATGTACGTATGTGTGCGTGCAGGGACATCATGGTCATGCATGTGAGACCAGTAATGTGTGAACCACATGGATGATGCATGTGTTACAATGCAACATGCGGAGCAGCATGGGGAATGCACACATTAATGCATGCCTGTCTTTGTTATTGTACATGGATGGGGTGTGAGAGATGGGTGCTGCTGTCATGGACATGTATGGTGTCCATGTCTGTGTGTCTGACTTGCGTGTCTGTGACTTGGAAATGCCATGGATGCATGACACATGTCTGTGACAATGTTCAGATTCACTGATGCAACCTACTCATCCTTGTATCCACTGTGTCTGGGGTGCACGAGGCCAGATGGATGAAACTAGGGTGAAGTGTGTGCATGTTATGGGCATGACCCATGATGCATGTGAGTTTCAAACCAGCATTGTATGTTTGAAGAGTCCCTTGGACATGTATGCAATGTTCATAGCCATGCCTGTTACTGCATGTGTTTTTCCTGCACTGACCCATGTGTTGTGGAGGAACATGATGGAAGTGATGTTTGACAGTGCCACTCATCTGCTATTGCTTCCTGTCTAGGGGACCATTGTACAGTACCCTGGAGCTTGTGTTCTATGTCTCCCTCTACACAGCGACAAGTGATGAAGAGGGCGGAGATGGCGCTGTGGAGCAAAGCGGCGGGGATGCCCCCACCGGCCGGTGACGCAAGGCCCAGTCACCCTCCCAGAATTTACCATCGTCCGGGAGTGAGGGGACTGGTGCTGCGTCTGCCACTACGGCTGCAGCGGAAGGGGCTTGCAACGGCAGAAGACGGTGTTGGTGGTTTCCACAGAGGAGGAGGAGGCTGCTACTGAGCCGCACTCGGGGCCTGGTGGGGGTGGTACCACTGGTGCAAGTGGTGCAGTCCAGGGCCAGGGGCAGGAGGCAGCACAGGTCACCGCTGAGAGGCATGTGCATGTCGCTGTCCCTGACCGTGTGACTGCACCACCATGCACCAGCAGGGATGCTCCATCCCAGGCCCGTCCGCAGGTAGGGGGATGTCCATGTCATCTGACACTCCTCTACCTGCGGACGAGGGGACCCCTGGCCGTATGGAGAAGGTCCTGATTCGTGTCGCATTGCGCACGCATGACATTCGTGATGACGTGCGTGCTTCCTGGGGGGAGCACACACGTCATCACAAAGAGCAACGTGCCAACGTGGCCCAGTTGGGAGTGTCCATGGTCAGGGGTTTTGTACATGTGTCGGCCACTCTGGCAGCCCTCTCCTCCTCTGTGGAGACTATGCGCCAGTCGTTCTCCATGGATTCTTCCTCCGGCCCAGATGCCACCAGGGCCCCCTATGGACCTGCCCTGACCAACGCAGCCAGCTCGGTGGGAATCCCATCCCTGCCACAGTCGGGAGTCGGAGGTCCAGCAGGGGTGGACACCACAGCAACTGGACCCCAGCAGATGGAGGATGTGCCGGCATCATCGAGCAGGGCACGTGCACGACGGCATCGGTGGATTCCATCAGCCTGGATGCCGTCGTGCTGGCAGAGGCAGTTGCGTCAGAGGCAGCGGCAGGCTCAACGTGGGAGGCATCATGGCTCGGGGCAATCTACATCAGAGGGGCAGGCATCGGCCGGAGGGCAGGAGGACCCTGGAATGGGAGTGTCTTCCGTGTGGCAGCGGTTGGGCCAGCAAATAGGTGCGGAGCGGTGGCGGGCGGAGAAGGCACGGCTCACGATGGTCAGGGCAGAGAACTCCATGCGCAGGGTGCTGAGGCAGGCTGAGTGCCTCGAGGGAATTTGCGGGGAGTTGGAGGTGGACATGGCGTAATCCCTGCGAGACCTTGGGGCCAGAGAACAGGCCCGCCTCCAAGACATTGAACAGGAGTTCGATGATGCCCTGGCCCATGACATCAACAAGTGAGCCGTTGGACTTGCCCGCCGCCATTCTATATAGTTCATTAGTGTTAAGTTTCATTTCTTTTTTATTTCATTTGGGGCGCATGGACTATGCCCCACATTTTTGTATATAGTTAGTAATTAGGTAGGTTTCATTGTCGGTTTCATTTATGTCGTTGGGCTCATGGACCCTTGATTTGCTATTTGTACATAGTTTAACAGTGGATTTTTCTCCTTCATCTTTATTTTTCTTCACCATGGAGCAATGGATATTACGCTTTTCTTTCCCTTTGGATTTGCTTTGTTGGACGGTGACTTTGTACACATTTTCATTTGGATTCATTTGGATTCTCATTTTTTGTATTTATCATTTTTTGGGACATGCTGCATTTTCATTATTATTGGCATTATTGTGTGTTTTTATTTCTTTCCCTTCATTTTGACCTGATTACATTTTTGTTTCTTACTTCAATGTGTGGTCTTCTCTCATTGGTTTCATGCATGTCACAATGTGGGTTTTCTCAGTCATGTGTTGCCATTGTGTGGGTCAGACAGACTTGTACTCATGCGCATGCTGCTTATTTGTGATCTATCATGTAATGGGGATTTCAATTTGGAGTGGATTGAAAGCTTGGTTGGGTGTTTGGACTGGGGTGCTATGGGGTGGGATTTGTGTGGCCATAAGAGCCAGAGATCTGGATTGTGATGACGTGTTGGCTAGGGGACATGTGTCAAGGCCTGCTGGCAGGTGCCTGTCAATGATGGGGGTGGGGGTGCAGGGGCACATGTGTGGGACATGTGTGGGGGCCTGCTGGCTGCCCCTGACTGCTGGGGGGTGGGGGTGCTGGGGGACATGTGTGGGGGCCTGCTGGCAGGAGCCCCTGACTGCTAGGGGGTGGGGGTGCCGGGGGACATGAGTGGGACATGAGTAGGGGCCTGCTGGCAGGTGCCCTGCATTGCTGGGGGGTGGGGGTGCTGGGGGACATGTGTGGGGGCCTGCTGGCAGGTGCCCCTGACTGCTGGGGGGTGAGGGTGCTGGGGGACATGTGTGGGGGCCTGCTGGCAGGTGCCCCTGACTGCTGGGGGGTGAGGGTGCAGGGGGACATGTGAGGGGGCCTGCTGGCAGGTGCCCCTGTCTGCTGGGGGGTAGGGTTGCAGGGGGACATGTGTGGAACATGTGTGGGGGCCTGCTGGCAGGTGCCCCTGACTGCTGGGGGGTGGGGGTGCTGGGGGACATGTGTGGGGGCCTGCTGGCAGGTACCCTGCACTGCTGGGGAGTGGGGGTGCTGGGAGACATGAGTTGGTGATCATTTTGCAACGTGACATGTGGCTTGGCTGGGGGGCATGCCCATGGTGGATGTGCTGCCTGCGGGACATGTCCAAGGGTGCGGGGTAGTCCCCTGTGGTGTAGGCTGCCTGTAGGGGCCGTGGAGGGGGTAGAGAGGACACCTGGGAGGACCCACACTGCCGATTCACGTGTAGGACTCCCCACTCACCCCCGAAATACGCGTTCCCTGCTCTGACAGCAAAATCGCATGTGAAACTTGCGCAGCCCCGTAATACACTTACCCTACTCCAATCGCATGTGAAACTTCCCACGCACACCTGAAATACATGTACCCAAGCCAATCGCGTGTGAAACTTCCCGCGCACCCCTGAAATACACGTACCTAGGCCAATCGCGTGTGAAACTTCCCGCGCACCCCTGAAATACACATACCCAGCCCAATCGCGTGTGAAACGTCCTGCGCACCCCTGAAATACACTACCAAGCCCAATCGCGTGTGAAACTTCCCGCGCACCCCCGAAATACACATACCCAGGCCAATCGCGTGTGAAACTTCCCACGCACACCTGAAATACACGTACCAAGCCCAATCGTGTGTGAAACTTCCTGCGCACCCCTGAAATACACGTACCCAGGCCCAATTGCGTGTGAAACTTCCCACGCACCCTCGAAAAACACGTACCTAGGCCAATCGCATGTGAAACTTCCCGCACACCCCTGAAATACACATAAACAGGCCAATCGCGTGTGAAACTTCCCGCGCACCCCTGAAATACACGTGCCCAGGCCAATCGTGTGTGAAACTTCCCGCGCACCCCTGAAATACACGTACCCGGGCTCAATCGCGTGTGAAACTACCCGCGCAGCCCCAAAATACACGTGCCCAGGCCAATCGCGTGTGAAACTTCCCGCGCACCTCTGAAATACACGTACACAGGCCAATTGCGTGTGAAACTTCCCGCGCACCCCTGAAATACACGTACCCAGGCCAATCGTGTGTGAAACTTCCCGCGCACCCCCGTAATACACGTACCCCCCTCGCACAGGCCCTTTCACGTGTGAAAGTTCCTGCGAACCCTGTAATACACATACCCTGCTGAAATCGCATGTGAAACTTCCCGCGAACCCCAGTAATACACGTACCCCACTCACACAGGCCCTTTCGCTTGTGAAACTTCACGCGCACCCCAGTAATATACGTTCCCCGCTTGGCGTTTGCTGTTTGGCAGCCCTGTAAACTGGTCCAGGGTTAGCGCAGCCCTTTGCACTGAATTGGGAATTTTGATGGCTTTTCCTTGTGCGAGGGCGTTCTTGGGGGCGTAACTGGCGCTGCTGCAGGGTTTCTGCGCCACTCTGTGCCACGGCTGGTTTTGGAAATACACATACCCAGGCCAATCGCGTGTGAAACTTCCCGCGCACACCTGAAATACACGTACCAAGCCCAATCGCGTGTGAAACTTCCTGCGCACCCCTGAAAAACACGTACCCAGGCCCAATTGCGTGTGAAACTTCCCATGCACCCTCGAAAAACACGTACCTAGGCCAATCGCATGTGAAACTTCCCGCACACCCCTGAAATACACGTAAACAGGCCAATCGTGTGTGAAACTTCCCGTGCACCCCTGAAATACACGTACCCAGGCCATTCGCGTGTGAAACTTCCCGCACACCCCTGAAATACACGTACCCAGCCCAATCGCGTGTGAAACTTCCCACGCACCCCTGAAATACACTACCAAGCCCAATTGCGTGTGAAACTTCCTGCGCACCCCCGAAATACACGTGCCCAGGCCAATCGCGTGTGAAACTTCCCGCGCACCCCTGAAATACACGTACCCAGGCCCAATCGCGTGTGAAACTTCCCGCGCAGCCCCAAAATACACGTGCTCAGGCCAATCGCGTGTGAAACTTCCCGCGCACCTCTGAAATACACGTACTCAGGCCAATTGCGTGTGATACTTCCCGCGCACCCCTGAAATACACGTACCCAGGCCAATCGCGTGTGAAACTTCCCGCGCACCCCCGTAATACACGTACCCCCCTCGCACAGGCCCTTTCGCGTGTGAAAGTTCCTGCGAACCCCATAATACACATACCCTGCTGAAATCGCATGTGAAACTTCCCGCGAACCACAGTAATACACGTACCCCACTCACACAGGCCCTTTCGCGTGTGAAACTTCACGCGCACCCCAGTAATACGCGTTCCCCGCTTGGCAGCCCTGTAAACTGGTCCAGGGTTAGCGCAGCCCTTTGCGCTGAATTGGGAATTTTGATGGCTTTTCCTTGCGCGAGGGTGTTCTTGGGGGCGTAACTGGCGCTGCTGCAGGGTTGCTGCGCCACTCTGCGCCACGGCTGGTTTTGGAGGCTAAAATCCATGAATACGCTGGGTGCGGAAATCAATTTTAGAGCACGCGGCTGGCGCAGACATTCACACGCGCACACTGTGCGCCAGCCGCCCGTGACACTTTTGTGCGAAATTCTATGAATTACCCTGATAGTGTTCATGGAATAAGACAAGAATTGGACTACTGTGCTGGAATGGTGAAATTCACTATAAACTCACAAGAAGATCCACACGAATTTCTAATGTACTTACTACAAGTACTGGAAAAGAAAAACATACCTATGAATGAACTTTTGCAGATTTAGTATATGTAGAAACATACATGCACTCTGTGCAACAATATGGCACAGGAACAATTCCCTAATGAACGCTTCCCATATGTATCCATACTTAACTGTGAATCCATGCCATTTCAGCAACTTGTACAAAACACAGCCATGGCAGATTATGTACTACCTGCAATTCAGATAGTGGCTCCACCTTACAAATACAAATACATAGCAAATACTTAATATTAATGCTTCTACGTTACAATGCAGATGGTACGAAAAACAACTGCAAGCTGACTGGATTCACACATGGTCAAGTATTATCTATAATCTACCTCGCAGGAGCCACAACCAATGCAGGTCACTACACTACATATATAAAAAAGAATAGTGGATGCTTCGAATGTAATGATAGTACCATTACTCTAAATCAGAGATTACCAGCAAATCTTATAAACACTTATTTAATCTTCTTAAAACCAACATTTTATAACTGATCTATACATAAACATTAACAAAACTTCAATTAGAAAACTATAAACAGTTAGAATACGCCAACAGGTATCTAACTGCCCCAAGATTCTGCAACAAACAAACAAATAAATCAATACCACTAAATTATAAGAAGAAATAAACAGAATACGCCAACATGTATCTAACTTCCCCAAGAATCTGCAACAACCCAACAGATTAGCAACTTGAGAATATAAATAAAAAACTATAACCAGTTACAATTCGACAACAGGTATCTAACAATCTGCAACAAGCCAACAGATAGCACATTAGCCAGAAACAACAAGTAAACACTGAAAACAAAAAAAAGAAATTTACTGTACCTTAATAAACAAAGCTTTTTTTTAATCCAACATGGATTTTTTTTTTCCACAGACCCAATGATTTAAGCAACAAAGACAGAAACTGAGCAAATTGCAAAGTACACTGGTTTGTAAACTACTAAATATGTGGGTCGAAATAAAGCAGAAATGTCTACTATGCGATGTAATTAGTCTTTATAAACTACCTACACTAACATGATCTTTTCTTTTATCACAGAAATTGAAAAAGAATATCTGCTCCAGTTACCCAAGTCATGAAAAAAATATATCCAATCACAAAAAAATTCAAACAGTAAATATATTATAATAAATACAACTCATAAATACTGCTCCATAACACAACCATTGAAGCAAACATCTAACCATACACCACAATACAAAATGTTTACTTCCATGGATATGTTATACTGCACTGTTTGTTACCATGCTCTACAATCTTAATGACATGACATAGCCAAAACTTCACATACAAACTATACAACTCAAACAGTACACAAACTGTATATTCGCAAATATTTGATAGATGTTTGATTCTATGGGTGTGATCTATGGGTGTGATATGCTGCAGTAGTTGTGGCCAGGGCCTAGAGTCTTGGGTGCATGGCCGAAGGCTAGCATGCACACAAGACTCTAGGCCCTGGCCACAACTACTGCAGCATATCACACCCATAGATCACACCCATAGAATCAAACATTTTAACTGGCTATATGCGCTACTGCATTGCATTTTTTATGTCCGCGGACAGCTGCGGTGACTGCGGACATGACAAACACATCAGGGGTGCCTGCCACCTAAACAAATACAGCATTTCACCCATCTCTTACTCCCCCAACCTCCCCAAGCACTATTACACACCAACACACTTGCCAAATTTGTATTTGTTCACCATTCGTTGCTGCGCTGTCCGCGGATGTCCACGGATCCAAGATGGCGGGCGCATCAAAACAATGCGACACACCTCACGCTTCATTACAGCCAATCAGCGAACACGTTGCATGTCCGCGGACATGACGCAAGCCGATTAGCCAATAGGTGTCCTGTCCACGGAGCGAACAGGGAAGTGTGTCCGCGGAGCGGACATAGATATCACTAATTTGTTTAGACCTAATTTTTGGTAATTTAAAAAAAAAACGACTGGACGGATTTTCGGCAAATTTACAAAAGCACGCTTTCAGTACCAAGCTGCTGCTCCTGCCGCAAATTTGGTGCTTGGGCTGTAGGGTTGAATGCCCTCAGAGGGACCTTAGTCCAAACATGTGCGAGAATTTGGTAGGACCTATTATGCATGGATGCATTTCAGCCATTAAAGTTATACTGCGGACTAAAGGGGGGATTGTGTTTAAGGAGATAGAGAGTTATGTGGGAAGCTACAGTTTGAATATTTGTAGTTAAAAGTAACTTCATTCCTATAGCAGAGACAATGTGCAATAGTGTTTGTGGTATATGTGAGTGCCGGGTGTGTGGAGTGAGCCTGTGCATTCTGCTAAGCTGCAAAGGTGCGCTGTGTAAGAGGAGAAATGAGTAAATGGTACAAACAACAATGTCTACATCCTGGATTCCATCTATGTACCCTGCACAATTGGGCTAAATGTAAGATATGGCTGGCTAACACAAATGGGCTAAATGCTGATTAAGGCTACCTTACACAATTAGCCTAAATGCATGTTATGGCTGACTAACACAAATGGGCAAAAAGCAAGGTAGAGCTGCCTTACTCAATTTGGCCAAATGAGATACCGGGCTGACGAACACAAACAGGCTAGAGGTAATGTAAGGCTACCTTAGACAATTATGCTGACTGTATGATATGGCTGACTAACAGAAAAGTGCTAAAAACAAGGTAAGGCTACTTTATACAATTAGGCTAACTGTGAAATATGGCTAATACGATTGGGCTAAAAGCAAGGTAAGGCTACCTTACACTGTTAGGCTAAATGCAAAATATGGCTAGCTTGCACAATTAGGCTAAATGCGAGACATGGCTGAGTAACACCATGGGCTAAAAACAAGATAAGGCTACCTTACACAATTAGGCTAAACGTGAGATATGGCTGACTAACACCAATGGGCTAAAAGCAAGGTAAGGCTACCTTACACAATTAGGCTAAACATGAGATATGGCTGACTAACCAAAATGGGCTAAACGCAAGGTAAGGCTACCTTACATAATTAGGCTAAATGTGAGATTTAGCTAAGATAAATAGGCTAAAATCCTAGGTAGGGTCATCGATGAGTCATGTGAGAAGAGAACAATACAGGACCTAGCACACACATAAGAAATTCTAGTCTGTCCATATAATATCATCTGCACTCCCTCATCACAACTACATATCAGAAAAAATGTGGTCTAGTTCGGAATGTAATGGGTCTCTTTTACTCCTATGGTGTCCCGAAAGACTATCACAGCAACCATCTATTAGCCAAATATCCATGGGTTGCTTGCGGGGAATGAGTCACACCTACCTACTATCATACTGACTAAAATGCATAAACACATTCTAAAATCATCTTATCAATTCTCATAGATCTGACTTCAGTCCTCCAAGGGTGTTCATCCACAGGCGCTATACAAATGTCAAATAACATAACTTAATATTTTTAAAACTATGGATTGATTTGCCGCAAGCCAGTCAAGGAAATTGTGTCAACTCTTTGTGCCCAAGTTGTTTATTATTTGGTCCAATTCACTGAGTGGTATTCATGCTATGGCTGTTCAAAAACTGTACCTTTTCTCTATGGAAAAATGAATGGGAGTGGACTGAAAACCAAATATTTTTTTAATCTTAATAACTTTCTCATTTTTACTGTATTGTTCCCAAATGTCCAGTTTGATGGAGCCCTTGAAATATTTTTTTATTGGAAAATGTCATCCAAATCCATCTAGCAAGTAAATTGTTATTCGCAAACAATTGTGGGTGAAAATGGCAGCTTTTCTCTGTCTCTCTGCTGCAAAGCACCATGGGAGATATAGCTATTTTTGTGGGGGCAGGCAGCACCCACCTCACAACAAATATTTTAAAAACTGCTAGGTGAATTTACCCCCCAAACTGTTCCGGAAATTAAGTCAACACTTTGTGCCCAAGGTGATTCTTATTTGGTCCAAATATGCACAGCTGTTTTTGTGCTTCAGCAAATGTTGACTTTTTCTCTATGGGAAAATAAATGGGAGTAGGTTGAAAACAGCATTATATTCTTTTTTTAATAACTTCTTCATTTTTTAACAAATCATTCCCAAATGTCCAGTCTGTGGGGGGCTTTGACAAATCCATCTTGCAAATCAAAAGTTATTTGAAATAGAATTTTCAGATTTCCTGCTATCACCTTAACTATAGTGCAGCGACTGTCACCCTATAATTCTGTAGCAGATATTTGTACTGGTGTGTCATCTAATCTTCATCCTCTTGCGTGGGGAACAATTGAGCAAAGTAAGTATTTATCAAATAAACTTAATAATGTGCCCTTTGAGTGTCTCATTTGAAATAATTCCATTGAGTCACATATAACTTATTTTTAACGTAAAGGGTGGATGGTATATTCTTCATATAGATAGTCTGTATTTTGTAGTGCAAAGTTTTCAAACTGTGGAGGTTTTTTGTTTGCATCTTCAAGGTTTACATCCATATTGTGGTTGATCAGAAGAAGGATGAGGACTCTTGCAAGACATTTCAATGGTATCTTTATTAGAGAAAAGCAAAATGCCTATCTTTCTCTACCTCTATGGGGATTTCCCTTGCTAAGAAAACTAGCTAAGCTGCTTGCCGGTCATCATTGACTGTCTTAAAATAATCTGTCTACCATCCAAACTAACCCTAACTGACCCTACCACTGTTTTAGCAACTAAAGATAAGAGAATAACTTCCATCTCCTGTGTTTTGCCTTTAGCAAACCTGTGTTCAATTGCTGATTTTTAAATACTCTCTTCTGACTTCATACAGTTCTGTCAATACTTTGTAAAGCCGTAGTTTCTTCTCAAATTGGAATTTATTTGAATGTGGATTGATATAGTCTCCTTTTGGTTAACACTCTTCTCTTTGTTTTGATACCAAGCTTTATTCGTTCCTTTTCCCAGGTTATCATTATCAAACCAGATCTTCTCTCTTAAAGTTCTGTCCCTTCTTATACAGTTCACACTCTTTTCCTCTGTATTATATCTATCTTCAAAGATATATCTCAGTGTAGCCTTCTCCTCTTTCATACTGACATTGTCTTTACTTGGACTGTGACTACAATAAAGGTTCTTATAGTGATTCTTGTTTCCTTCTCTTTTAGCACTCTTATTGTCTCTATATTTCGACTGGGCTGAGTATAGATACTCTCATAATAATCTTCATTCATGTCTCTTACTTCCACTGCGATTTCCTCTTTATCTTGACTGAGATGAGTATGCACACTCCTTCACTCCCCTTCTCATCTAATTACTAATTAACTTAGATGAGTATGAACATTCTTTTAACGATTCTCCTTGACTTCTCTTATTGCCTCTTTATCATAACTTAGACGAGTATGAATATTCTTGCAATTATTCATCTTCCCCCTCCTGGTTCTCCATTTTTCCCTGTCACCTGTCAAACTCTGGGAATACATCACAGGGATTTCTCTTCCTTGAGGTCTGACTCTCACCATTCTGTGCCCAACTTAATTTCTTTCTTCATTTTACTTGTTCTTTGTCTTTTTGATTAGGATGTCTCTCTGGTATACCATATAGAGGGATATCACGATGTTTCATCCACACCATGATCTTAGCATTGTTGTAATAACCTCCCATCCACCACAGGTTCTTGGTTGTCACACCATAACTGATAGTTTATCTCCATTCCCTGCTTCTCAGACATGCTGTGTCCAACTCTTTAGCTGCGGCTCCCCAGCTGGTTTGAACTTCACAGGCTTCCAGGAGTTCTCTATCTCCTCCCCTTTCAGTTGTGATGTAGGGGCTAGGGCTTCCCCAGCTTGCTTCAGTCTCTCACTTTCTCGGCTTGCTGCAGCTTCTCATTCTCCTGCACATTCTCCTTGTCCCAGTTAAATGGAGTTTTGCATTTAAAGGGATAGTCCCAGTTTCTGTTTTGCAATAACACATCCTTGTTCTTTCCTCATATCAACCTTATGATATGATATGATATCATATGATATGGTATTTGTAACGCGCCTATACACAAGTGTTTCAAGGCGCGACGAGGCAGAGAGGGGGGTACAAGGGGAGACAGAAAACGATCCTACTAGGCCAGGTGTCATTCAGATCGCGCAAGTGCAGGGGTAGGGGAGGGGAAAAGTGCAAGGGGAAGGGGAGGGGGGGAAGTGCAGTACAAGGTAAGAGGCGTACGTAATAAATAAATAAATAGGGCCAGCTGGTGGCAAGTGTGAGGTAAGTGCAGAACAAGTGCTGGGGGAGAGGGGGCTGTAGGGATACAGAGACAGACCCGCAGTGCAAAGGGGTTCCAGGGCATCAGTGCAAGTGGAGAGTGGCAGGGCCCAGGACCGAGGCCGTTTAGAGTGGTCCAATTGCAGGATCAGTGCAGCTTCAGTGAAAATTAATTAGCCGCTCAGCAGGGGAGAGGGAGAGGGAAAGCAGAAGCAAAGAGGAAGGTTTTGAGGTGCTTCCGGAACCGGAGATGGTTCTCCTCAAGTTTCAGGGAGGCAGGAAGGCTGTTCCAGAGGGAGGCCCCTGCCGCGGAGAGAGATCTACCCCCAGCTCGTTGCTTCGAGAAGCGGCTAACCCTGAGGGAGTTGGAGGCGGATGAGCGAAGGGCTCGGGAAGGAAGATATTTGGGAAGAGAGAGTTGAAGGTATTTAGGACCCAGGCCCCAGAAGGCCTTGTGGACAATGCAGAGGGTTTTGAACTTTATCCTCGCAGCCACTGGGAGCCAGTGTAGAGATTTCAGTCCTGGAGAGATACGGTCCCTGGGCTTGAGGCCAAGGACAAGTCTCGCAGTTCTGTTCTGGATGAGTTGCAGAGGGCGGAGAGTGGAGGCAGGCAGATTAAGATAGAGGCTGTTACAGTAGTCCAGCTTCGAGAGAACCAGGGCTCGGGAGACAGTGAGCTTCTGGGGGAAGGAGAGGAAGGGAAGAATACCTCTGAGGAGGTGCAGCTGGTAGTGTGATACCTTGATAGAATATGTGTGAAGAAGTAAAAGCGGAGGTATTTTTAGGGAGTTCCTCACAGGAGTCCTTATCCCCACAGGGGGAGTCTCTCCGGGTGAGGTCTCCCTTGCCCAGAGAGAGGGTGTTGTGGAGCTCACCTTCCTTACCTCCAAGGGTGAATCATTGGGTAGAAGGGACACATTCCCTCGATTTGTCACAGTATGTTCTGCAACATGTACATATTCCTAATGTTTATTGTTTTCGTTTAACCATGTTAAAACATTGGGCAATGTGTAAAATTAAAAAAATAAATGAATTACAGAAGATCAGTCTCTAAGAATGGGAGCAGTATTCAAACCTGTGTTGCTCTGTGTTGTCTTGCTTCCAAGACAAACATATTGAGCTATCCTTCGGCGCCCATTGTGAAAATCAACAAGTTCTTGTCATGTGTTTTATTTTTTGTTGGGACTCCATTAATTAAAACTAATAGTGTGTTTTCAATAGCACAACATATACCTAATGCTTCGACATTATCATGCGGGGCTGATTTACTAAGCTAAAAAAAGTAGGTTAAGTAGAACTAAATTTACTATGATCAAAACTAATCTGTAAGTCGAAAAAATGACATAGGCATGTCTTAAGATACTAAATTAGCATAGTAAATCAGCCCCACATATATTTATACTGGGCTGATTTACTAAGCTCAAATTATTAGCGTGCGTAAAACAAAATTTAATACGCTCAATAAAAAAGTACAAGTCAAAATAATTACTTAGGCACTTACCCTTATTTAGCTTAGTAAATCAGCTCTATGTATATTTATATTGATAACTATACTACTTTGCTTTTGAATGCTTTAGTTAAATCATTAGCTGATTGTTTTTTGAGTTTGTAATTATATATTTGTTTGGAATAGGTTAGGGTTTCATATTATTTACAATTGAACACATAGGTAGTTTATTTGTGTCTTAATATTTACAATAATATAAGCACCTTGTTATATTTTCTTCAAAGAGGACTTTTTCTTCAAGAAATAAATACAAACACATTGTATTTTCCTCATTGATGTTTTTTTAATCTACATATATTAATTGTACAGACTTTTTGTAATTCTACAATATTTACTTACATTTTAAGGCTGTTTACCTATTTCGAACTTTGAGTATCACATGGGTGTTGACAATCAATACTTAACAAAATGATTTTATTTTTTTTGGAAATGTTTGCTACAAAAATATCAGTCTTGTATATCACTGTGAAGACCTACAAGATTTAGTGAACTTTGTGATTCCTTAGACATATAAATGTCTAAATGCTTTATTATGTAAACAAAGCATGCACATATGATAAAATATACTATTCCAATGATTTCCAGAAGAATATGAAATATGATGTACTCATAATGCAGTACATTCTTGCATTTAACAAGAGTACTTTTTTGCAAATGTGAATTTTGTTTTTGTGTGATTTTTGTATATCGAATGTTTGAGTACATGTCTGTTGCTTTACTTGCGGTACTTGTTTACTTGCATTTGGGTGTTTTTGGTTTACTGTATGACTTTCAACTTGAATTAACACAAAGCCAAGTTTTGAAACCTTTTATTGGACTAACCAAATATTATGCTAAAATGGTAGATGCATAAGATTTCCAAGTCCCAGTGCCATCCTAGTCATATGGTGGACACAAGACAAATGGGCAACAACAACAAAAACACAGGGAGAATAAGAATACTTTTTCATGAAAAAATGCAAAGGATTCTTCCATTGTAAACTCAATTGACTGCAGGAAAAAGGAATGCCAGGAATTTAGTTTTGCATGCCCCTTTATCTAAAGGCCCAGAAATTGGAAACAAAACCGACCGATGCTTAAACAGTGGGAGGCAGTTTATTTTGCTGAGAAGTTTCATTTCAAGCAAATTGTTTGCAGATGCGTAATGTGTCTAAACATGTAGATGTGTAGTGTCTAATGAGTGGAACCCAGCATAAGAGAAATTCCAAAATGTTAGATTCAAAGGCACAAAGGTTGATATGGAAGGATATGCTTGTTCACACCTTCGCTGCGCAGTAAAACATTTCACATTTACAGTGGTTTGCATTTTCCAATGTTAGAAGCAAACTCACGCTTTTACAATTACAGTGCTTATAAGGATCTTCCTGGCAGTCACAGCCAAATTGTTCCTTGCAGTGATTGTAATGCCTACTGGTATGTCGACTAAAACCTTGTCAGAGTTTGTTACATGTTTCTGCAGCATCCATGTATTGCTACGGTGGTACGATAGGTCAACCTGTGTTTCTTAGGATTACTTGTATTCATATGGTGGAACCAAAAAAGAAATATTTCCTAAGCTTCCAAGATGCTTTGTTCAAATGTATTATAGTTTTGCCTCATATTTGACAGTGTCTTTATGACTCTCATACAAAGTTGCAAATACAAAAATACATTACCCCTCTTCCAATGGTGAAGTGTCCACTGTTTGCTGGGAATGCTCTTCTTAAATAATGGCTGCCAATCATTTCTGCACAGACATCCAAAATTTCATTACATGATGCCTGTGTCCCTACCTATTCGGAGATCTAAACATTGGGCTTTTTAACCTGTTGGCCAGGGTAGTATTAAAGTGCTTGTAATTGCATATACTGCCACGTTACAACACCGGGCAACTATGAGTTGGTCAGTGGGGAGGAGGAATTAGCTCATAGCCGGAGGTAATTCCAGCAACCCACTGGCAAACATTGCTGGTATTACAGGAGCTGGGAATACAGGACTCCAGTAATTCCATGTTCTGCTATCCTGGTGGATTTACTGATGTAATGAGCCTGAATGTGCCTAAAAGCTGCATGTGAGAGGTAATAGTGGTAGGTCATATGGTTTCACAAAGTACTGTCAATGTGGTTGCCTTGAAGGTCTCAGGCTAAAATGTGTCATAAATCCTGTGTTTATGTTGAGACCCGCAATTTTCAGGTTGAGAATCTTGAAGCACTTAAGCTCCCATGGTCATCTTTGTGTGGTATTCGAGAGGTCACCGTTCAGTATCATCAATGGCAGGGCATGCAGTATGTGCACATCTTATGTGAAGTGTTGGCCAACCAGTGTTTCTGTTGTGTGGTTCAATATGGTGTGTCTGTGCAGATTCATTCTTTGACATAGTTATTTTCAAGACTCCACAACATGATGTCCTTGTAGACATTCCTTGCATTGAATGAGGTATATGACATTGGACGATTTGCAATTGTATGTTACTTGCATCTGTAATAGTTGGTTCTGTAGAGTTTTTACAGCTGATTTGGTGCAGATGTGTTGGCAGGTTTTGCATCATCCAACATTGCACGGGAATGTTCCCTGCTAGATAGAATTTGCTTCTGGTCAGGGACTGTGCAAGATGTTTTTTTTGTTTGTATGCAATTAAAGGGGGTTTCTTATTTCCTTGAAGATGTCACTGTAGAATCTTGATGTCGACCTGAAATAGAGAGGCACAAGTTTTAAAAACACAGCTTTAATGCAATGTAATAATGGCAGGGAGTTCAACCACACTTGTGCCCCTGGAAAACTGAACGTTCAACCCGCCAACATCAGGCAGCAGTATTTGAAAGTGACAACCATGAAATTAGAATGCATTCCAGGCAACTGGTGTATGCACATTTCATCCTCCCAACTATTCCCCTACCTACAAAAATCTAATAAAACATTACATGGCCTACCCTGATTAGCTAATAAAGTAATGTGCTATATCATGTGCATCCCACTGCAGAGGCCCACAAGGAATCTACAGGCCGATTCATTGAATAATTAGCGCGGCGCAAGTGGGCAAAAACGTGCGAATCGCAGTGGAATAGCGAAAATCGCAGTGCAATTGCGAAAATCGCACGAAAAGCAGCGCACGTCGATTCATGGAAGGCCGTGCGCGAGAAAACCAGCGGATGTGCGATAAAAAAGTGCGCGGCGCACGTTGGCGCACAGGCCATCTAACAGCGTGCGCCAGGTCACAGCGAAAATCGCACAGGCCACAGCGAAATTCGCACATAGCGCGGCGCACGCAACAAAAGTAGGCGGAACACGGGCGTAACACTCGGAATGGGGAACAACTTGCCAAAACGTGGGCGTCACGGGGGAAGTACAGGGCACAAGTGCGCGGAACGCCCACACGCTCGCCTACAACACGTATTCATGGAATAGAATAGGGCAAAAAAGCGCACGCTCAAACCAGCGCACAGGCACAAACACGACCGCCACAAGAAAGCAGGCGGTAGCGTCTCTGCGGCTGTAAGAAATGTGCGCCAAAAGGTGCGCCAACAAATAGCACCTATATACTGCCATGATGAATGTCCCATACTGTGGCCCTCCAGGAAAAATGACGTGCAAAGGGGTACCCACAAACACGGACACCCGCTGACAAAAAATACGTGTGCGTGTATACCGGGGTGCGCGGGAAGTCTAACACGCGATTTCAGCAGGGTACGTGCATCACAGGGGTTCGCGTGAAGTTATTCACGCGATCGGGCCTGGGGGAGCGGGCTACGTGTATTTCAGGGGTTTGCGTGAAGTTTCACACGCGATCGGGTCTGGGGGAGCGGGCTACGTGTATTACAGGGGTTCGCGTGAAGTTCCTCACGCGATCGGGCCTGGGTGAGCGTGCTACGTGTATATCAGGGGTTCGCGTGAAGTTTCACACGTGATCGGGCCTGGGGGAGCGGGCTACGTGTATTACAGGGGTTCGCGTGAAGTTCCTCACGCGATCGGGCCTGGGGTAGCGGGCTACGTGTATATCAGGGGTTCGCGTGAAGTTTCACACGCGATCGGGCCTGGGGGAGCGGGCTACGTGTATTACAGGGGTTCGCGTGAAGTTCCTCACGCGATCGGGCCTGGGGGAGCGGGCTACGTGTATTACAGGGGTTCGCGTGAAGTTCCTCACACGATCGGGCCTGGGGGAGCGGGCTACGTGTATTCCAGGGGTGCGCGGGAAGTTCCACACGCGAATAGCCTGGGTGCGCGTGTATTCCAGGGGTGCGCGGGAAGTTCCACACGCGAATAGGCTGGGCGCGTGTATTTCAGGGGTGCGCGGGAAGTTCCACACGCGAATAGCCTGGGCGCGTGTATTTCAGGGGTGCGCGGGAAGTTCCACACGCGAATAGCCTGGGCACGTGTATTTCAGGGGTGCGCGGGAAGTTCCACACGCGAATAGCCTGGGCGCGTGTATTTCAGGGGTGCGCGGGAAGTTCCACACGCGAATAGCCTGGGCGCGTGTATTTCAGGGGTGTGCGGGAAGTTCCACACGCGAATAGCCTGGGGGCGCGTGTATTTCAGGGGTGCGCGGGAAGTTCCACACGCAAATAGCCTGGGCGCGTGTATTTCAGGGGTGCGCGGGAAGTTCCACACGCGAATAGCCTGGGGGCGCGTGTATTTCAGGGGTGCGCGGGAAGTTCCACATGTGATTTGACAGTGTGGGTCCTCCCAGGTGTACCCTGTACACCCTCCACGGCCCCTGCAGGCAGCCCACACCACAGGGGACTACCCTGCATCCCTGGTCATGTCCCGCAGGCAGCCCACCCACCATGGGCATGCCCCCCAGCAAAGGCACATGTCTCCTTGAACTAATGACCACCAACTCATGTCCCCTTGCACCCCCACCCCCCAGCACTGTGGGGCACCTGCCAGCAGGCCCCCACCCATGTCTCCCATCACCCCCACACCCCAGCAGTGCAGGGGCACCCTCCACCAGGCCCCCACTCATGTCTCCCACCACCCCCACCCCCCAGCCACCAGGGGCACCATCCACCAGGCCCCCACTCATGTCTCCCACCACCCCCACACCCCAGCAGTGCAGGGTCACCCTCCACCAGGCCCCCACTCATGTCTCCCACCATCCCCACACCCCAGCAGTGCAGGGTCACCCTCCACCAGGCCCCCACTCATGTCACCCACCACCCCCACACCCCAGCAGTGCAGGGGCACCCTCCACCAGGCCCCCACTCATGTCTCCCACCACCCCCACACCCCAGCCACCAGGGGCACCCTCCACCAGGCCCCCACTCATGTCACCCACCACCCCCACCCCCCAGCACTGTGGGGCACCTGCCAGCAGGCCCCCACCCATGTCCAACTCATGTCTCCCACCACCCCCACCCCCCAGCCACCAGGGTCACCCTCCACCAGGCCCCCACTCATGTCTCCCACCACCCCCACCCCCCAGCCACCAGGGGCACCCTCCACCAGGCCCCCACTCATGTCTCCCATCACCCCCACACCCCAGCAGTGCAGGGGCACCCTCCACCAGGCCCCCACTCATGTCTCCCACCACCCCCACCCCCCAGCCACCAGGGGCACCCTCCACCAGGCCCCCATTCATGTCTCCCACCACCCCCACACCCCAGCAGTGCAGGGGCAGCCTCCACCAGGCCCCCACTCATGTCTCCCACCACCCCCACACCCCAGCAGTGCAGGGTCACCCTCCACCAGGCCCCCACTCATGTCTCCCATCACCCCCACACCCCAGCAGTGCAGGGGCAGCCTCCACCAGGCCCCCACTCATGTCTCCCACCACCCCCACACCCCAGCAGTGCAGGGTCACCCTCCACCAGGCCCCCACTCATGTCTCCCACCACCCCCACACCCCAGCCACCAGGGGCACCCTCCACCAGGCCCCCACTCATGTCACCCACCACCCCCACCCCCCAGCACTGTGGGGCACCTGCCAGCAGGCCCCCACCCATGTCCAACTCATGTCTTCCACCACCTGCACCCCCCAGCCACCAGGGTCACCCTCCACCAGGCCCCCACTCATGTCTCCCACCACCCCCACCCCCCAGCCACCAGGGGCACCCTCCACCAGGCCCCCACACATGTCTCCCATCACCCCCACACCCCAGCAGTGCAGGGGCACCCTCCACCAGGCCCCCACTCATGTCTCCCACCACCCCCACCCCCCAGCAGTGCAGGGGCAGCCTCCACCAGGCCCCCACTCATGTCTCCCACCACCCCCACACCCCAGCAGTGCAGGGTCACCCTCCACCAGGCCCCCACTCATGTCTCCCACCACCCCCACACCCCAGCCACCAGGGGCACCCTCCACCAGGCCCCCACTCATGTCACCCACCACCCCCACCCCCCAGCACTGTGGGGCACCTGCCAGCAGGCCCCCACCCATGTCCAACTCATGTCTCCCACCACCCGCACCCCCCAGCCACCAGGGTCACCCTCCACCAGGCCCCCACTCATGTCTCCCACCACCCCCACCCCCCAGCCACCAGGGGCACCCTCCACCAGGACCCCACTCATGTCTCCCACCACCCCCACGCCCCAGCAGTGCAGGGGCAGCCTCCACCAGGCCCCCACTCATGTCTCCCACCACCCCCACACCCCAGCAGTGCAGGGTCACCCTCCACCAGGCCCCCACTCATGTCTCCCATCACCCCCACACCCCAGCAGTGCAGGGGCAGCCTCCACCAGGCCCCCACTCATGTCTCCCACCACCCCCACACCCCAGCAGTGCAGGGTCACCCTCCACCAGGCCCCCACTCATGTCTCCCACCACCCCCACACCCCAGCCACCAGGGGCACCCTCCACCAGGCCCCCACTCATGTCTCCCATCACCCCCACACCCCAGCAGTGCAGGGTCATCCTCCACCAGGCCCCCACTCATGTCTCCCACCACCCCCACACCCCAGCAGTGCAGGGGCAGCCTCCACCAGGCCCCCACTCATGTCTCCCACCACCCCCACACCCCAGCAGTGCAGTGTCACCCTCCACCAGGCCCCCACTCATGTCTCCCATCACCCCCACACCCCAGCAGTGCAGGGGCAGCCTCCACCAGGCCCCCACTCATGTCTCCCACCACCCCCACACCCCAGCAGTGCAGGGTCACCCTCCACCAGGCCCCCACTCATGTCTCCCACCACCCCCACACCCCAGCCACCAGGGGCACCCTCCACCAGGCCCCCACTCATGTCTCCCATCACCCCCACACCCCAGCAGTGCAGGGTCAACCTCCACCAGGCCCCCACTCATGTCTCCCACCACCCCCACACCCCAGCCACCATGGGCACCCTCCACCAGGCCCCCACTCATGTCTCCCACCACCCCCACACCCCAGCAGTGCAGGGACACCCTCCACCAGGCCCCCACTCATGTCTCCCACCACCCCCACCCCCCCAGCACTGTGGGGCACCTGCCAGCAGGCCCCCACCCATGTCCAATCCATGCCCCCCTGCACCTGGGTCCCAACATTCCCCAATCATGTCCGTAATGCCCATCCTCCCCTGCCAAAAGGCCCAACCAACTATCACACCCACCCACATATCAAAGGCAATTACATGTTACAACCCCAATTTAAATAATGCAATTGAACACATGTCTGTCACACACAATGGCTGCAAGTGAATGACAAAACACCCAACATGACATGCCTGAAAGCAATGAGATGATACGACACATTGAAGATTAAAAATATGTATTGAACAGCAAGTAGAATGGAAATGAAATAAGAAAAAACACAAAGCAAATCAAACAAAACAAGATGAATGTCCAAGAAAATAATCTGAAAAATTAAAATAAGCCAATGAAGAACCATGAAGAAGATCATCCTGGGTCCATGAGCCCAACCAAATTAAACCTAACTATGACTACTAACTAAAAACTGAACTATACACAAAAAAGTGGTGCATTGTCCAATCGCAACCAAAAGAAAAATCAAAAAAACAAAGGAAACCTAACCCTAACTATACAACTATATACAAAGGCAGCGGGCTATTCGGACGGCTCACTGGTTGTTGTCATGGGCCAGGGCATCATCGAACTCCTGGTTAATGGCTTGGAGGCGGGCATGTTCCCTGGCCCCGAGGTCCCGCAGGGATAACGCAGTGTCAAGCTCAAACTCCCTGCGAAGACCCTCGAGGCACTCAGCCCGTCTCAGCGCCCTCCGCATGGAGTCCTCCGCCCTGACCATCGTGAGCCGTTCCTCCTCTGCCCGCTGCCGCTCCGCACCTATCCGCTGGCACAACCGCTCCCACACGGAAGCCACTCCCATTCCAGGGTTCTCCTGCCCTCCGGCCGATGCCTGCACCCCTGATGTTGATGGCCCCGAGCCATGATGCCTCCCACGTTGAGCCTGCTGCTGCCTCCGACGCAACTGCCTGTGCCAGCACGACGGCATCCAGGCTGATGGAAACCACCGACGCCGTCGTGCACGTGCCCTGCCCGATGATGCCGTCACATCCTCCATCTGCTGGGGTCCAGTTGCTCTGGTGTCCACCCCTGCTGGATCTCTGACTCCCGACTGTGGCAGGGATGGGATCCCCACCGAGCTGGCTGCATTGGTCGGGGCAGATCCACAGGGGGCCCTGGTGGCATCTGGGCTGGAAGACGGCAAGGAGAACGACTGGTGGATAGCCTGCACAGAGGAGGAGAGGGCCGCCACATTGGCCAACACATGCAGGAAATCCCCGAACATGGCCGATCCCAATTGGGCCATGTCGGCACGGTGCACTTTGTGATGACGTGCGTGCTCCTCCCGGGAAGCACGCACGGCATCACGAATCACAGCCGTGCGCATTGCGACCCCAATCAGGACCTTCTCCGCACGGCCAGGGGTTCCCACGTCCGCAGGTGGAGGGGAGTCAGGTGACATGGACATCCCCTCTACCTGCGGACAGGCCTGGGACGGGGCATCCCTACTGGTGCATGGTGGTGCACTCACAGGGTCAAGGACAGCGACATGCACAGGCCCCTCCACGGTGACCTGTGCTGCCTCCTGCCCCTGGCCCTGGACTGCACCACTTGCACCAGCAGGGATGCCCCCACCAGGTCCCATGTGTGCCCCAGTGGCGGCCTCCTCCTCCTCAGTGCAAACCACCAACCTGGATGGCTCCTCACCGTCTCCCACCGTAGCAGGCCCCTGTGGGGGCTCACCCACCCCTTCCGCTGCAGCCGTGGGGGCATCCCCGCCGCCTTGCTCCACAGCGCCGTCTCCGCCCTCTTCTTCACTAGCCGCTGCGTAGAGGGAGACAAAGAACACAAGCATCAGGGCACTGTACAATGGTCCCCTAGACAGGAAGCAATAGCAGATGAGCACCACTGTCAAAGTACACTTCCATCATGTCCCTCCACAACACATGGGTCAGTCCAGGCAAAACACACACAGTAACAGGCATGGTGCATGCCATGGACATTTCCATGCATGTCCAATGGACTCTTGAAACATTCAATGATATGTAACTCACATGCATCATGGCTCATGCCCATCACATGCACACACTTCACCTCAGTCACATCCATCTGGCCCCAAACACACCAAACACAGCGGATACAAGGGTAATTTGGCTGCTTTACTGAATCTGTGCATTGTCACACACATGTGTCATGCATCCATGGCATGCACAAGTCACAGACACGCAGGTCAGGCACACAGACATGGCTACCATATATGTACCTGGCATCAGCACCCATCCCTCACCCCCACCCATGTCCAGGTACAGAGACTGGCATGCTCTCATGTTCAAAATCTGCATATGGCTCCCCATGCGGCATTTCAACACATGCAACAACCATGTGCATCACACATCACTGGTCGCACATGCATTACCATGATGTCCCTGCACACATACATGCATACATGGCCTATGGCACACATACAGGCAAGTATCATAGAACCAGCACACCGCAACATGCCCTGTCTCACACAGTAATGCATGGACACTTACCGCTCAACTCCAGACGGGCCTCCCTCTCAAGGATCTGGGCGTGGAGCGCTGGGCGTACGCGTTCCAGGACCCTCATCTGGATGGAACTCATGCGGCCCCGGCCCCCCTCCACGAGGCGCCGGGCCTTCACAAGGGTCCTGGACCTCAAGTCCTCCCAGCGCTTCTTGATCTTCAGGACGTCGCGGGTTGCCACCCCCTCCGCGTTGATGGCAACCACACAGTCGGCCCAGATCCTCTGCCGTCCTTCCTTGCTGGCGCGGGACGATCCAAAGAGGGCATCATACTGCCCCAGGACATGCTCCACCAGGACACCAACTTCGGTGACAGTGAAGCTGGTGCCCCTCTGCCCCTCTGGCCTGGGGTTGCCACTGGTGCCAGATGTGGAAGTGCCCGACATGGCAACCCCAGAGGCAGGTGTGGGTGGGCAACTGGGTCCTGGGGCTGGGCTGTGGAGCGATGTAATCCCAGTCGGGAGTCTTCAGTTCCAGCAGGGGTGGACACAGCAACTGGACCCCTGCAGATGGCTGATGTGCAGGCACCAAATGGCAGGGCACGGTGGCAGCAGGCAGGCAGGCAGGCAGGCAGCAGCAGATGGCACGTGGGAGGCTGCTCGGGGCACTGGGAGGCAGTAACTCGGCCTTCTGGGCAGGAGCGTGGGCTTCCGTGTGTTTTCGCGTGGCCAGCTTGATACGGAGTGATTTGGCACGTGAAAATCCTGCACGTCAGCGTGAAATCCGAGGAAAGGCCCTTAGCGCGTAAGCGCGTCAGCACGCATACGCGATTCTATTGGACCAGAGTCCCTCAGCGCGTAAGCGCGTCTGTGACGTGACCCGCACGGGTGTTCCCCACTCAGCACGTGATGACGGGGCACACGTGGAGATACTGCACGTCAGAGTGTCATCGCGTGTAATTGGACAAAAGTGCGCGTACACGCGATTGGCCTATGTACGTGTATTTAATGGGTGCGCGGGCACTTACACACGCAAGTACGTCAACGAACCTGTATCCCGTGGTGCGTGTGAATTTCCACACGCTATTGGACTGGGAACTGGATTCCAGGGGTGCGCGGGTCACACGCTGTATCCCGTGGTGCGTGTGAATTTCCACACGCTATTGGACTGGGAACTGGATTCCAGGGGTGCGCGGGTCACACGCTGTATCCCGTGGTGCGTGTGAATTTCCACACGCTATTGGACTGGGAACTGGATTCCAGGGGTGCGCGGGTCACACGCTCGCCTAGAACACGCGCAAAGCATAAATTTGCGGACTTTAACAATAACAAGCTCAGACGGCAGGATGAACATACCGTTCCTAGCAGCAGTGGCAGTGGGCTACCAAAGGAGGAGGAGGAGGATAGTCAGGGCCAGAATATTCACACCCAGAACCAGCCTTTTCGGGATGCCTGATGACCAGGTGTATGGGAGGTACAGGTTTCCACCACACATCATACTGGACCTGGTGAGTGAGTGGGAGGATGACCTCACATCACCCACCCTGTGCTCCCAAGCACTCAGCCCCCTGGAGAAGGTCCTCAATGTACTGCACTTCTTAGCCACTGGATCATTTCAGCGGACAAGTGCCATAGTGGGTGGGGTGTCACAGGCCACCCAGTCACGCTGCCTACACCAGGTCTTGAACATCATCACTGCACGCCCATCAGTCCGCAGGCACATATACCTGCCCAGAACACCTGCAGAAAGGCATGCTGCCGCCCTGGATTTTTACGCTGTGGCACGATTCCCCAAAGTGCTAGGTGCCATCGACTCCACCCATGTGGCTCTACGTCCCCCCAGGGCATCTGAGCACATCTATAGGAACCGCAAGCACTGGCATTCCATCAACGTGCAGGTAGCATGTAATGCCAAGGGAATCATCACCTCAGTATATGCCAACTATCCCGGCTCCACCCACGACAGCTTCATTTACCGAATGTCCACCCTAAGCCGGGACCTAGAAGCTGGGCGGCATGGCGATACATGGCTGCTTGGTGAGTATGTATGCCACTGCACATGCATGCATGTTGGATACTGAGCAAGGTCACAACCCCACCAATGATACCAATCACCACCTCCACAGGGGACAGTGCCTACCCTCTGAGCCCCCACATGATGATGCCAATTCGGAACCCCACCACGCCACCCCAGGTAAGATATAACACAGCCCACATTACAACCAGGGGCATAGTGGAGCGCACATTCGGAGTGCTTAAGTCACGCTTTCGCTCCCTTGACCGTTCTGGCGGGCAGCTGTTATACGCTCCCCCAGTAGTGTGCAGGATCATAGTGGCAGCATGTGTCCTGCACAACGTTGCAACACGCCGGGGCCTGGCCGTGGACATGGTGGTGGCCCCACATCCCCAACCACATGCACAGCCGCTGCGCATGGGAGGGGAAAGGGAACGGGGGGAGGCAGCCCGTACACAGCTAGTGGCTAATTACTTCACATAGAAATCACACCCCTGTGGAGTGCACACTGCCCTGGCACATTCCATCTGACAATCAATGATGACTCAACCTGCCACTGATCCTGAATGTCTGGAGAATGAACCGGGAATACCATGTCAGCCTGAGATTGTTCACCTGGAAGTGTCACAATGTGTGCATCCCTACCCACACAGACACCACCAATGCAGTTTTGTGAAGTTACACATTGAAGCAGCTAAAATGAATACCCACTTGCAAAATGCAACAAGAGGACAGTGCCATGTCAGCCAACCCAACCCCAGCACCGCCACACGACACACCGTGCCATGTCATGCTAATTGCAGGTAAACAAAGTAATCCCCACAACATGACATCAGTCTCACTATGTACAGTGGCACTATTGGAAACCTGCAACACCTGAAATGCTCACAGCAATGCCGGACCAACAACATACTTGAGCACGTAGTACCATTAACATGATATCACAAATGTTACATATTAGTAGTCTCACCACCTGGAAATGCCTGCACTCCCACCACTACCAACTGTGCAGTGTTGTCGCCATGTAGAGTTGTCGGTGCACTGCTGCCAACATGGTCCCCATCTCCAGACTAGAGGTCCTTGTGTGGACATGAGGAAGGGACCTGCAAATTGGGAGGTAGACACAGAAGAAGAGTTACACATCAATGCAACATGCAGTGTACAACACAACAGCAATATGCACTATGAATGTATACACAGTATTGACTACAGACTGGCCACACAGCTCATGGGAGTCCAACGTCACTGTGTAATTCACTGTCACTTGGGCACACCCTTTGCAAGCCCATGGAAACGGGAAGCAGGAGGGGTGTGTGTGACTCAAACCCAAGCATCTGAACCAAATAAATTACAAGCCTGCATGTGCCCAGCCACAATGCAGCGTATGCCCACAGGAACCACGGAAGCCAACAGATCGTCCCAAAAAAATTGGGAATAAAAGAAATCAAAATAAAAATAAAAATAAGAAACAATCAAAAATGGCCATTGATGGGCCCGGGGGGGTTGGGGAGGCCACCCAGGAGGTCCGTGGACAGGATGCACACCAGAACCCACCTGCGTGGATCCTGGGAAGATAAAACACCTCCATGGGCTCATGGCCCACACGGCTACCCTATTGTGGGAGTATCACTGCTGTCGCTATTATCACCCTGTGCAGCTGCATCCGGAGGTGGTTGCACTATGGGAGGCAGCCCACGCAAGGCCCTAGTCTGCTCCTCCATGGCTGCAAGCATGCGGGTGTGGTAGGTCTGGTTCTGGAGGATGAGTGTGCGGAGGTCCCCATGCAACAACTCACGGGATGCCCGGACCTCCGCCCTCATTGCCTGCATCTCAGCTGAGAGCGTATGGGTGAGACGCTCCAGCTGCTGTTCTGTCCTTTGGTGTGTTGAAGCCTCAAGCTCAACAAGAGTCGTCCTGAGGTGAAGGAGCTCCTGCCTCAGGGCTTCCCTGTGGCCCTGGGACTCAATGGAGATGGCCTCCTGCAGAGTCGCCAGTGCCGCCCGCCTGTCCCTGTTGGACCCCAACATGTCCTCCCTGTGTGACTGGCAGATGGAGTCGGTTGCCTGCTCTAGTCGCTCCATCAGCCTTTCTGGGGGGACAATGGAAGTGGCCACCCTATCCATGGCCTGAGCCATCATCTCGGATGATGCAGCCTGTTGGGTTGCCATACCGTAAATGGATTGCTCCCATGCGGTATTGCCGGGTGGCGTACGGCCACCACGTCGGCGGGCACCACACCTGTCTGGGGCAAGGCGAACTGCGCCTTGCTGTGCCGGCACTGCCTGAGGCTGCAGGACTGCATTCCCCCTCTGATCTGCTGGCCCAGGAACAGGATCAGATGTCGCGGAGTGTGACCCTGCATCCGTAACCACCGAAGGCGTAGCTGCCAACACTGACATCCCCATGGAGGGTCCTGACAATGGTGCAGGCGGGTGAGACAGAACAGAATCCCTCCCTGGAACACTCACCTGCGACGGCACGTAGGTCTCATCCGAATCAACACCTGAGTACAGCTCGGGGGAGGTGCAGCCAGAGACACCCCTTGAGAGCACGACCTGCAGCACTTGTGGGTTCTCCCCCACCACCACACCACGTCCCTCACTGGTGGTTGGTCGGCCCTCGGACCCCTCCTGGGTCTGCACCATCTCCACAACCCCAGCAGTATCAGGTGCGTCTTCCCCTGCAAAGTCATGAAAACAAAGAAATGGAAACAGGCATTAGCACCATGGCACACAATGAGGGCTGAGAAGCAAGAGAACCAGTACTTGATTGACACATGTCCCACATGACTAAAACCCTCCCATGCATGCACCCTCACTGCGTATGAAGTGCAGGCAAAAGGCACACACTGATGACACCAAGATGGAAGATGAACACATTTTCTGCATGCTGCCTGGCAGTGGCATCACACATTGGCCTGTGATTGCCAGGTGAAACACACATGCCATCACACAGATGGCATGTACCATTGCAATTGAGTGAAGATGGAGAGGAGGGCAGCACCTATTCATTCAGTCCAGTTCCCACATGTAATTGCTTTTCTAATTCTAACAGGTCAGATTTTTCACCTGGAGCTGCCAGTCTGAAATGGTCCAATTGCACAGGGACATGTGTGTACAAATGATATCCAGGTAACAAAGTCACTCCACTTTACCATACCCATGTCAGACATGTGACTAGTGGACAGCGACATGCCTAGTGAAAGTGGTGGAATGCTAACAAACTGACTGAATGAACAGTGAAAAATAAGCAAATATGTTGTGGCAAGGTGACACTTCAAGGGCAACTGGCGTGCAGTTGGGCTAGATGTCTACTGTTGGCAGAAGGGATACTGCTATGGCCAAATGCAGCTGCGCAGGAAGGATTGCATGAAGCACATGGCTGACCCATACGACTCAGGCGCACACACTCTCACCTGGCACACAAACAGAAGCCCTCACACACACACCATGCACATGGATGACACACACATGCATGTGCACTCACCGGACAATGCCTCGTAATCAGCCAGATCTCCCACGCCTTGGATCTGTTCCTCCGTGACGTAGGTCCCAGCGACTGACTCATGTGGAGTGAGTTCCATGTCTACTACTGGAGACCCACCTCCAGTCACTAGAGTTGCGGCATGACTTGAGGCCAGCTTACTCTTTGCCCTGCGCTTTAGGTCATTCCAGCGCTTATAGCAATCATTGGCTGTGCGCCTCACAATTCCAAGGGCACTTACGATGTCCGCAACGGTCTGCCAGTGTGCCTGGCGTTGTGCAGGTGTGGTCTTGGATCCTGCAACAATGACCATCTCGTTGTCATGTCCGGACACATACTCGACAAGTGCATTCAGTTCGTCATCCGTGAAGCTGGGCTTTCTGGACGGGCCGGACTGTGTAGCCGTGTCTGGGGCATCAGCCTGTGCCGGACGAGCACTCTTCCTCTTCCGCTTGGAAGGTGGTGGTGATCCTGAGTGTCCTGCGCCGCTCTGGACACTAGGGGCAGGAGCCCTGGTGGACTCTGTATCAGGAGTGTGGGATTGCACACTCAGCATGGGAGTTGGTGCAGGCATTGGCTCTAGTGTGATGGTGTCAGGGGGAATGTCAGCAGCATGGACTAGGACCGACACTGTCCTGGCTGGGTGTGTGAGGGCTGGGGTGGATGGAGCCGCAGCTGCCCCTGCAGCCTCTCCGCCCTGCCTCCTTGGTGCAGCAGATGACCTTGCTGCCCCAGATCCACGTGGCATGATGGCATCAACGTGCACCAGCGCACGTGTCGTAGCCCTGCTGACCTGGAAGTCAGCCATGGAGTCAGCCAGGTCTGGTGCCACAATGGGCTGGTCCAACAAGGGCTGAGCATGGATGGTGTCAGCCACATCAGCCTCAATGGGAGGGGGGGGAGGGGAGGGGATTATGGGTGCCCGTGACTGGTCCTCCACACATGGGGGGACAGGCTCACCCTGCAAGTTACGACCACGTCCCCTACCGGATCCACCACGGCCACCACTTGTGGCTCTTCCACCTTTGCCACCCTTACGGAATCCTCGCCTCCCAGCCATGGCACTGATGTTAATGTGCGTATGGGAGTGGATGTAGACTATTGTCCTGGGCAATTGGGGGTCAAAGGGGTTGGGTACCAGATGGTAATTGTACCCTAGTGCTCTAGCAAGGCTGAATGTAACCCCTGGGGAAAGATGACGGGTCACGCAACGCACAGGAGGCCCAAAAAAGGGAGATGACGTGCACGCAACCCCTCCTAGACCACGTGTGCAGAAAGAAAAACCTGCACTACGCTGTGGCACCCAGAAACACAAGAATGAACGTATGCGTGTCACACGCAGCCTAGAATGACCTCTGAAGGGGTAGGCTACACACGGGGCAAGCACAGATGTTAGATACGTGCGTGACTCACCGTCTGCCTGGTAAACGAGCGTGTAAAAGGAGCACGTTTGGTTGGCAACACCCCCGCCAAAAGAAGATTTGTACGCTGTTTGAGGAGACAGGACAACAGTAGAAGGGAACACTGTTTGAGGGAACAGGCCCAGGTAAACCAGTAAAAGCGAAAGAAGAGAAAAAGCTGTCAGAGGTAACAGGGAATACGAACTTGAAACGCCGTGAAGTAAATCGCGTGTGAAACGACAAGAAGTACAGAATTCACCCACTCGCTCTCCACGAAAAGCACGTACAAGGAAGTGGTTCTACGGGTACCTTTTATACAGGCCCACACGTCCAGCGTCACTTACGCGGCGTGTGCGCGCTAGGGCCATTTCCACCAATTACACGCTTTGTCACTTCTGCGTGTAGGGACATTTCCTCCAATTACACGCTTTGTCACTTCTGCGTGTAGGGACATTTCCTCCAATTACACGCTTTGTCACTTCTGCGTGTAGGGACATTTCCTCCTATTACACGCTTTGTCACTTCTGCGTGTAGGGCCATTTCCACCAATCACACGCAATGAGACTCTGACGTGCAGTCTTTCCACGTGTGCTCTGTCATCACGTGCTGTGTGGGAAACACCCGTGCGGGTCACGTCACAGACGCGCTTACGCGCTGAGGGCCTTTGGTCCAATAGAATCGCGTATGCGTGCTGACACGCTTACGCGCTAAGGGCCTTTCCTCGATTTTCACGCTGACGTGCAGGATTTTCACGTGCCAAATCACTCCGTACCAAGCTGGCCACGCGTAAGCACACGGAAGACCACGCTCCTGCCCAGAAGGCCGAACTACTGCCCCCCAGAGCCCCGAGCACGCTCCCACCTACCATCTGCTGCTGCCTGACTGCCTGCTGCCCACGTGCACTGCCATTTGCTGCCTGCACATCAGCCAGGGGTGCTGTTGCTGTGACCACCCCTGCTGGTACCGAAGACTCCCGACTGGAATTCCATCGCTCCACAGCCCAGCCCCAGGACCCAGTTGCCCACCCACTCCTGCCTCTGGGGTTGTCATGTCGGGGCAAACACCATCTGTGACCACTGACAACCCCCGGCCAGAGAGGCAGAGGGGCACCAGCTTCAGTGCCACCGAAGTTGGTGTCCTGGTGGAGCAAGTCCTGGGGCAGTATGATGCTCTCTTCGGAAGTTCCCGCGCCGACAAGGAAGGACG
Source organism: Ambystoma mexicanum (assembly GCF_040938575.1). Taxonomy (NCBI): domain Eukaryota; kingdom Metazoa; phylum Chordata; class Amphibia; order Caudata; family Ambystomatidae; genus Ambystoma; species Ambystoma mexicanum. The sequence continues at coordinate 1,172,992,277 of NC_090922.1, forward strand.
GACTCGGATCTGGACTGACATCGTGACTGCCATCAACGCGGAGGGGGTGGCAGTCCGGGACTTACAACATGTCAGGAAGAGCTGGGAGGACTTCAGGTCCAGGACCCTGAACAAGGCCCGGCGCCTCTTGAATGCAGCGGATGCCAAGGGGCGCCGGGGCCACTTGTCAGAAGAACAGATGGGGGTCCTGGAACGCATATCCCCAGCGCTCCACGTCCAGGTCCTGGAGAAGCAGACCCGTCTGGAGTCGAGCGGTGAGTGTACATGCATCCTGATTGTGAGCAGTGCGTGTGGTGATTATTCGGTATTGTGCAGGTTGCACATCTGTTTGTATGGGGTCGAGTATGGGTGGGGGTGTACATGGCCGTGGGGCTGACACATGCGAGGGCTGTAATGTGTGAGACATGGATGGTGCTTGTGTGTGTAGGCTTGCATGGCAAATGCAGTTTTGCATGCACACATGTTTGTATGTATTTGTATGTAAGTAGACATGTCCGTGATGTCACGCATGTATGTTGTATTGGGCTGCATGTATGAGCACTGTGTACATGTGCATGTGTGTGTATTTGACAAGGGTGCAACAGTGATGCAACATGGATGCATGTGACTGCGGTATGTGTAAGCCTGATTGGCAGATGTGACATGGATGCCCGTCTGAACAGTGCGACACTTGGCCGAGGTGTACACATGCACGCAAGTATGGTGGTGTGTGTACATGTGTGGTGCACTTCCTGTGTTGCATGTGATGTCTGGGTCACCTTTGGCTGCTCATGCTGTTGTATGTGTATGGATGGTGGTGGCAGTTGCGATATGGCTGTGGTATGGCTCATGTGTGCGAGTTGCAATGACATGTGTGTTGGGGATTGTGATGACATGTCTGAGGTTTGCCAATGCCACTCATGTGCAACTGTCATGTGTGTATGTGTCCATTGTACAGTGCCCTGATGCCTGTGTTTTGTTTCTCCCTGTGTGCAGCGTCAACTGATGAAGAGGGCGGAGAAGGTGCTGTGGAGCACAGCGGCGGGGATCCGACCGCCAGCCGGAGACGCAAGGCCCGGCTCCCCTCCCGTGTTGTCATCTCGTCGGGGAGTGAGGAGTCCGGTGCCGCGTCCCAGGCCGCAGCTGCCGGGGGGAGGTCCAAGAGGCGGAGGTTGGAGTTGGACTCCTCGGCAGCAGAAGGGGCAGCTGGGACCCCACAGGGCCCAACAGGGGAAGATGGCACGGAGTCATCCAGGTTGGTGGGGGGTCTGGTGGAGGAGGAGGCCGTGCAAGCACCAGAGACGGGGTCTGGAGGTGGGGATCCCACTGGTGCTAGTGGTGCAGTCCAGGACCAGGGACAGGAGGCAGCACAGGCCGCCGCGGAGGTGCCTGTGTGCAATCCTGTCCCTGATCCTGTCCCTGCATCATCTTGCACCAGCAGGGATGCCTACGTCCAGACCCGTTTCCAGGCAGGGGATGAGCTGACGTCAACTGGCCTTCCTCTGCCTGCGGACGTGGCTATCCAGGTCCGGGTTGAGCCTGTCCTGGCTGGTGTGGCGTTGCGTCAACGGGCCATGCGAGGTGACCTGCAGTCTTTTCATGGAGAGACTGCACGTCATCTCGAATGGCTCGTTGACCACGTCAGCCTGCTGGGACAGGTCACCCAGGCCGGATTCCTCCGTCTGATGGGGCTTGCTCCGACCCCCTCCTCAACTGGACCCCCTACACGCCAGTCGTCCTCTGTGCCATCTTCCCACCCATCAGTCACCTGGGTGCCCTGTGGAGCTGCCTCTGACGGTGCGGCCAGGCTGGTGGAGGAGGCATCCCTGCCACAGTCGGGAGTCGGTGGTCCAGCAGGGGTGGCCACATTAACAAGTGCACCCCAGCCGGCGGAGGATGTGCAGGCAGCAGGAGGCAGTGCACGGGCAGAGGCAGAGCAGCAGCAGCAGCAACATGGTGGGAGCCATGAAGGCTTGGGGCTTTCGACATCGGAGGGGCAGGCATCGGCCGGAGGGCAGGGGGACCCAGGACAGAGAGTGTCTTCCGTGTGGCAGCGGTTGGGCCACGCCATAGGTGCGGAGCGGCGGCGGGCGGAAGAGGCGCGGCTCACAATGGTCAGGGCGGAGAACTCCATGCGGAGGGCCCTGAGGCGGGCCGAGTGCCTCGAGGCAATCCGCAGGGGGTTGGAGGAGGACACAGCGTCGTCCCTGCGGACCCTCGGGGCCATGGAACTGGATCGCCTCCGGGACATCGAACAGGAGTTCGATGATGCCCTGGCCCGGGACACCACAGAGTGAGCCGCTGGACTTGCCCGCCGCCTTTGTATATAGTTCTTTAGTTTTAGGTTTCCTTTCTTTCGTATTATGATTTGGAGTCGACAGACACTGCTCCACTTTTTGTATATAGTTGATTTTTAGGTAGATTTTTTAGTAGGTTTCCTTTGTTCAGTTGGGCTCATGGACCCTTGTTATTTTTGTACATAGTTCTTTATTGCATGGAGATTTTTTTACATTTGACTTTGGACAAAAATTTTTTCTATTTGGATTTCAAGTTTCATTTTTTCATACGGACATGCAGCTTACTTTTTTCTCATTCACATTGTAGTTAGTTTTCTTTCTTTAGCATTCTTATTTTTTTTCAATACAATTTTGTTTGCATACTTCACTGTGTGGTATCATCTCATTGGTTTCATGCATGTCATGTTGTGTGTTTTCCCATTCAATTGCAACCATTGTGTGTGACGGACATGGCTTCATTAGCTTCATGAACATTGGGGGTGTAACATGTGATTTCCATTTCCATGTGGGTGAATGGGTTACTTGGTAGGGCTTTTTGGCTGTGGAGGCTGACCATTACGCACATGATTGGGGATTGTGAGGACCTGGTGGGGGCTGCCCATGGTGGCTGGGGGGTGGGGGTGGTGGGAGACATGAGTGGGGGCCTGGTGGAGGGTGCCCATGCACTGCTGGGGGGTGGGGGTGCAGGGGGACATGGGTGGGGGCCTGGTGGAGGCTGCCCCTGGTGGCTGGGGGGTGGGGGTGGTGGGAGACATGAGTGGGGGCCTGGTGGAGGGTGCCCCTGGTGGCTGGGGGGTGGGTGTGCAGGGGGACATGAGTGGGGGCCTGGTGGGGGCTGCCCATGGTGGCTGGGGGGTGGGGGTGGTGGGAGACATTAGTGGGGGCCTGGTGGAGGATGCCCCTGGTGGCTGGGGGGTGGGGGTGGTGGGAGAAATGAGTGGGGGCCTGGTGGAGGGTGCCCCTGCACTGCTGGGGGGTGGGGGTGCAGGGGGACATGAGTGGGGGCCTGGTGGAGGGTGACCCTGGATGCTGGGGGGTGGGGGTGGTGGGAGACATGATTGGGGGCCTGGTGGAGGGTGCCCCTGCACTGCTGGGGGGTGGGGGTGCAGGGGGACATGAGTGGGGGCCTGGTGGAGGGTGACCCTGGATGCTGGGGGGTGGGGGTGGTGGGAGACATGATTGGGGGCCTGGTGGAGGGTGCCCCTGCACTGCTTGGGGGTGGGGTGGTGGGAGACATGTGTGGGGGCCTGGTGGAGGGTGCCCCTGTACTGCTTGGGGGTGGGGTGGTGGGAGACATGAGTGGGGGCCTGGTGGAGGGTGCCCCTGCACTGCTGGGGGGTGGGGGTGCAGGGGGACATGAGTGGGGGCCTGGTGGGGGCTGCCCATGGTGGCTGGGGGGTGGGGGTGGTGGGAGACATTAGTGGGGGCCTGGTGGAGGATGCCCCTGGTGGGTGGGGTTGGTGGGAGACATGAGTGGGGGCCTGGTGGAGGGTGCCCCTGGTGGCTGGGGGGTGGGGGTGGTGGGAGACATTAGTGGGGGCCTGGTGGAGGATGCCCCTGGTGGCTGGGGGGTGGGGGTGGTGGGAGACATGAGTGGGGGCCTGGTGGAGGGTGCCCCTATTGGCTGGGGGGGGGGTGGTGGGAGACATTAGTGGGGGCCTGGTGGAGGATGCCCCTGGTGGCTGGGGTGTGGGGGTGGTGGGAGACATGAGTGGGGGCTTGGTGGAGGTTGACCCTGCACTGCTGGGGTGTGGGGGTGATGGGAGACATGAGTGGGGGCCTGGTGGAGGGTGCCCCTGGTGGCTGGGGTGTGGGGGTGGTGGGAGACATGAGTGGGGGCCTGGTGGAGGGTGACCCTGCACTGCTGGGGTGTGGGGGTGGTGGGAGACATGAGTGGGGGCCTGGTGGAGGGTGCCCATGCACTGCTGGGGGGTGGGGGTGCAGGGGGACATGGGTGGGGGCCTGGTGGAGGCTGCCCCTGGTGGCTGGGGGGTGGGGGTGGTGGGAGACATGAGTGGGGGCCTGGTGGAGGGTGCCCCTGGTGGCTGGGGGGTGGGGGTGGTGGGAGACATGAGTGGGGGCCTGGTGGAGGGTGCCCCTGGTGGCTGGGGGGTGGGGGTGGTGGGAGACATGAGTGGGGGCCTGGTGGAGGCTGCCCCTGCACTGCTGGGGGGTGGGGGTGGTGGGAGACATGCATTGTTGATCAGTAGTGCAAGGTGACATGTGGGTTGGCTGGGGGGCATGCCCATGGTGGATGGGCTGCCTGCGGGACATGAGCAGGGGTGCAGGGTAGTCCCCCGTGGTGTGGGCTGCCTGCAGGGGCCGTGGAGGTTGTGGAGCATACACCTGGGAGGACCCACACGGCCAATTCACGTGTAGTACTCCCCAGAACCCCTGAAATACACATACCTTGCAGAAATCGCGTGTGGAACTTCCCGCGCACCCCTGGAATACACATACCCTGCTGAAATCGCGTGTGGAACTTCCTGCGCACCCCTGGAATACACATACCCTGCTGAAATCGCGTGTGGAACTTCCCGCGCACCCCTGGAATACACGTACCCTGCTTGCACGGGGCCAATCGCGTGTGGAACTTCCCGCGCACCCCTGGAATACACGTACCCTGCTTGCACGGGGCCAATCACGTGAGAGACTTCACGCGAACCGCTGAAATACACGTAGCCCGCTCCCCCAGGCCCGATCGCGTGAGAAAGTTCACGCGAACCCCTGTAATACACGTAGCCCGCTCCCCCAGGCCGGATCGCGTGTGGAACTTCCCGCGCACCCCTGGAATACACATACCCTGCTGAAATTGCGTGTGGAACTTCCCGCGCACCCCTGGAATACACGTACCCTGCTTGCACGGGGCCAATCGCGTGTGGAACTTCCCGCGCACCCCTGGAATACACGTACCCTGCTTGCACGGGGCCAATCACGTGAGAGACTTCACGCGAACCCCTGAAATACACGTAGCCCGCTCCCCCGGCCCGATCGCGTGAGAAAGTTCACGCGAACCCCTGTAATACACGTAGCCCGCTCCCCCAGGCCCGATCGCGTGAGAAACTTCACGTGAACCCCTGAAATACACGTAGCCCGCTCCCCCAGGCCCGATCGCGTGAGAAACTTCACGCGAACCCCTGAAATACACGTAGCCCGCTCCCCCAGGCCCGATCGCGTGAGAAAGTTCACGCGAACCCCTGTAATACACGTAGCCCGCTCCCCCAGGCCCGATCGCGTGTGGAACTTCCCGCGCACCCCTGAAATACACATACCTTGCTCGCACTGGGCCAATCGCGTGTGGAACTTCCCACGCACCCCTGAAATACACGTTCCCCGCTTGGCGTTTGCTGTTTGCCAGCCCGGTGAACTGGTCCAGGGTTAGCGCAGCCCTTTGCGATGATTTAGCGATTTTGATGGCTTTTCCTTGCGCGAGGGCGTTCTTGGGGGCGTAACTGGCGCTGCTGCAGGGTCGCTGCGATTCTCTGCGCCACGGCTGGTTTGGGAGCCTAAAATCCATGAATACGCTGTGCGCGGAAATCGGTTTTAGCGCACGTGCCTGGCACAGTCAATCGCACGCGGACACTCTGCGCCAGCCGCTTGCGACACTTTTCTGCGAAATTCTATGAATTACCCTCTTAATGTGTAGAGAAATATCTACCCCGCATAGCAACAAACTAGATACAGTAACATTCAGTACCTTGCAACCAGATGTTTTGGCATGACATGCTATTCCTAAAACCTGCTGCTTGGATCCCGCTTTGTAATTATTGTGTGGTCACCTGCCTATGTGAAGGATTCAAATTGTTAGTTCTTGGAACATTCGCGTCTCAGGAAAAGGTTTCCATGGGAAAATACAACACATGCCTAACACTTGGGACAATGACTTCAGATTGTGTGCTACCAATTCATCCAGCTCCATACTTGCCAGTTTTAGATACTCGCTAGAGTATGGAAGAAAGGATACCCAATGCAATAGATGGCAGAACTATTCATTTCAATAATATTCACCAACGCCTATATTTTCATTTTCATTTAAAACAGTGCACCTGCACAATGCATTCACCTTCTAGTTGATTTATTAACCACACCACCTTTCTGTTTCATCTTGTCAAAGTGAGTCTTCGGTATCCACACTTTCATCACATTGCGCAAATCTCCTGTATACTCTTCTGGGATACATTGCAAAAAACAACAATCCCCATCCAACTTGGGATCACCATATGTTTCAAAATAATGTTCAGTGTCATTAGGGCATTCAAACAATGTTCCCTCTGGGCCAATTGTGTGCAAGATTCAAATCATGCAAGGCTGGTCCAATTGTTCAATTTGGATGCCGATGTGTTTCACGAGAGGGGTAGCATCAACAGATCAGATAGTGAGTGACATCATATGTACTACTTTAAACATCAGTCATTTGCAACACCCCAGGGCCAGTTGGCAAATGCAATAAAGAACACATAGCAACACAACAATAAGACTCATCACTTTGAGGAGATTACTCATTCATGATGTGACCCATGACAAAATGTAATTTCATCTTTCTGGACCCCACTCTATTTTTTCATGGTAGTGCACAGATTGTGCAGCTCGTGTATTCCCTGTGTGACACTTTCACTGTCCGCATCATTGGGGGTATTTATGTACAGCAAGAAGTGCCCACTTTGTTGCACACACCCCTCCTCCATGGAAATTATCATAATGAGCATGTAGTGACTGTAAAGTGGTTAGTCTCATGGCCCGTAGTTCTTCCCTAATCGCATTCAACCCGTGTTCTGTCTCATTGGCCATTTGAATAAGCTCCCATCAGGTTATTTGCATCTATTTAGCAATAGCTGCTGCTTGCACCCCAGAGCGCGAAACCGAACAATCTGTATTCTTGTGGTATCTCATCCAGCTTGTCACTTGAAGCTTGAGTCAAATGGTTGGTGCAGCGGCGGTAACACAGGCTCAGAGATTTGGTTCAGTTATATCCCTGTTAATTCTGGACACAGAAACATTAATATCAGTTCGGTGTGTTTAGAAACATTAATACTCTCTAGCAATTCAGTGTGTGTATCATTAGCAATATCCTGGGTGGAGAGAAAACACAAAAAATATAACAAAAAAAAACACAAAATACAAAAAGGAAAAACAAGGTAAGGCGTATATTATTTGAGTGTATCAGTGCTCTTTTGAGATTGGATTGAGGTGATAGTCTCCTGCCACCCAAAGAGTTGTATTGTCACCGGAATCATGCGTGCATTGATATTCCCCCCTTGCCTTGCTCCTGCTGGTGGGTGGCAAGGGAAGACTTGTCTTTCCAGACATCAGTGAGGTGAATCAATTGCTTCCTGACTGAAACCCTGATGGCAGTGGGAGTAGCATAGATCACTTCGAATGGTCCTTTGAATTTAGGGTCCTTTCATTTTCACAATAAATATCCTGATGAAAACGCAATCAAATGGGAGGAGCTGCGGTTGCAGACACTGTAATGACTCCTGTTGCACCAGTGATGACTCATCTACTGGTGGATAATGATGATCATGTTTTGGAGCCCAAACTGGTGAGATATAATACTTACAGATGTAAATTCCCTCAAGTACCCCTGAAATTCTTGCCTAAGATTTGAGCAGAAGTGTGTACATCTGAGGCTGTGCATTCAGGTGTGAGAGGGGTGTGCAACCTCCTGTCTCTGATTATTTTGTGCAGGGTAAAGTGATGGTCAGAGCCTGGCTGATTCCTTAGAGCATATCAAGCGAGAGGCAACCAGTCCAACCAACTCTTATGCAGTGTGTCACATAATATTATGTTTCAGTAAACCATTCATGTGTTCAACAATACTTTGGCCTGTGGGTGATAAACAGTGCATAATCTGTGCTGTATTACCAGCAAATAGCAAACTTCCTTGAAGAGTTCATTGAAAAAATTAGTTCCGCTGTCAGGTCTGATAACATCACACATTTCCCACCAGTGAAACACCTCACATACGAGAATATTTGCTGCAAGACTTTGCAACAGAGTGAACATTGGGACCGGCTTCAATTCAAAAGGGCAAACCATAACAATAAGATAACGAAAGTTACTGTATCTGTTAACCATGTCCACGTAGTAAATATGGAGGTTTCCAAAAGGCCCAGAATAGCGGGAAAGTGTTATCTTAAGCATTTTAAGAGTGTGACCAGTAGTTTCTATTTGACAAATAATGCAACTTTCAATGAAATCAGTATTGTGCTGTTGGAGGTCTGGATAAACCACTCCTCCTTCAAGTCTGCGGCAAGGTACTCTTTGGATGTGTGTGTTGGAAAGTGCAACTGATCAAGGGCAACAGTGAACAATGCTCAGGGCATAATTGGTTTTGCCAAAACATTTTGCCTCCATATGAGGTTAGTAGGAGAAAAAAACACCCCCTCTTAGTACAGAACTCTATTTCTTACTAAGAAGTATGCTTGGGCAATTCATTAAGCTGGGCCATGGTAAGGGCATCCTTTTGGACTGTGCTCTCCACTTGTTATAAGGATAATTCAGAGAACACCACACGATTGGGGTTATCTAATTAGACTGCTTCTTTTGCTGCCACATCTGCCGCATGGCTTCCATTAGCAATTGATCTGTATTAGTTGTTTGAGAGCTTCATTTTACCACTGCAGCTGCTGTAGGGAG